>NC_088885.1:79769118-80071215 GCF_037157495.1 Lathamus discolor
GACAGTCAGGTGAAGTTCCCAACAACTGGAAAATGGGAAATATAACCTCCATTTTCAAGAAGGGGAAAATGGATGACCCGGGGAATTACAGATCAGTCAGTCTCACCTCTGTGCCTGGTAAAATCTTGGAGCAGATTCTCCTGGAAAGCATGCTAAGGCACATGAAAAACAACAAGGTGCTTGGTGACAGCCAGCATGGTTTCAGTAAGAGGAAATCCTGCCTAATCAATTTGGTGGCCTTCTATGATAGGGCTACGGAACTGATGGACAGGAGTAGAGCTGTTGACGTCATCTACCTGGACTTGTGCAAAGCGTTTAACACCGTCCTGCATGACATCCTTGTCTCTAAATTGGTGAGATACCGATTTGATAGGTGGACCACTTGGTGGATAAAGAACTGGCTGGATGGTAGCACATAAAGAGTTGTGGTCAATGGCTCAATGTTAGGCTGGAGACCAGTAACAAGTGGTGTCCCTCAGGGATCGATGTTGGGACCGGTCTTGTTCAACATCTTTGTCAGTGACATGGACAGTGGGATTGAGTGCACCCTCAGCAAGTTTGCCAGTGACACCAAGCTGTGTGGTTCGGTTGATATGCTGGAGGGAAGGGATGCCATCCAGAGGGACCTTGACATGCTTGTGAGGTGGGCTGATGCCAACCTTATGAAGTTTAACTATGACAAGTGCAAGGTTCTGCACCTGGGTCGGAGCAATCCCAGGCACAGCTGCAGGTTGGGCAGAGAAGAGATTTAGAGCAGCCCTCTGGAGAAGGACTTAGGGGTGTTGGTCAATGAGAAAATGAACATGAGCCAGCAGTGTGCGCTTGCAGCCCAGAAAGCCAACTGTATCCTGGGCTGCATCAAAAGAAGCGTGACCAGCAGGTCGAAAGACGTGATCCTGCCCCTTTACTCTGCTCTTGTGAGACCTCACCTGGAGTATTGTGTGCAGTTCTGGTGTCCTCAACATAAAAAGGACATGGAACTGTTGGAACAAGTCCAGAGGAGGGCCACGAAGATGATCAGGGGACTGGAGCACCTTCCGTCTGAAGATAGGCTGAGAAAGTTGGGGCTGTTCAGCCTGGAGAAGAGAAGACTGCATGGAGACCTCATAGCAGCCTTCCAGTATCTGATGGGGGGCTACAGGGGTGCTGGGGATGGACTATTCATTAGGGACTGTAGTGATAGGAAAAGGGGTAATGGGTTAAGGATGTTGTGAATGCTCCCTCCCTGGTGGTGTTCAAGGCCAGGTTGGACAGAGCCTTGGGTAACATGGTTTAGTATGAGATGTCCCTGCCCATGGCATGGGTTTGGAACTAGATGAACTTAAGTTCCTTTCCAACCCTGTTCTATGATCCATTCTATTATCTATGAAAATATAGTTACTAGTTGCATATCTGTTGCAAATACAAGGTAAAATGTAAAGCAGCTACATCAAAAAAGAACAAGTCCCAGCAGGTATAGATTCTTCACAGATTGTACAGGCACTTAGCCATCAAAGAGGACATAGTGCTGTATGACACCTGATTATGCAAGCTCTTAATTATCAAAATACTAGAAATGTAGTCACTTGAGTATATTACAATTGAAATCAGGAACATCCACATGAAAGACTGGTGAATAAGTAGCATCACATGTATAATTATGATAGTGACCAAATCACTTTTAATTCAGTATAAAGTAGTATAAAGTAGGCTTTTAATCACATTTGACTGACATATATTCATGATACTGAAGAGCTGGAGAGCAAATGATAAAACATAAACACAGAATTTTAGCAACACAGATGTTTGCCCTAATATGAAATGAATGGCTTCAAACCAGACCCATCGCTAAAGCTGAGCCAGCGAATGTGGTGCTAACTCTGATAACGTATTTCAGAAGAAGTAAAAATTATGTACAGCAGCTGTGTGAGAGGACTGAGGAAAATGTGTGAGAAGCAATGCTGCAGACATGAAAGTGAGTGCAGAAGGAGGGATAGAAGGTGGTCCAGGCACTGGAGATTCCTCTGTAGCCCACAGGGAAGACCGTGGTGAAGCAGGTTGTCCCTCTGCAGCCCATCAAGGCCCATGTCAGAGCAGATATCTGCACTGTATCGTGTGGGAGGGACCCCACGCTGGAGTCAGGGTACATTGTGAGGAGGAAAAACTGCTAGAGACAAAGTGTTATGAACTACCATAAGCCTCTATTACTCCCACTGTGTCAGTCGGGGAGGGGGAAGAGGTAGAATGGCTGAAGCTAAATTCAGGAAGAAGGCGGATGGGGAGGAGCTGGGTTTTGTTTTGTTTTCTCACTATCCTACTCTGCTATTAGTTGGCAAGAAATTAAACTAATTTCCCCAACTCAAGTCTGTTTCCTCCATGACAGCAATTTGTAAGTGGTCTCCCTGTCCTTATGTTGATCCACAAGCTTTTTCATTGTATTTTCTCCACACTCTTGTTGAGGAAGGGGGATTAAGAGCGCAGCTTGGTGGGCATCTGGCAGCCAGCCAAGGTTAACCCCCCCCCCCAGCTTCTCTTGAACAGAGGCATAGAAACATGCATAACAGGTGACTGTACATAAGCTTCTGTTATCACTGTAATTCTACAAAGCATAAATAATAGGCAACTGGAAAAAAGACAAACAGGGACTTGTACAGTTGTCTAAACAAAGTACAGGAAAGCATGCTGTCCTGGGTTCAGCAGTAGCAGTCATTTTTCTCCTTCATAGTAGCAGGTGCAGCGCTGTGTTTTTGACTTTCAGCCTGAGAAAAATGCTGATAACACCGATGTTTTTAGTTGTTGCTGAGCAATGTTTACTCTGACCAAGGACTTTCTGAGTCTCATGCTCTGCCAGGGAGGAGGGAAAGCCGGGAGGAAACAGAGACAGGACACCTGACCCAAACTAGCCAAAGAGGTATTCCATACCACAGCAAATTATGCCCAGGATGTAGAACTCGGGGCAGTTACGCAGAAAGGCTAGATCACTGCTCGGGTCAGACTGGATATCGGTCAGTGGCTGGTAAGCGGTTCTATTGTCTTCCCTTGTTGTTTCCCTTATCATTATTATTATTGTTGGTGGTAGCAGTAGTAGTTTTGTGTTATACCTTGGTTACTGGACTGTTCTTATCTCAACCCGTGGGAGTTACATTCTTTCGATTCTCCTCCCCATCCCTCTGGGAGCAGGTGGAGGAAGCGAGGGGGAATGAGCAAGTGGCTGCGTGGTTCTGCTTTGCTGGCTGGGCATAAACCATGACACATGCATATAGTAAAATCTGTAAGATGAGAACCAAGTACGAAAGCAGGTAAGAAAGACATGGTAAAACCAAAATATTGCTACAGAAGGGTGTCTTGCGCAACCAGAATAATTCTCCAGAACAAACAAGAGAAGTGACTGACAAAATCAAAATGGGTCCTTGTCCTGGGTTCAGCAGTGGCAGTCATTTTCCTCCTTCTTAGTAGCTGGTGCAGTGCTGTGTTTTTGATTTTCATCCTGGGAACAGCACGGGTAACATTGATGCTTTTAGTTGTTGCTAACTCCTGTTTAGTCTGACCAAGGACTTTCTGAGTCTCATGCTCTGCCAGGGAGGAGGGAAAGCCGGGAGGAAGCAGAGACAGGACACCTGACCCAAACTAGCCAAAGAGGTATTCCATACCACAGCACGTCATGCCCAGGATGTAGAACTGGGGGCAGTTACCTGGAAGGGCTAGATCACCGCTCGGTCGGTCTGGGTATCGGTCAGCGGGTGGCGAGCGGTTGTATTCTCTTCCCTTGTTATTTCCTTTATTGTTATTATTATGGGTGGTAGCAGTAGCGGTTTGTGTTATACCTTAGTTACTGGACTGTTCTTATCTCAACCCATGGGAGTTACATTCTTTTGATTCTCCTCCCCATCTCTCCGGGGGAGGAGAGGGATGAAGTGGGGGTCGTGAGTGAGAGCTGCATGGCAGCTGGGCATAAACCATGACAGTCCTGGTCCAAAAAGATGAGCCATGTCAGCAGCAGATAGGCTCTCCTTATTTTTCTCTGTGGAAGAGGCTGAGGAACATATAGAAGTAGCTCACAGCAGTTCCCTCATTGAGAGCTCTCAAGCTTTATTACTTTTTTTCTCCACAGCTAAGACCATTAAGGACCACAGCCATCCGCACTAACTTTATGGCATCAACTTCCTGGTGTAGCATACTCAGAGATACTTGTAGATAGACTCTTAAATGACTAATTGTATTCTATATAGATTGACAATAATGGATAATGGATAAGAACTAATTATTAGCAGTGTGTATTGTTAATTAATGTCAATCCAGTGCTGTTCTGAAATTTGAAACTCACCTGAGTTGTCAGTCTTTTAAAAACTGAGAAGACAGTGTTCACCAATATGTGTATAGATAGGCATTTATTCAGTTGCAAAAACTGCACAAACCCCAGATTACCTATTTTTAAGGATTAAACAAAAAAATCACGTTTAGTACTGTATTACATACCCCAAAGAATCAAACGTTTTGACGCAAATAGAGTCAATAATTTGTCAAAGACTATATCCTGTAGGAGAATAGCAAGGTGTACCTTTTTCTGGAAAATAAAAAAAAAAAAAAAAAGAGGTTTCAATAGCAACAAATTACTCGTCTCCTGGTTTTGGCTTTGGACTTCACTGCTTCTACTAAGTGGTAAAAACTCCATGCTTCTCTCTTGTAGATCTCAGACTAATTAACTCCTTGTGCTTTGGTGATGTATCTCCTTGATTATGAAAAAAGCCTGATATGCATATTATGAAGTGATTTTTTTTTTTTTTTTTTTTAGTGTGTCAGATACAGTTACAAAGGCTCTGAAAAGCTAAGTAGATGTCTAATGCTATTCTGTAATACAGCAAACATGGATGAAGTAGTACAGTATAGTCATTATCTTAACATTATATAGGCAGCGTACGCTCTCATTTTTCTGATAAGCAAATCTTATCACAGCTTTAGAACATTTTGTACAAGGAAAACAACATAGTCTATTGAAATTCATCTAGTTGAGAGAGCAATAGGACATCTGTCCTGTAGGGAACAGGATATGCCATTCAAATTACTGAATACTTAAAGCATAGTTTTCAGTTGCAGTTCCTCTTTCTCTACAATCACTCATGGACTAAAGTCACTTAAGGACCTGACATTGCCAGAGCAGTACCACAGATCCCACTGCAGTAGCTGAATAATCTACACGTAGATGTTTTTAGCAAAGACTAAGAATTACTGATGTACCTTGTTCTTATATGAAACAGTCAGAGATGTCGTTAGGAAGTGCAGTGACCTTATCTCAAGTTACAATCCCCCCTTCAAACCAAACCAAACTGAACCAAAACCAAACAATCAACACCCCACCCTTCACCCCACCCTGAAACACCAACCCTGGTAATCTTAACAACACTACCACAGTGTTGTAACACAAGGTGTGTCTGATGTTGACTAGCTGACCACTCTTCCAAGTGATTTCACTGACCTGGGAATGCCTGTTTTTAATTTCGCAGGTACAGAGCTCAATCTGATGTCTCAGCTGGCAATATTTGTAAGACAAGTACAAACTAGTTATAGATGATAAGCACAAAGATGATTGGTGGTGGCAGAAAGGAAGAATGAAACACTAAGTAAGTAAAACTGAGGAAACACTGAGTAATGTAAAGGAAAGAGTCCTAAAAAACTAGGTAGGGTGCCTAACATAAAACTGCCTGAAGTCTGCTAAATGCAGAAGTTTGCCCTTAGCTTGGAAACATTACAATGAATTATCACTGTCTATTGGGTAGAGTATGAAGCATATAAAAACCTATCTTTCCAGCCATAAAATTAAGCTGAAGAAGTAAAATAGTACCCTAATTCTGTATGATTTTCTCATTCCTACTCAAAATTGGGGGGAACTACACCTTACAACCTAATGCTAAAAAGATTTCAATTCAAACCCCTGAAATATTCATAAACTCCTCCACTAGAAGTATTCTAAAATTAAAATTTCAGAATACACACACTTCTCACCTCAACCTCAGGTATTCTGAATGTAAAGTCACTGCCACAGATAACACTGAAAAGAATTTTTGCAGGGATAGGTTTACCCTATCTTGCCTTTGTCTCAGCTTACTCATCACTTTTTTCCTTAACACTGCTGTAGAGTCATCCCAGGAATAATATATACAGGAAAAAAATACATTTCTTCTGTAGTTTCACTGGTACATTTAACATCCAATAAATAAAATTATTGTGTGTTTTATGGCATGGAAAGTTCTATTAACTAAAAGAAGAAATTAATTATAAAATGGATTCTCATTTTGAGGGAGGCAGAGGACAGCAAGACTTAAACCATACTGCTTTTTTTTTGGCCTAGACTTTTATAGACAGCCAGACAACTAGAACCAGCTAATGATTTTCTTCTTTTGTACCATGGCTGTTTTAATCACATTGAAGAGTATAGAAGCATAACCTTTATTCTTATGAAGTTAATTTAAAATGAAAGCTTGAAAAAGTGAACAGAAAGTCCACATGATACAGAAAACTGAGTTTTTAAAAGGGGTTCTTGACATGAATATCTTTACCCTGCAGTAAATACAAATATTGAGATAATAATGTAGCTTTGAAGATCACAGCTGCATAAACCTATTAAAGGTTAGAAATAGTTAAAAACTTTTCCTGACAAGAAAGTTTCCAGTTTTACAATATAAGTTGTACGTAGAAGATAGGAAGGTAACTGTTCCATCTGTAGCTGCAAATGAAAAAACCAAACAACCAAAACCCCCAAAAAAACAAGCAGTAAAGATGTTCAACCGCAGTTATTTTTGAGGAAAATTATAACACACAATGTTAAAAAAGATAGGTGCATTTTCAGAAGTGCAGACAGAAACCATGCCAGCCCCTCTGCTTCCCTTCTAATAAACTGCAGTTTCTCTGAACATACTTTCAGCCATCTCCCAGGAGCCTCACAGGTAATCTAATCAAAATATTGAATAATTATTTGCCTTGTGTGATTAAAGTGAAATGAGATAAAACTGAGACTGAGCTTTGATGCTCTCAAAAACACTTTTTTTTGTGTGTGTGCATTTTTTAAGAATTAGAGATTACAGTAACACTAAACACAGGAAAGAACAAAATAATACAGGGCATTCAGAGTGAGAGAGGCCTTTGTTAATAAAGAATTTGTCTTCTTTCAGTTCTCAAAGTGTAACAAGTCCAAGAACAGCACTAATTCAAACTCTGTAGTGGAAAATCTCAGCGAAACAACAGGAGTGCTAAAATTGCATAACTTTTTTCTTACTAATACTGATTTTTTAATAATAATAAAAAATTACAGAGGATCATAATTTGATTTGCTCTCCCACAAACTTCCTATATACGATGTGGAAAGACTAAACAGTTTGCCATTGCTCCAGTAGCCACTAGATGTCAACGGAGTCTAACAATCTAGCAGACTTTGCCGTATATCTAAAATGAGGTGTAAATATGTAGATTTGAAATGCTTTGTTATGTGCATTTGTATTGATACAGCTATAAGCAAATGTACACTAATTGGCTTCACACAAAATCCAATCCAATCTATTCCAAAATCCAATCAGCTTAACGTAGTGGAATAATAGAAATTATCTCCTACACATAAACACTTCCAAGTTCACACAGGCACTTGTAACTAAACATATTGTAAATATAATTTTTGAAGTATCATCTAAGCTGTTAGCAGGTGTCAAAATAAGCTTGGGTGACATCCTTGCTTGGATGACAAGTGAACCAGATCGAGTACCTACATTCAGCTGTGAAAAGGCTAGGATAATTCTTCCTTTCCCTACTTTAGCATCTGTGTGAATGACAGTAAGAAGAGCTGTGGCAGGTTTGCCATGACCTACATAGCATATGTAAATGGACACTTTCACTTTCCATGCTTTCTTTCTTGAGCACATTGCTTCTTTATGACACATTTGTGTCTTGCTGCAGTACCTTTGTCTATCCTGAGTTGAGAGATAGAGCTGAAGCTTATTTTACCTTTGTGCTAATCAGAGAAGCTGGAAGGAAGAGAAATAGAGTTTTTCCCAGGAAAAAAAAGTCAAAAAAGAAAAAAAAAAAAAAAAAGAAAAGCTGAACTCTCCTTCATTCTGACAGGAAAGGGGAGGCTCAAACTTGCAACTGCTGAGAACTAGAAAATTGATGACCCTTTTTCTCTTTGAAGTTCACTGACCTAAATATCAAGATGAACACATACTCTGATGACAGCCTCTCTCACACAGTTGTACCATTTTAAGCAATAACAAACCACTTCAGATCTAGCTAATGTTAACTGGTACCTCAAATGTTTATCAACCAACACAAGCAGGCCACTAAAACCACTGTGATACATGTCCTTGCTTGAATATCCGTCCACATTTTGACGACTTCATTTTAAAGCATTCAGATTCTGAACAAAATTATTTCTTCCTATAACAGATCAGGCTCCAGACTGGAAAATTTGCCAGTCTTTAATATAAAGTATTTCTAGAGCCACTTTTAACCTTGCAATTGTTAAATGAGAAACCTGGAAGAATTTTGTAATATTTCTAAATTGGCATTATCACTCTGGTAGTCAACCAACTGTTCATACCACAGCTGTTCTGAAGAAAAGCTGAGTCAGAACTCTGGAATCCAAATTGTGTAAATGCTGTTCATTTTGCTAAAAAAAATGCTATATTATGCTTCCTTTTAATTGTGAAAGCATTAACATAGGCATTCAGTGTCAAATACCTCAGTCCTCAAAAAAAAAAGTGATTTTTTTTCATGTATAAATAAAGACAAATAGGAATTATAAGCTGTGTAAATAAAACAGCATATGCAACTTTCAAGCAATGAGTGAAAATATGAGTCCTAGATTTCTTTCCTTCTGGATTTTCGACCAGTCAGATATAGTATCTTACCAGACAGATGCAATACACTTCAGAAGAAATCCCTCTGTTTCCTGTTTCTGAATTGTTGCAGCAACTATTTAATTTTTTAAAAATTTCTTTAGAACAGCAGCACATGCAAACATGGAAGCATCATCACAATTCTAGTTCACGTATCAGGAAAAAAAGATCGTAACTAGAACAGATGAAACAAAACAAAAAATGCTTTAAATATACTGAACTATCACTTTGCTTTCTTATTTCCTAATAATTATTGGTGTTTAAAACCAGGTAAGTTAACTACAAGGCGGGAAAGAACACTGATGACAAAGCAGAACATAAAGAAAGATTCAAAGATCTGTCTTCTGTTCTCCAAACTTTTTAAAAAGCATTTTTAGTTTAGATTTGGAATCAAAAAGTTCAGCTGGAACAATGTATTTTTTGCTTTCTCTCAAACACACACAACTTTTTTAAAATCAAATTATTTGCAGTGATATACTATTGGATGCTTTGATATGTACATTCAGAAGACACTTCATTGCAAAATCATTTCAAATTAATGTCAAATATCGGATTTTGAAAGCTTGGACTAAAATGTTTTGAAAAAGAAAACCCAAAACTACAGTCTGAAACAACCTCAGTTATGCAGGCAATCCAGTCCAGTAGTTTAGTAACAGGATGTCTTTTCAGCCATTAAAACCACTTTGTGGTGTTTTGGGTATTTTTACTATTAAATCTAAATATGCATTTTTATGTACCTCAAAATTACAAGCACCAAAAGTTCTTAAAAAAAAAAAAAATTACACTAACATGAGCTAAAGATAAAGGAATTTGGAATTCCTCACTATATTGCATTTACTTCAACACCCTTGTAGTTTCGACAATATCTAAACAGCTTTCCAGAATACACACAAGAGATTAACTTCCCCAAGAGGAAACTGGAAGGTGTGACAGAGGGGAAGAAAAACAAAAATAAACCCAAGAAAAACAAACACCCCCCAAAGCCTCTTAGAACAGAACAGTAGAAGGAATGAACCTATTTAAGCATCCAGAAGATGATGGCAGGAATTGGAAAAAGTGAAAAGGAAGCAGTGATGGAAAGCAGTGGTTACTGCAGCAGCAGCTGCTCTTTGTCAAAGACTACAGAATATTTGCCCCTTTAATAATAATCTGACAGAAATAAAGGGTTACCATCAGCATCTCCTACCTGCTGGTGTCTGTACTCCTATGCCAGAAGAAGAGTCTTGATCTTGCCAAATGGAAAAGCAAAGCTGCTATTAATGTAGATTCTGCTTTGGAGGAAGCTGTAACACCCATAAAAGAAGGCCACCCTGTCTGGCTTGAGATTAGAATCATAGAATCATTGAATAGTTAGGGTTGCATCTAGGTCCAACTCCCCCTGCCATAGGCAGGGACACCTCACACTAAACCATGCCGCCCAAGGCTTTGTCCAACCTGGCCTTGAACACTGCCAGGGATGGAGCATTCACAACTTCCCTGAGCAACCCATTCCAGTGTCTCACCACCCGAACAGGAAAGAATTTCCTCCTTATATCCAAACTTCCCCTGTTTAAGTTTGAACCTGTTACCCCTCGTCCTGTCACTATAGACCCTAATGAAGAGTCCCTCCCCAGCATCCTTATAGGCCCCCTTCAGATGCTGGAAGGCTGCTATGAGGTCCCCACGCAGCCTTCTCTTCTCCATGCTGAACAGCCCCAACTTTCTCAGCCTATCTTCATACAGGAGGTGCGCCAGTCCCCTGATCATCCTCGTGGCCCTCCTCTGCACTTGTTCCAACAGTTCCATGTCCAAATTCAGTTGCTCTTTGCTAATTCTTCCATAGTAAAACAGTTGATCAGAGCCCTGGCAAGCTGAGAAAGTAAGATCCATCGGTATATAAACATACATGCATGTATATTTGCACATATGTGTGTATATATATATATGTCTTTATACATATATTTTTCCAGTAACATATCTCTGTACATCAAAGGCCTTTCATGGTGTTGATAAGCTTCCCCCCAAGGCATACTTTCCATCTTAAGACAGTCACAGACAAAATTGTTGTTCTGTTATTTGTGTTTGCATGCAAGGGAGAAAGCAGAGTGGATGATAAATTCCCTTCTATACCCATAAGAAAGGATGAGCTCTATAAATCCTGTCTCCTGTTTCATTGACACATCATTTCTGAATGACCAAGGCTGGCAGAGTACCTTTAATTTTTATATGTACTAACTATTTTATGCATGAATGTGTGCATGTCAGTGAAACCATAAAGTAATGGGCACAAAAACACTATAATTTTAATTATATAGTAAAAGACTAATTTCATAGTAATGTAAAACTGCCAGATTTCTCAAAGAGCTGTATAGCACTGCAGAATCCCTAGCAATTAGTTTCATCAAACAATAAACCTTTCATCAGCAATATGGCACACAGTAAATTATAATAGGAATGCAGCTTTGGAGAATGGTAAGTTGACATATTCAGTGTGTGAAAAAAAGAAACACGTAACATGCTTCTGGTACAAATCCAAAGCAACTTCACAAAAATCAAGAAATTTACTCCAGCCTATTCTGAGAACCATTCCATGTAAAATAGATTGCAATGGATCATATAGTGAATCTTTTAGTATGCACTGTGTCTGTAAACATACTATACTTTTATTGTTGTGAATATTAACAATATAACTGAGAATGCTTGTCTTTTTTTTCCTCCATTGTGTTAATGAACCCAGTGCATATGAACTACACGTGAAGTATTGCAGGCACAATACCAGAAGGTACTAAAAAAAAAACCCTCCCTCTTTTCTTTCAGTGTTGCTCCTCACTATTAATAAAAATGTCTCAAACAGGTCTATGCAGCATCCCAAGAAGAAAACTTTTGACATCTTAGTGCACATCATAGGGAAAAGCAATGCAGTTACCTCAGCAAAAAAGTATTCATCTGTCAAAAGAAGCAATCTACACTGCTGTAAGGACTGATAGAACTTCTATGTCAACATATTACAGTTCTTACAGCGTAGATAATTCTCTTCTTTTCAATCACTGCTCTTCTCAAACTATCATGTTTTGGACTGAGATTTTTCTTTGTAAGACTGCCTGAAAATTATCTTATAAAATTACGCAACTGCTTTATTTTAATAGGTCTCTTGATGAAACAGTTACATGGACAAGTGAACTCCACATCAAGGAAAAGAAACAAAACAGAGCCAGATGCTGCTGGACCACTTCTAGTTCAGTGCCAGCAGGATAAAAATCATACAATCAGGTATCTTTTGCTTTTCTTATCTTAAAAATCTTAGAAACTTCATGCACAAAAAGCAAAACAGAAAAGGATTGCATAGTGATCACACCTCATTAATTGTATTTGGTGTTTTAAAAGAACAAGAAGAGCTTGTGCCCCCCTCCTTCTTTTTCTAAAAGCCAGAGAAAAAAATTAGATTAAAGATGAATGGCAAGAAAGACTAGTCATCAAAAGGCTGAGATTGTCTCAAGGTTTCTTACTCATTACTTAAATATGTCACTAGAGAAAAACCAAGAAAAACAGGAACCAAACTGCCTAATTTAACTCTCTCATTTTTACGTTTATAAGGAACAATATGACAAAGTGCTACCAGAATGAGCTGTATCTTCTGCACATAATGTTGTATACGTATATATAAGGAGGTTGATATCATAGTGTGACAAAAAATAAACTCAATGATTCAAAATTAAAAAAAAAAAAAGACATTATTAGGTTTTATTTCAAATTTCTTTAAAAAAAAAAAAAACACACACACAAGTCAATCACCATCTGAAAGGGTCTGGAAGATTCTTCCTTTAAGGTCACTATTGTTCATTATGAACACCTGCTTTTTTTCTGTGACAGAGCTGTCATCAATCACCCTTAGATGGAGAAGGCTGTCCTAGATTGATACTGGTGTCACCTGTGGCTTACATGACCTCATTATTCATAAAGTCAGCATGGATTTTTTGTCTGAAACCTACAAAATACTGGGTTCTTTTCCTGCTTGCTTTTTGGATGATAAATTCAGGATTGGCCAGCTTAGAAGTGACTGTGACAACTGTGAAACTGACTTCAAAGTATTCAAGTAGATGAAATGCAAGCAATTTGAAAAGCATAGGATTTTTAGTTACCTTTTAAGAACTCTGCTTTGTTTGCTCATGACATCTTCAGTTATCATTACATGTTTATAGACCAATGTCTAGAACACTTCCATTAAAGATTCTTTATAAAAAGTCAGTGGCTATACTGTCAATTACGGAAAGGATTTGCAACACATTAAAATGTGGGGAAAACCACTGACAACTCTGAAATTTCTGAGTGTCAATCACAAGATAAGTAAATAGATCTTTATGCCATTAAATATTAATAATAGGCCCTGGTTTCAGCTGGAATAGAGTAAATTTTCTTCTTACTGGTACAGTGCTGTGTTTTGGATTTAGTCTGAGAGTAATGTGGATAACACAACGATGTTTTAGCTATTGTTAAGTAGGGCTTAAGTCAAGGACCTTTCAGTTTCCCATGCTCTGCAGTGAGGAGTGGCACAAGAGCAGTCAGAACACGTGACCTGAAATAACCAAAGGGATATTCCATTCCACAGTACGTCATGCTCAGTACATAAACCAAGGGGACTTACCTGGAAGGGGCTGATGGCTTCTGTACTGTTTATATCATGCCTGGGTGCCACACTTTATGACACAGCCCAGTTAACCACCATCACCTTTCTGGTCTTTTGCTATGCATATACACAGATATAATTCCCTTAGTCTATGGGATATCCCTATAAAAGTCTGTTGAGTTCATTTAGTGAACGACCTTGGGCTCTAGCTGTCATAACAGTCTTCCAGGCAGGAAAGAAAATGGGAAGAAAAGGGAAGAAAATTAACTCTATTCCAGCCAAAACCAGAACATAACCGTGAAAGTAAGTTACATGAAAACTACTGATCAAGTAAAATCAAAATCATGATGAATGCAAATATGTATAGTTTAGCATATCTCAGGGGAAATATATTGATTTGTTCTCCTTGACAATCTGTCTCCAAGTATAGAAACTGAAGGATGTTAGAAACTGGTTGCAAATATAAATAAAGTCTAAACCTAGACTGACTCCTTAGTCCCTTAGTTATAAACTTTTATTATGAATTTATGACATCCCTTTTATTTCTGGGTGCTTCCTGTCTGTCCTAGATCATCCATGCAATAGGCTATGCTCAAGGAAGGTAAATAAGCTCTGAATAATAAAAAAAGAAACTATTTTTACCTTTAGAATTTCTACTTTTTGATACAAGAATCACCATAAACCAAAGCACATGGAACAGTATCAAATGGCTAAATAAAAGGGAAAAATGAGCTTTCTATCGTAGATGTCAGATATTTATAGATATTTAGATATCAACAGTTTGATTTAGACAAGGGACTACTAAGCAAATCAAAATCAAGAAAGCAAGTATGGTAAGACATTAGATCATTAATAGGGGAACATTACAGTCAATAATCAGTGATGATTACAATATTTTGTTTCAGAAGCTTTTACTGGCTAAGGGCAAAGCTGACGTAACTGAGTGTTTTCCTGCAAATTTGCTTGTGGTGTCTTGACATAAGAAGGAAGAATGGTAAATAAAAATGTTAGTATGAAAATAACTTCAAGTGATGTAATATAAATCTATTTAGATAATCATTCTTTTCCTCTATATATAATGGCAGAAATTTCTCTTAAGGAAACCTGAAGTAGAAAGTTTTATACCTGCAAATAATTATTTTGAACTTTTTAAGGATTTATAAGCTAAACTGACATGACAAACTAAACAAGGTCCTTCAAGGAAGGGACTATACTGATTATGCATTCATTTGATGTATTACAATGTAGTCTTAGTTTATATTTGAGACTTGTTTGGAATCAGTGAATTGGCCTCTCAGATTTATAACTAGACATACTATGAATTGTTTCAGAAGTAGCATAGCCAAAGACATACATAAAGATAATGTTGCAGTATTTTTCTTTTAGTAAGAGCTTTAAAACTTAATTATTTCCATGACAGGAAATGCAATATCTTGTAAACCATCATATTTCCACTAATATTACACCTGCACTTCATACTCTTGTGCATGAGCTTGACTGAAAGTGTCTGTGTAAAAAGATATTATTGCTTTAAAGCTAGCTAGTTCAGTAGCAATGCTTCTGGAGTAGGAGATTAGCTGTTCCATTCATTAGTAGTTTAAGTCAGGAATCTCTAAAGTATACTTACATAGTAAGTACAAACCAAACAGCTACCTTGGCCTACAAGAAGTTCAAAATGATGCTTAGAGACAGTGTTAAGAATATCTTGGTGATACTAATCCCTAGAATGATGTTTGGGGAGTGAAAAGCATAACTTAGAAATTCCAGAGAAGAAAATGCATCCAGCCGTGACTGCTTTCTGCAGAATATAAGGAAAAGACTTTTTTTTTTTTTTTTCTAGCATGCTACTTCTTCCCTGTCCAGCACAGAAATGCAAGCTCTTTACCTGTTTCATACATGATTCACAACGCAAATGTCCAACACTCTTGGTCTTCGACTGATAGGCAGCTGCAGCACCTCTGGAAGGACGATACACCTGCCAGTGCAAGCTGCCTCAGAGGGCCTGAGAACGAGACTGTTCAATCATAAAGATTTTAATGATAAATTACCTACCTGAGAAAGACTAATGAATGGCACGTTTATTTTTCTTAAAAGACTACCATCAGAATTATATTGATTCGGAGAAAACTCGAGGAACAAACTTGCCAACAAAGTTTTCAAATTGACAAGCAGGTATTCTTTATTCCGGCGCTGGGAGATACGGGGGATAGCTCCTCCTAACGTGTGTCTCTGTATTGCTACACAAGCCATCCTTATATAGCCACTGGGCATTCATGAGGCTACCTAAGGATTACATTATTTTCCAGAAAGCTCCCTGCATATGTACAAAATTGTGGTGGTGGTCTCTGAGGGTCGTTTACTTCTTCCAGCAATCTTCATCACTTCTGGCAGCTTTTGAAGCACGCACAGTAGATGCTTATACCAGCTTAATTGGTTCATTAGCACCACAGACATAATAATCCTCCTGTCCTCCTACTTACCAGTTAGTTTAATTGTAGGCCATCCTGGACACCTGCCATTTCCAGATACTCCTTATCCTTGCATCCTGTTCTTCTAGACTGCTTTTCTTACATTCATTTTGTACTAAGGTCATAGGGCCTAAAACTATGTCAATTATAACGGTTTATCTTATACGAGAATTCTCAGTATATTCTCTAGCTGTACTCTGGTGTTTTTTTTTTTTTTTTCTGTGTATCATGCGCCTCAGTAATTTTCCATTGCTACTGTTACAAAGCCATCAAACTTAACATTACTTAAAACTGATTGTAAAGGTTTATATATTTCATTTTGTAATTTTGTGCCCCCCCTTGTCTCAAATCCCCACTTTTTTTGTCCTTTTGCAAATTCTCTTGCAACACTTCATATACTACCGTTGCCGTCTAAAGTCTTTTTTAAATAATTTCCTGTTTCTACTTGGTGTTTGATTTCATTTCTCTTCCAATCTTCATAATTTATCATAAATCATTTACAGCACCAGAGGGAACATTGTATCATATCACAAGTAATCAATATTCAATATTCCTGCAACCGGTTGCCTCAACCAGGAGAGATTAGGTAACCATGAAGTTAACTTTTCCCATATTTCTTCAAAACCCCAGGAGGTATCATCCATGGCCATTTCATGAAATACCTTAGTTTGTTTCCAAATTTCCTCCAGATCTGTTTCAATTCTGCCACTTTGATCTATATAGGAACAACAACTTTCATTGATTATGGAACAAATCCCTCCTTGTGATGCCAATAACATGTCTAGAGCCATTTGGTTTTGTAATACCACCTTTGATAGGCTGGTTATCTCTTGTTGTTCAGCCTGTATAATATCAATGTTTTTACTTTCCATTTCCTCTATGGTTGCTGAGCTATTTACAATTGCCTTCTCTAATTCACTTACTCCCAAAGATGGAATTAGCCCTCTTACAAAACTATGAAATGCAGTGTGCCGTTCAATAATAGAGTTAAACCCTCGCTTAATCCATTTAGCAAAACTTCTAATCCAGGTCCCGGAAAGATACCTGTTGATAATAGTAAAATTGGGTATTACAGTACCTAAGGTGCATGCCCCCTTCCAGTTGGGGTGTAGAGTTTTATAAGCATTTTCTTCACATAACCAATACCATCCTTTCCCTTTAGGAACGGACCACCACTGAACTGTGATACCAGCTGTATTAATAGTATGATTGCAATTTGAATGGTGACCTACATCTGTGGCATTTAAACAAGCATGATGCCCTACCCTGTTTCCTGGTGTAATACATCGTTCTGCACAGGTATACTATTTATTACCTGGATTAGGATTAACTATCCCAAATCTTAACCTTTCCCTCAAATACAGATTTCTGGTGTTCACTCACAAATTTGTCCCTAAGACAGTGTTAGGAATTGGAACTCCAATTAATGGGAGATCCAGGCTTTCTCCTGATTTAGGCAACTGTGCACACACCCAACAGTCACTATGATTAAAAACCTTAACATTCTGCACTAATTTCAGGTATAAATTCTGGTCCCAAGCTTGTGTGCCAGTTATCATATGAGTCCAAATTATAACTGATGCAATTTCATACGTAAGGGTCCTGAAGGTTCGATCCACCATGTCTTCTCTGGCTCTGGTGCTTTCTTTGCTCTTGAATAATGTATCCAAGCAGGTTGTTCCTTTATCTTCACTGCTGTAAAGGTGGTTAATAATATCTGGTATGGTCTGCTCCACTTCTCCTGTAGAGGATCTCCTGAAAAATTCTTAACATAAACCCAGTCTCCAGATCTGAGAGGGTGAATTGGATAATCCAAACCTCTTGCTCTTGTCCCTAATATTCTGTTATTTATCTCCTCCAATTGTTTTCCCAGATTGATCAGAAACTGTCGGAGATAGCCTTCTCCCACTTCCTGAAGACTTTCTCCTTTAAACTGGGACTGATATGGTCTTCCATACAAAATTTCAGATGGGCTAACCATTTCTTTTGGCCGAGGTTTAGTTCAAATTCTTAATAGAGTCAGTGGTAAAGCTTGGTATAAATATAAATTCGTTTCCTGACATCATCTTTTCTACTTGCCCACTGGCCTGAGGCCTATATGGAACATGTAGTTGCCAATCAATTTCTAATTTTTTCTAATTTCTTGTAACAATTTTGTACTAAAATGTGAACCCCGGTCGGAAGAAATTGCCACTGGTACTCCAAAACAAGGTATTATTTCATTTAATAATGCTTTAATCACTTGTCTTGCATTATTTATCCTACAAGGGAATGCTTCTGAACAGCCTGAAAAAGTATACGTTAACACCAACAAATATCGATAACCCCCTTTTCTTGGTAATTCAGAAAAATCTATTTGCCACTGCTGTCCCGGATAACTTCCTCTCCCAGTTGTCCCAATTTGATTTCTATTTTCAGTCTTAGGATTATTCTTAAGACATAGCTGACACTGTTTTGTCACTAATTGAAGTATAGTATATAGATTTCTTCCTACAATTTGTTTAAGTATTTATACAAAGAGTTGCTACCCCAATGAGTTTTATTATGTTCCTCCTGAACTAACTTCCAGAGTTGGTTATAGCAGATTACAATTTGTATCTGAAGCCCCACCCTCTTTATTTTCCTGTCCTTTTAGATCTTGAATCAATTTTCTATCCTCTTTTGAATACCTAGGTTTTGATTTTTCAATAGCTAGTTTGTTGTCAGGGATTAAGGACAGGATTTTAGACTGTTCAGCTGCTCGTTTGGCTTCAAAATCAGCTAAATCATTTCCAATTTCCTGATCAGAGTCACCTTGTTGATGTCCTTTACAGTACATAATAGCTATTTCTTGAGGTAGCTGAAGAGCTTCCAGTAGTCATAGAATTTCTGTAGCATGTTTAATCTGTTTCCCTTGTGTGCTCAAAAGTCCTTGTTCTTTCCAGATAGCACCATGTGCATGTACCACACCAAATGCGTATTTAGAATAAGTCCAAATGTTTATCCTTTTATCTTTAGCCAATTCCAAGGCTCACGTTAATGCTATTATTTCTGTCTTCTGAGCAGAGGTGTTCGCAAGTAAAGGTTTAACTTCTATTACCTGTTAAGTGGTAGTAATGGCATATCCTGCCTTTTGTTCACCATTTTTCATGAAGCTACTACCGTCAGTAAACCAAGAATCAGCATCTTCCAGAGGTTTTTCTTTCATGTCTAGTCGGCTTGAATATATAGTCTCTATAGTGGCCAAGCAGTCATGTGTTAGTGGTTCTGTCGATCATTCCTGCAAAAAGGATGCTGGATTCACAACGTTAGTGACCACAATTTCTATATCATCGTGTTCCACAAGGGTGGCCTGGTATTGTAGAAAAACGTGAAGGAGGTAACCAGTGAGCTCCTTTCTGTTCCAGGACTGCCAGTACAACATAGGACACTAGTACAGTATTTTTTTGTCCCAAGGTGAATTTGTGAGCCTCTTCAATATTCATGACAACTGCTACCACAGCCCTTAGGCTTCCAGGCCATCCTTTGCTCTTTTCATCCAGCTGTTTTGAAAAATATGCCACTGCCCTCTTATAGGGTCCTAGTTTCTGAGCAAGGACCCCCAAAGCTATTCCTTGTTCTTCATAGGAATATAGCCAAAAGGATTTAGTCACATCCGGAAGTCACAGAGCTGCAGGTCTCATTAGCTCTGTTTTTAAATTTCTAAAAGCTCTCTCTGCTGTATCAGTCCATTCTAAAGAGGGAGGGTTTCCTTTCAACAGTTCATATAGTGATCTTACCAGAACACCATAATCATGGATCCAAAGTCTGTACCATCCAGTCATTTCCAAGAATGTCCGGAGCTCCTTGATTGTCGACGGTCGTGGAGTCTGACAAATGGCTTCTTTTCTAGCAACTCAAAGTTCTCTCTGTCCTCCTGTTATTTCATATCCTAGGTAGGAAACTCGGGTTTGGATTAGTTGGGCATTTTGTGTGGATACCTGATAACCATTCAGTCACAGAAAATTTAATAATTCCACTGCCCACTGGATACATTCTTCCTTTATTTCTGTAGCAATTAATAAGTCATCAACATATTGTAACAGAGTCCCTGTCTGAGTAGGTGGCTTCCATGATTCTAGTTCAAGTGCTACCTGATTTCCAAAAAATCCTGAACTGTTTTTAAACTCTTTAGGTAATACCGTCCAAGTTAATTGATTTTCCCTTCCTGTGTCAGGATTTTCTCATTCAAAAGCAAATAATTTTGACTTTCTTTGACCAATGGTAAGCAAAAGAAAGCATCCTTTAAATCCAGGATGGCAAACCATTTCTGATTATTATTCAATTTAGTCAAGAAGTCACACAAATTAGCTACTACTGGACGAATATCCTCTGCAATTTTGTTGATTGCCCTGAGATCTTGAACGAATCTGCAACTTTTCCCATCATATTTCTTCTTTGTCCAGATAGGAGTATTATATTCCAATTCACATTCAATTAATAATCTATATTTTAAAATTTATCAATGATTATTTTATTCCCTTTGATCTTCTAATTTTAAGGGATATTGTTTTATTCTAATTGGGCAGGACCCTCTCTTTTTATTTTCACTTTAACAGGCAAAGCATTTTCCGCCTTACCTGGAACTTCAGGTGCCCATACTCCCAGATATACCTGATTAAGGTTTTCTTCTGTTTCAGGGAGGTCCTCCTGTTTGCTTTTCTGTTGAATTAAAGATAAACTCAAAACTGCAATTAGTTGTTTTTAACTCTTAATTCCATTTTGCCTTCTTTAAATGTTGCTTCTTGCCCTAATAAAGATTTTAGAGAATTTGGCATGCATAAAAATGTATGCATTCCTATTTGTTTTCCCAGTTTGTACTTTAAAGGTTTCAGAAAGAATGCCTCTTTTTTTTTTTTCTTTTTTTTTTTTCCCTTTTTCCTGGTGGCCAGTAGCTCCCACATCTGTAACAAATTCTTTTCTCTCTGATTTAACACAGAATAAGTTGCTCCTATATCCACTAAAATTCCTCTTTTTTCCTGTAGTCCCTAGTTTTAATTTGACTAGTGGATCTGACAGGTCTCTGTCAGTCTAGTTCCAATTCAGTCACCGGAGACAGCCCATGGCACTCCCGAGGGCAGTCTCACCTCCAGCGTCCAAACCCCACATTGTACGCACACAGATCCGGTTCCACAGAAGAGCCCACTCCCCCACCTCCGCCCGACATCCCTCCTCCCAGGCTTCGAGCGAGCTCCCCTCCTTTCCCCCTTGGTTTTCCCTTTTTTGTTTCCCTCACAGCTGCTCACCCTACTCTGCAGGTGCTGCAGACGCCTGCCTCTGCAACAGCACTTCTGTTTTAACCCTTTCTTAACTCTGAATGTGAATCTGACACTTGTTGCCAGCGACAGCAATCTCTTCCTCCTTATCAATATCAGATAGGACAGATGCAGAGGGTGCTCCTCTTGGAGGTATCTGTGATACATAATTTTCCAACCTATCTTCCTGATTACTGTTTTTTAACTTTAAACATCTTTCCCCAATATCACAGGCTGAACAACATCTCTCCATCTTAACTTTCAGTTTTTCCCTGTACTTTTCCAAAGCCAAAATTAAGGCATCTGGTGGAGCTGTATTAATTTTGCATTCAGTCTGTCACGCCGTGTGGTTTCTTAAAGTGAAAAACATATCTGCATACATTACTTCATCCCATTGTCCTTGCCCCCTCAAAACATTAATTGTAACAGTGTATTATAGTTCAGAGTTCCATTTTTAGGCCATTTTTCCTGATCTTCCAAAGTATAAAAAGGCCACCATTGGTTACAATATTTTGCCAATGTTTTCTTATCTACAGAGTCCCCAGGAGACCCTCACAGTTCTTTCCAGTGTGCCAAAATGCACCCTAAAGGACTCTTTTTCAAGATCTCTCCACTCTGCTGATTTTCCATTAACAATCTCACATTCACATACACACACACACAGGATCCCAAAGACACACTCTACACAGTTACAACACTTGAGACAGAGACTAAAATTAAAAAAAAAACAACAGTTAATAACACAGTTATAACATCCTGTCACCAGTACCAAAATCACAAGACCAAAATCATTACTGTAACAAGCCACAAAATAAGACGAATACCAGTAGAATCAAAAGCAATACTTCCTAACCCTTATGGCTCAGACCATATTGTAACATTAATAGGGGGGTGTTCCTTGAACCCTTTATATTTGACCAGCCTGTCAGTGTCCCAAGAAGGACGAGGTCCTTATGTCAGACCAGCCTGCCTGCATCCCACTGTGGGAACCATATTGGACAGCCCACTGTATCGGAGGGTGATTTGACTAACCTATTCAGGGACCCACACTGACAGCATCACTGAATCAAATCGCTTATGGGCTGTTGGTAGCACACTGGACCCAAAAACATTTCCACAAGACACTCCATGCGTCTTGTAGGACCCAAACCACAAGAAGCCCCCTGCTTCTTGTGGGTGTATACCAGTAAAATCCAAATTATTATCAAATTATTACTTCTCAGGAGCTATTAACCATATGCCAGTGCCTAACACTGTACTTACTCATTGCAAATATGAGCAATAGAAATCGGCAGAGAAGCAGCAAATTTCTGATTCGATAACTGTTAGCAATTTAGTCCAGGTTTTGGGGCATTCAGTCAATATTGTGAAAAAAGTATAAATCTAAATCTGGGTGAGCCTGCAAGCCAAATAAAGCTAACTGAGTTTCCGGATGGAAATGGAAGTATACCTTTCTCACATCTAAGCTAGCTGGATTTTCCCAATAAACTAAAGGCAAAACTCTGACTTCCAGAGGGACCTGCACTTTTACCCTCCAGTGTCTGAGGATTTCCCACTCAGCCATGCATATATGCAGATGGACTGAGTTGGGTCTAATATGAATATCGAACTTCTCGAGACAGAAAACATACTTGATATATGCCTTTAAAAAGGATAGGGAAGGATTATGTAAACATGTGGAACTGAAAACACCCTATCTGATGCCTTTGCAGCCCACCATAGCACTTTCAAAAGAAGGAAATTATCAAGAGGTTTGGGAGGGCAACTAGTTATCCATGTCTTTACAATAGTCAAACAGTCCAAATAAATAAGCACAACAGATACGCTGGTTTTAAGAGACAGTAATTATTATGGCATTGACTTTTCATCCTCTGACAGTGCTGAGTTAACCTGCAGTGAACACAAACCTGAGAGTAGAATTTCACTTATTTTTTTTATAACAGAAACATACTCCCAGGACTAGGTAAGATGAAAGAAAAAAAATCAGCCAGTAGTACTCTTACAGAACTGTAACTCTTAATCTCCTAAGATCATTATGAGATCTGAAATATGAACTTTTTCACTATGAGGGTTTTCCTCCAGAGGCAGCATCTTACTGGAAGGTTTCTGAATTCTAGAGTCTCCTTACATGCTGAAGAAATTACAATTACTGACAGGATCTCTGGTGCTGGTATGCAAGAGAAGCAAGGTGTGGAAGTTAATGCTACGGGCAGTCTGTCACACACACACTCCCCTTCCAAAGTGCAGGAGGTGGTTGTGACCTTCTAGAAATGACTGACTCCCTCATCAGACAAGAAGAAAGAATAGTTCTTTTAAACTTTTAGACATGTATTAGATACTACATCTCATCAGCACATAAGATTGCTGCACATATAAACTACAGAAATAAATTTGCTCTATAAAGTACTTTGAATGCGACATACAGTGGATTTTTTATTTTTTTTTCCAGACCTCCAGCACTTAAGTGGCTGAAATTTGGAAAGTAAAAATGAAATATCATAAGATCATTTAGATATTAAAATTGACAATTGCAAGCTTTTTATTAGACTAATATCAGTGATGAGTGCTCTGGACCACCTTGCTTTGTATCATACATAAATATCTTCAGTACCTTTTAGAAATCTGTTCTGATCTTAATTTCACTCTATACCTTATTTTTCTACTTGTATTACAGACTGAAGCTCAGAATCTCTACCTGTATCTCACAGAGAGAACTGCTGCTGTTGGTGCACAAAGGGTTTGATATCAAGGAATCTCTGTTCAAAGATTTTACCTGATAATACTTCAGAACTACACTGCAGTGATATTCAAGGCCCGCCTGGACAAGTTCCTGTGTGATGTACTGTAGGTTACCCTGCTCTTGCAGGGGGGTTGGACTAGATGATCTTTTTAGGTCCCTTCCAACCCTTGGGATTCTGTGATTCTGTGATTCTGTGATACAATGATACGACTCTGCTGGCCAACATACTTCTGACAGGTGTTTTGCTTGTTAAAATAAACATGAACAAAAAGATAACTATTGTGCTCTAATTTCGGTCAAATTTCATCTTAGTTTTTTGATTGTTTGTTTTGTGCTTTTTGTTTTACTTTGTAGTGTTTCTCTTAGTCCTGCGTATTTTTTTCAAGTCCCCATCAGCTTGCCTTTGTAAATTTTATGTCTCTTTATGGGTTACCAAAATTGAAATACAAGGTAATCAGCTATCATGTTAATAGATATTCAAAATTAAAGGTTTGATTTGTAGATAATGAGCTTTCAGCATACATGATAGGTAAATGCAATTAGAAAATGGGTTTTGGAAATTCCCGGTAGCAATTTCCATTCTTCAAACAGCCAGTTGTATGCATATTTTTTAGCAGGGAATACTTCTGTTATTATATTCTGAGTCTGAAAATGTTTTGCTTAATTCCTAATGGGGTCTCAAAAGTTGCCTGAGCACCATTATTCCATTACTTTTATTTTATTTTCAAAGAATTAGAAAAAGATTCGTCACCTGTACTAGTTTTGGTTTGAATAGACTGAAATTTCTTCATAGGAGCTTGTTTGATGCTATGTTTTAGATTTGTGATGAAAAGTGTGATAATACAAGGATGTTTTATATATTTTTTTTTTTTGGCACATTCAAGTACCTAGAAACTTTATGCTCCTGTGTATATTTTGCTTTTCCTGCGCTTCTTCTCCAGAATCAGAAGCATCATACAAAATATAAATTTGTATAAGGATATTGTCTATTTATTAATATTTAACTCTGTATTCATTTTAAAGTTGATTTCAAGTTGTACTTTCTCTGTTGTTTTTCTTGAAGCATCACAATTGAGCCACACATAAAAATGAATATATAATGTCTTTCAAGTAAACTACCCATTCTCTGATTGTTGGGGTCTGTTGCACTTCATTCTGGGGTACCTAAAGGTATCGTGTGAGATGTCAGAACATGACCAAGTACGTCCCAAAGATGTCATAGCACAGAGCATTCCAGGAAACACAGAATGCCCAGACAGCAGAAACAAGATAGACAGCTTGCTAAAGGACGTGCTACCCTGAAAAACATCCAGGGAAGACTTCAGTCTCTTGAAGCAATGTTATAAGCCCTGACACACGAGGTAAAGTTGTGTGTGCTATGTTAATCTCTTTTTTGAAGAGAAATGTCTTGATATGTCTCCCTTATTTAACTTTACCAAATACATTATTGATCAGAATAAGGCTATCTGTCCTCATCTTTGCAGTACTGAAGACTTATGTCACATTTGATGATTTTTGATCCTCATAAAAACCACCACCATCTTTTGCCTTTTCAGACCTTAGTTCTTGCTCTTGCATTGCTCCTGTCACCTCTCATGCCAATACAAAAATGCTCGATGATCAGCATGATGAACCTTGGTGCTGAACATTTTTTTAAATAACAGACTGCTCAAGAAAACCACAAGAAACTAGTAGTAGCAGTACCCAACCTGGGGCCCAAGCTGGATCACAGCAGGCAGTCTTAGGCAATCCAAATAGTAGATGCACCTGGACAGAAATGTGGTTTTAACTTGTGAGTGACAGTACATTATCGCACCTGTCCTTGCTAGGAAAAGAGAAAGGTATCTAATGCAAGGCAAGAAGTAATTGAATGGAGAGGTCTAAGAAAGAGTTGTTGTTCTATTATTTAAATAGGCCATTTATACAGCAACATGCCTATGTTATTGGAACTAATGAATAAACAAACAAATAGTCAAACAACTTTTGGATGATTCCTTAAATAGTGTTACTTTAGAGATAACATGAGAACTGTGTTGAATTGTTTCACCAGTTGAACCCTGCATAGAAGAGTTTAAAATCTTCTTTATTGTATTTTAGTCATATTATGTAAATTATTGAGAGTTTTGTCATAGAACACCCTTCAATTGTGAAAGCAAAAGAAGAGCCAGGAATACAGTCAAGGTAGACCTAGTGAAGAGAAAGTAACAAAAAGCATTTAGAAATTTAGCATATCATCGAAAAGTTTATGGACAAAATTTTTTTTTTTTTTTTAACAGGTACGAGAAAATTTGGACAAAATTGATTGCTTGTACCATGACACAAATATGCTTCTCTGAGAAAAAGATTGCAGAACCTATTGCACATCAGTGCAGTCAATGATGGATCCACAGTAAAACTCACACAAGTTCTTCTCTTCTCCTAAAAGGCACTTAAAACCATATTAAGTGAAAGCATTTAGAGCACCATCTTGCATTCCCACACAAGACCTAAACTAGTATGGGTATTTAAATAATTTTTCCCATAAAAGATCAAGGAAGAGATAATTTGAAGGACAAAGGTCCAGATTTTAGATTTATAGTAATTGTGACATAAGCACAATCAGAAGACAAGTGAACTGGCAAAATACATGTTTATTAAGTATTCACTTATATAAATAAAAAGGACCAAACATAAATTGCAAAAAAAATAGCATGCAAGGTGAAGGCTATTTGAGAAACAGTTTTATCACAACACTGGATTTTTAAAGACAAAACACAAACAACCCCTCCACTCAGAACACTACAGAAAAATCTGGCTTAAAGATTCGTTTTCCAACAACGGCTTCACAACTACCTCCATCATACCAATTTGCATAGCCTGTGATGAAGTCCAGCCTAGCTGAAGCTAGAACTGCTAAGAACATTCAGTCCACGTATGAAAAAGGTATCTGCAGGAATTTAGAAGGAATTTTTCTAAAAACTTAACAGTCATGCAGCACACAGTACGTGTGATTTAAGGAAGCAAACTAAAGGTCCTGCCTTCTTTATTAGCTTTTTTTTTTTTTTTACCTTAGTATAAACAGCACAAAGAATCATTTATCATACAGATAGTTCTGCAATTATGTGGTATCTTGGAGAGAAGCTATTACTTCTTCAGCTCACTTTGCCCACCAAGACTTTGCTATCCAAATTATATCAAGGGAATATAATTCTAAACTCAGATCTGAACTCGTAATTTGATCAAATGGTCAAAAGTACATTGAACTTTTAAAACTACTTATTGCTATAGAAAACATTGTTAAGATTGATACTAAGATTATATTAATATTCCTTTAAAATATAATCATTACCCATGAGAGTCAGATTATTTTATCTACAACATATGCAATTTATATTCCAAAAGTAAATTAGTCAGATCGCTGAAAGGCACATAGGAAAAGCCATCTGGGTAGATAAGGACTTTTTCACGTAAGTGATCACAAAAATGACAGCCCCTGAAGTGTCCTTGTGTACATCAGGAATTATCACAGACATGTTCAATCATGTTCTGCAATAGTGAACAATATACTCATTTTTATATGAACCAGTAAGATCTACGTCTTGTGTTTAGTAGTCATTTTAAAAGGTACTAAACCAGAGCCAATCATTGTACAGAAGATGAAGTGATAGTTTAGGAAGAAAATGGGATGAAATGGTAACAAAAAAAGGCCTCCACTAACCACAATGTGATAAGAAAAATACTTCAACCATAAGTGAGATAACAATTTGTCAAAACTAAATTATAAGAACTGTTGAACTGGAACCTAATACATGACTGATAGTAAATGTGCCGACGTTCAGAAAAATAGTGTCTTCTATTAAAATGTAAAGAGATATGTCAGAAATTTCATTGCTTATTCAACATTACTGGATGAGTGCAGATAAGCAAAACAAATTGCAGAACTTTCCAGTTTCCTAAGATTGCTCTCCTATCCCTGCTTCAGTTTGTTACACACCAACTCAGCATAATGTTAGTAAACTTTTGACCAACTGGACTATTTCAACCAGACTTGACAGAGCAATAAAGACCCTAAATGAGAATCAGATTTCTACAGGAATTTGTAGAGACAGAGCAAGTCCCTGCAGTGGGAAATGCAAGAAGAATGCAGCGATCATTCATGGTCTGGCAACAGATGTTGGCCACGAGGGTACACTGATCCACAAGGGCAGGAGCCACTCTTGTCCTCTGTCCAGTGGCAGAAGTTACAAGCTCAAGAAACAGCTAGGACTCAATGAAAAGAAGGGAGAGAAGAAATCTTAAAAGGATACAGAGCACGTACCTATAGGATACGGCACTTTATTAGTTTAAATGCTTTTTAAAGCATTTTGAAAATTGGTGTTTTTTTTGAAACAATGTCTGCTAGCATATGAATAAACTACAACTGACCTTGAGAAATAACACTTTGGGGGAGCAAAAGACATGCAATCCAAGTGAAAAAATATCCCATGAGAGCTTCATATATCCTAAAGCGAGTTATATTTATATCAGATGTTAACAAGTACATTGTTTACTGCTTCCTGCAATGGAGGAAGAACATATTAAGGGTAGAAAAATTAGTAAAACTTCTGATAAACTTATTTATATTGCTGTTTCATTTGCAGTAGCCTCTCTCCGTAATTATTCACTCTGCTCTTCTGCAAATATAAGTTTATTTTGAAGATAGTGCCTAAAATAAAAGACCAGTTTAAAAAGAGTGGTGGGGAAATCACACACATACTAGCAAAAAGCAAATACTGAGTAAAGGAAAGCTATTAATTTACAAAGAAAAATCTTGCACTGTAAATTACTTTGACTTGAAAGCCTAGTTTTATATCAAGCTGAGAATGTAAAGGTTTACCCTCTTCAGTGTTAGAATTACAGAACAAAGACAGATTGCTAGCCATGCTGAAGGCAAGTACAAAACTGTTAAAATTAATATTTCTACAAACACACCTTCTAAAAATTTTAAAGGCTTCCTTCCAAATTATTATTCTCTTCAGTTAAGCAAAGGACAAACCCTTCTGGGAAAAGGCAATTAATATTGGCATGCAAGGCAAAATTCACTCCTGAGCAGAATTTGCCAAAAAATCATCTGCTGAGAGAATTGGTAGATACTTACCAACTTTCAACTGTCAGTTATACCAATGCCAAGTACAGAAATAATTTAAATATTTGGTAACATAGGAGCTGATCCACTAATTCTAAACATCCTTTATGAACATGCAACCCTCTATTACCAGTTTATCACAGTAGAATGGTAGTTTTGATTACATTAGATTACATCCAGTTGTCTGAATAGTCATGCATTTCAATACTACGCAAGAAATAATTTCCCCACCTTGTAAATTCATTCATGTTATTAACAAATGAAAAAGAACCTTTGAAGGAATCTCATTTCCCAATTCCCAGTTTAGAAGATTTTTTTTTTAATAGAAGTTTGATTTTTTAATTTTTTTTTTTTTTTTTGAATCAAACATTCCTAGTCTATCAACTGGATTGCTACTGCTAAGAAGATTCTTAACCCTGCTGGTGGCTACCTTCCACTAGGCAGAAGAGCAAGCAGAGCCTTAGCCTGATACAAGACCCTATTACCGAGCATAGTCATGTCAATGCCACTATAGTTCAAAATGTACTAGGCCTTTTCTTTGAGGGGTGGAGCTGTAAACCTCTATTCAGTCATAGAATCATAAAATCATAGAAGGTCAGTGTTGGAAAGGGCCTTAAGATCATCTAGATCCAACCTCCTGCCATGGGCAGGAACACCTCACACTAAACCATGTCACCCAAGGCTCTGTCCAGCCTGGCCTTGAACACTGCTAGGGATGGAGCTTTCACCACTTCTTTAGGCAACCTGTTCCAGAGCCTCACCACCCTCACAGTAAAGAACTTCTCCCTTGCAATCTCCTGCTCTAAACTTCCTGCTGCTCACAAAAGGCAGATCTCAAAGAAAGCCAAACAATCAGCAAGGAGGAGTCTCATGGCAGGATTGATATAAGGAAAGCAAGTGCCTGGAAGGCATAGGGTTAAAATAACTTTTAACTTAATTTAGGTCTAAGATAGAGAACAATGTTTGTGTTGTAAGTCTGTGGTATGATAACAGAATTTAGTAGTCTTACTAACATAAGTGAATTATTTCTTACAGTCCTTCTAATGAGTGAATTATTTCTTACCATCCCTCTAATTATCAGTTAGTTTGGAGGCAGTGAACAGCTGCTAGCTTAGGATACTCCTTGTCTGCCCATCCTGTTTTGCTTGCAATAAATTTTGTACAAAGGTCACACTGTTCTAAATCTTTGCCAGCTATGAGAAAATTACAGATATGGCTGGTTTCAGCTAGTTTTGTGATTACTGGGACATCCAACTATGCCGAAGGTGAAAAGTACACCATGAGGAAGACTGCTTACTTCATCTTGAAGACCCCTGCCCACATGAGGAAGACTACTTACCTCATCTTGAAGACCCCTGCCCACGACCATTGGAGGGCAGTGCGCAAGCGCCAAAAGGGAGGAGACTTATGATAATGAGTTCCTAAACTAATCGTAACAGCCCCGCTGCTCTCTCGGGGAACCTAGTGAATATGCATGTTTGTGTGCAATAAATATCCGCTCACTTAACCCCTCAGTGTGCAAGTTAGGAGTGATCCCTCTTGCACCAGGCACCATAATAAGTATACCTGCTTTATAACTCTCCTTGAGTTGTACAGTCTGATTCTGTGCTCAGGATGCTGAGTGTAATGAATGCTAAGAATTGATAGTCCAATACAAGTTTTAAGAGACCAATAACACAAAAAAATTAGTGTGTGTGCAACACAACTAGTTCAAATTTTTACAGGAAAACTTCAATGATACAATTAAGTTTTTTCTACAGAAATGTCTCTTCTGGCTCCTAAAGCAGGGAGTTTCAGCCCCCAGCAGCAAAAGTGGGGGTAGATGTGACAAGGTATCACCTTCTTGAGAGCTCTCCCAGGAGAAACATGGTGTTTGCTACCTATGGAAGGGATTTCCTCCTGCACAGCCTGCTTAGGGTTATTTTCATACCTTTCCTCAGAAACTCTGCAACATTCTCCAGGCACTCAGGACCACATGGCTGGTGGCTGTTGGCCATTTCTAGCTTCTGAGGCACACCGGCCTGGAGTCTATCGTACAGCAATCACCGTGGTTGTCACACCTTTAGCCCTAATGGTACTGTACAGCCACATCTCACCCCAGAGAGGCAAGAATCACTCCCCCAGGCAGCCAGGGCAGCCAGCACCAGTCTTACCATGGCCAGGCCATGCAAGCCACAGAGCATTGAAAATAAACAAGTGCCACTGAATATAGCTTTTGACAACACATTTAAGGACTCAAAACTGCTTTTATTTTTGTGGCAAGGTCAGGTAAAAAATGTATTGTTGAGAGTTTAAACCAATGTTCTCTGACCAGGCGGTAAATGCAACAGCCTTTCACCTCAGGGTAGCTTGTTGAAAATTCAGCTATGAATTTGGTGCTTGCTACAAGCTACATGAACAGCCATCATTGCAAACCAATTTTGAAACTACCTGAAACAAATCTTGATTTACAATTTTATAGATCCCCCTACAAAAAACAGTAACAAAAAACCCCCAAAAGCACAAAACAAAAACCAGACAAAAAGCCCAAACAAAGTAAGCTAAATAAAACCTCAGTATTAAAGAGGTGATAAGGAAAGAATTTTAGGAGTTTCAAAGATGTGTTGTTTTCAAAGGTCTATGTAATATGTAATTTGCAAAAAGTCTAGAAGGATACAGTCAACATTTTACAAAACAGGGCTCACAACAGTGAATCTGTAACAAAAGATGCATGGCAGATACTGACTAACTCTTTTTCACTGTAGTTCTGTATTTTATGTCCCTGGCAAGGTGTTTGAGGCTGTGTGTACTCATGGGCTTCCCCTGCGCGGAGCAGCCGGTCCCAGCCAGCTTCAACGCCCCCGTCACAGGGCAGAGCCCACTCTCTCAGCCACGGGCGGGCGCCTCGGGGAAAGCCTGGATAAAGAAGGGCAAACCGTGCCAGGCAGCCAGGGCTGAGGGTTTGCGGGAGGGCAAGAGGGGCTCCGGAAGCCCGGCAGAGGTGCCCCTGCGGCACAGGGAGGGACCTCGGTGGGCGTGGACGTGCCCTGAATGAAGCTGCAGTCCATGGAGAGCCCACGCTGGAGGAGGTTTATCCTGAAGGGCTGCAGCACGTGGGAAGGCTCCAGGCTGGAACAGCAGAAAAGTGTGAGAAGTCAGCAGCAGCAGATAGGAGCTGTTATGGATTGACCACACCACCCCATTCCCCATCCCCCTGCGCCACTGGAGGGGGAGGAGGTAGAGGAGTAAGGAATGAAGGAGTGAAACTGAGCCTGGGCAGAAGAAAACACGGGGTGAAAGGTGTTTTATCTTTTGTCTTTTGTTTCTCCAATTTAATTTTATTGGGCGATAAATTAAATTTATTTTCCCCAAGTTGAGTCTGTTTTGTAAGTGATAGTAAGTTATCTCCCCGTCTTTATCTTGACATCTGACCTTTTTCACCCTATTTTCCCCTCCTGTTGTGTCAGGACACATGAGAGAGTGGCTGGGTGGGGGTCTGGCAGACGGCCAGTGTCAACCTGCCACATCAGGGCAGCAATGTCTTTGCATGCTAAACAAACTGTTGCAGTCCAATCTCATAATTCAGGCTATCAAAATAATTGCAACACAAATTAAAACTAAATAATTCGAACTCCAACCTTTTTTCCCCTCTGATCTTGTGAAAATTTTAGCGTTTGAAATAATTCAAAGCTAATACATGGCATAGTTCATTCAGGTAGTGAACAAAGCGCTATCACTAACAGCTGAAATAAAAGGCTGAAACCTTTCAAGTGTTCTTGGCATTAACAAGCAATTCCCAGGAGACTATTTTTACAGACTTTAAGTACCATAACAGAAACTACTTTGTTTATAACATATTGTTTATTCAGGTAAAAAAAACAAACCAAACCCAAGAAAACAACCAAAACCACCAGCAACACAACCTGAAGAACCAACCTTATAGCCTTCTATGAGGAAGTGACTAGGTGGAGGGATGATGGTAGAGCGGCAGATGTAGTTTTTCTTGATTTCAGTAAGGCATTTGATACTGTCTCCCACAGCATCCTCATAGATAAGCTAAGGAAGTGTGGGCTTGACGATCAAGTAGTGAGGTGGATCGAGAACTGGTTGAAAGGAAGAAGGCAGAGAGTTGTGGTCAATGGCGCAGAATCTAGCTGGAGGTCTGTGACTAGTGGAGTTCCTCAGGGGTCGGTGCTGGGACCGGTGCTGTTTAATATTTTCATCAATGACCTGGATGAGGGAACTGAGTGCACCCTCAGCAAGTTCGCTGATGACACAAAACTGGGAGGAGTGGCTGACACACCAGAAGGCTGTGCTGCCATTCAGCGAGACCTGGACAGGCTGGAGAGTTAGGCGGGGAGAAACTTGATGAAATTTAACAAGGGCAAGCGTAGAGTCTTGCATCTGGGGAAGAACAACCCCATGTACCAGTACAGGTTGGGGGTTGACCTGCTGGAAAGTAGCGAGGGGGAAAGGGACCTGGGAGTCCTGGTGGATAGGAGGATGACCATGAGCCAGCAATGTGCTCTTGTGGCCAAGAAGGCAAATGGCATCTTAGGGTGCATTAGAAAGGGAGTGGTTAGTAGGTCAAGAGAGGTTCTCCTCCCCCTCTACTCAGCCTTGGTGAGGCCGCATCTGGCATATTGCGTCCAGTTCTGGGCCCCTCTGTTCAAGAAGGACAGGGAATTGCTTGAAGGAGTCCAGCACAGAGCCACAAAGATGATTAAGGGAGTGGAACATCTCCCTTATGAGGAGAGGCTGAGGGAGCTGGGTCTCTTTAGCTTGGAGAAGAGGAGATTGAGGGGTGACCTCATCAATGTTTACAAATATGTAAAGGGTAGGTGTCAGGATGATGGAGCTAGGCTTTTTTCAGTGATATCCAGTGATAGGACAAGGGGCAATGGGTGTAAACTGCAGCATAGGAAGTTCTGCGTTAACATCAGGAAGAACTTTTTTACTGTAAGAGTGATAGAGCACTGGAACAGGTTGCCCAGGGGGGTTGTGGAGTCTCCTACACTGGAGATATTCAAGGCCCGCCTGGACAAGTTCCTGTGTGATGTACTGTAGGTTACCCTGCTCTTGCAGGGGGGTTGGACTAGATGATCTTTTGAGGTCCCTTCCAACCCTTGGGATTCTGTGATTCTGTGATTCTGTGAAGAAAGGTTAGGAATACATAGTGACCAAGAAAAGGCAATAGACATCCTTTATCATTTGTGACACTGTGAGGTTTAGAGAATCATCAGAGAAGTAGTTTTCCTTCCTTCTGGAAATAAAAATTAGAAGTAAAGCTATGCAGCACATGAATATCTAAAGACCCGCCTGGACAAGTTCCTGTGTGATGTACTGTAGGTTACCCTGCTCTTGCAGGGGGGTTGGACTAGATGATCTTTTGAGGTCCCTTCCAACCCTTGGGATTCTGTGATTCTGTGATTCTGTGAAGAAAGGTTAGGAATACATAGTGACCAAGAAAAGGCAATAGACATCCTTTATCATTTGTGACACTGTGAGGTTTAGAGAATCATCAGAGAAGTAGTTTTCCTTCCTTCTGGAAATAAAAATTAGAAGTAAAGCTATGCAGCACATGAATATCTAAAGACCCGCCTGGACAAGTTCCTGTGTGATGTACTGTAGGTTACCCTGCTCTTGCAGGGGGGTTGGACTAGATGATCTTTTGAGGTCCCTTCCAACCCTTGGGATTCTGTGATTCTGTGATTCTGTGATATAATGGGAGGAGTGTGAGATGTAAATTACCCTATATTATACATAAACACAGCAGCTAAAACAAATCTGTAGAAGTAACTTACCTGCTTCCTCAATAATAAAAAAAAAAAAAATAAATTAAAAGCCAGGAAATGCTCTAGCATTTTAATTAATTTGGGATTTTTAAAAGATGTTTTTGCCCTACCTTTACACTGAACTTTATCAGATGCACCTTTCCAAAGGAATTTTAAAAGTTTCCATTAGTGAATTGAACAACTTAGTTAACTCCATGGCTTGAGGTTTTATTACAGCTTGTCAATATTAAGAGTTCTATAATGGATTGATCCATTTAATTTTATTTAATTAATTCTCTGAGGATAATATGGTAATCACAGTTTTACTTACAGGCTAAACAATAATTTTATGCTATTAATTATGTTAGTTCCATCCTTTAGAAGAAGAGGGGGAAAATTTTCTATCTGTTCATTCATTTATAACCCTTGCCCCTTTATGTGCCTTGCCAGTACTTTGAGTATTACTATTTAAAGCATTTGATGTGCCCCAGTAACGAAACCCCAAAACAATTAATTATATAACTCAGATTAATAGCATTTGTGTAAGAAGATGAGACTCTGAACATGCTGAAGGAAACCGATACTTTTTTTCCTTTTATAAACAAAAAAACCCAAACTCAACAACAAAAAACACCTGCAGCCTGGAGCACTGGATAACTTACAATGTCAGTAGGAAACAAAGTCTTTTGATTTTCAGCATGTTGCTACTTAGCAAAATGCAATTGCCCTATCACTGGTCCAGAGGGAAGATTTCAAAAAATAACTTAAATCAGCTATATTGGCAGGTGAAAAGTTGAAAAAGGGAACATTACAAAGATTGTTGTTGGTGACGGGAACCAAATGATAATTTTAGAGGAATTGTAAACACTTGGAAGGGTAAATGAAAATAGGTTCTGAAAACTGCTGATGGGAATTCATCAAAATGAATTTCCAAATTGTACAAAATATGTCTCTTCCTCCTGATTTGATAACACTGCAAGGAAGAGACTTAGGACAAGAATACATCTTTAAAAGAGGAAAAAAAATGCTGACAGCAGCATGTAAGGCACTTCCAGCTTTTAGTATCTCAGACTCATGGGAGATAATTTAGCACAGAACATATAGCTTATTGCTCATAAAAACATGTTACATTTAGAAATACACCCGAATAAAAAACAAATCCAAAGATTTAAAGTCTATAAACAGGCTTTAATTTTGCAATGGGCTATCTCTAATTTTGTAATCGGTTGAAAGAAATGTAGGGATTCAAAAATATGTGTTTGAGCTGCTGAGACATACTCCAGCACTGATATTTGGACCACTCTCTAGACGAAGAAAGCTGGTGTTTGAACAAGTCAAGTCATTATTTTCCCATTTTAATTAATCACTGATGTGCATTTGATTTTTATCCTGAAAAGTATGTTAAGATTAACTTATACAAAGCACTTTCAGTATTTACATTAAGCTGCAACAGAAAATGATGACAGATGGTATTAGAGATCAAAATACCTATAGAATCAAAGTGTCAAACTCAGAAAAGTTTCAGATGTTATACCTGGATGTCTGTTACTATAAAATGCAAGAACATCATAACTAAAACTCATGCATTAATAGGTTTCAGAAAGTGTGATCTACATTAAGTTTCTGAATAAGACTAGACAGAACAGTACTGTTTTATATTACCTAATCTTACCAGTCTCAATGAAGACCTTGCAGCTCTAGTCTTCAGCTTCTCTTATCTCTTCTTCTTCTCCCTAAAAAAGTAAGAACAGAAAAATAAATAACACCCAAACAAACCTTTTTCATCTACATGAACTTTTAGAATTAATCCAGGAAAATAAAAATAATAATAAAAAAAAATCTGCAGCAAGGTAAACAATGTATTTATTATTTCATTTCCCTTCAGTAATTATAGTAATTATAGAACAAATCACATACTTAGCATTTCTAATCTTTCACTTTGAGTAGAAGAACCCAAAAACACAATTCACAGTAAATATTTCTTAAATATTCTTTGATTGTGCACTTGAGAACTAATGACTTGCTGTCTTCAGACATCTGTGGAGACCTAAATTTGTTAAATTTTCTGCTGAACTGCCTCCTCCTTTAAGCCTCTGAAATTGTATGGTGCTAAACAGAAAACAACATCTTCACCTCCCCAGCACAGGGAAACCTTGCAACACATCCCCCTTACTGTTTATTCACTGACTACCATCTGTACACCTGGAAATGCAAGAAACAGGGGTTAGTCTTTGTGCAGAGTATTCAAATGCAGGATGCTAACATATGTTTTGCTCACATCAGTGGAGCTAAGCTGTAGCAGTGAGAACAGCTCCAGCAAGATTTCAGCTTCAGAGTAATGCAGACTTTTTTTTCTCTCCACACAATATTTAATTTACTCCTGTCATTAAAAAATCATTTATAGAACAGATTTGCCTTTATGTTTCAACTATGCTACAAGCTCAAAGTAAAGGTCTGTATCAGTCAACCGAACACTCCTAAATGATACAGATATTTTGGTATTTGTCTTATGCACTGAATTTACATCAGTACTGGCACACAGTGTAAAACTCAGAAAGTAGAAAACTAGTCTCAAATTTCACAATGAAAAAGGCATAAAAGTTGAATTAATGAATCCAGGGCAAACTTAGAGGTTACAAAAATTATCAAAAAACCCCAAACATTTCCATATTTCAGACAAGGAGAAAGCAAAAATTCCTTAAAAGGTCCAGATATATTTTGACTGAATCAATTTGATATTCTTAAGCGAGTGTCCTGGGTTTACCAGGAGCCGTTTTGCTCCTTCTTAGTAACTGGTGCAAGCTCTGTGTTTTGACTTCCAGCCTGGGAACAGAGCTGGTAACACCGATTGTTTTTAATTGTTGTTAAGTAATGTTTATTCTGGCCAAGGACTTTGTGAGTCTCATGCTCTGCTGGGGACGAGGGGAGGCTGGGAGGAAGCAGAGACAGGACACCTGACCCAAGCTAGCCAAAGAGGTATTCCATACCACAGCACGTCATGCCCAGGGAGGTAACTGGGAGTTACCCGGAAGGGCACAGTCTCTCTTCGGGGGGGTCGAACTCGTTCAGAGGTGGTATCGTATTCTCTTGTTATTTTCTCTTATCAATATTATCACTGGTGGTAGCAGTAGTGATTTGTGTTATACCTTAGTTACTGGGCTGTTCTTATCCCAACCCGTGGGAGTTACAGTCTCTCGATTCTCCACCCCATCCCTCCGGGAGTGGGGAGGGTCGGGGGTGGGGGTGAATGGACGAGCTGTATGGATCGGTCTAAACCATGACAGCAAGTATATACAAGCAGTAGTGCCACTGCATTACTTTTTGCTGATGTTTTATTACACAGTATGCCTATTGAAGTACTTGGCTGAAAAAAAACAACCCAATGACAATTACTCCCTGAATTATTTTTAAGAAAGTAAGTACACACTGATGTTAGTTAAAATTTTAGTTCTATATACTTTAGCACTGAAGCACTTTTATATTTGATTATGCTAATTTCATACATTTTAAAAACTTTTACATTGCAGTGTCAATTCCCTGTTGCTGGGAACACTTGTGCCCAGCACAATGCAAGGTCAAAACCTCAATCAACGCACTGCCACTTAATCAGGATAATTTTCCCAAAGGAGATAAGATCCCAGATAGTGACAGGGCAAAACTAGAAATTGAGATCTACATGGTTATCTATAATGTATTTACAGGTGTTGGGCTAAGTGCCCATCCAGATCTTGACTTTCCTAAGGGGAAAAAGATAATGATAATTGGACTTTTGATTTGGAATCACTTTCACCATTGTTCAAGATGATTAAATGGTAACCAGCTGCATGAACTCCATTTGCATTTTTCCCTGTTCTCAGTCTTAGATAGCAAACAAGTTTTTTTGGTGTTCTATTACAAGGGAATTTCAAAGAAGCTTTCATGTTAAGCAGATGAGAAAATATTAGAAGCAAACCAGTACTAAGTCTGCCTGATGTTATCAAAGGCCTATTGCAAAGAAATGAAAGGATATCATTTGTGATGCCTGTCACATTTTACAAAGTGACCTACTTACCTGTTGACACCCTACTGAATTAATTTTATCAACATCAGCAATTTTATTCCACTTCCTCCCCCCAAAAAAAAAAAAACAGTAAGGTACTTAATAATCTGCTGAGGAAATGAAGCTTCAAGCCTGTGTTACCTTTTCAAACAAAAGCAACTTAGTAAAATTTCATTGACTTATAAAAATAAATAAGTAAAAAATGAAGTTACACCATAGTAAGAAGGAAAAAATATCACCACCACCAGATCCTGAAGGTGATTTAAATACATAGCTAACTTTTTAGTGTTTTTATGCATTTGCGAAAATTGAAATGTTACCAATTAATGCAATTAATTTTGTACTTAAAGAGCATTAAGTGTGCCTAAAATCTGGTTAAAAAGAGTTGACCCTCAAATACTTGAGTATGAAAATTATTCCTATACAAATTTTCATCAAATAATTAAATTATTTTGCCAAGTGTTATGTGGGTTTTTGGTTATTTCACAGTCTCATGCTGCTAAACTTAATTTTTTGAGAGACCCTGTTTAGGCTCTGTTTTTCCACTCTTCAGTTTTATACAAGGTCTATTACCGAGTTCTACCTCAAACATTCTCTTTATTTAAAGTGAAATATTTCCTCTAGGAATTGCTATATTGGCTATTACTAGTAAAAGCACTAAACCCCATGCATATAAATCAGCCTTATACGAGCTCATCAAAACCTCTATAGAAAAACACCTACAAAGATCTTTTAAAAGGTAACAATGAGGATTATTGGTCGATGCAACTAAGAAATGTAGGGTTTGCAAGTACTGAAGCATTCAAAACATGTCATAAGCAAGCAGCCTTAAACATAATAGTGAAGCCCTCTATCAGCGACAATTTCTCTCTTTATAACCCCTCTCCAGCATCATAGAAAGCAACTTAGCCTGCCTCTACAGGTTAGGTAGTTTGACACAGGTGCTAGCAAAGCTCATCTTGTCTGGATCTAGCTGATCCCTCTTTAAACAGGAGGTTAGACTAGAGACCTCAACAGGTCACTTCCTACCTGAAGTATTCTGCAATTCACTGCAGCGGTACTATAGGTGATCCAGAGGGAGTTCAGTTTCAAAGGTGCATTCTGTCCCATTGGTCTTCCTCAGGAAGTCTGAGGAAATTCTAACTAGAGTTACTTCACAAAGGCCCTCAGAACAATTTTTTTTTTTTTTTTTCCAAAGACTTCCATAGGTGTAGGAGAGCTTGTCTGATTACAGAGCCATCTTCAGTACCTAAACACAACTAACCTCCCCTCACTGGTAGAGAACCTCAGATCTGCCCCTTCCCCTAGGCAGAAGCTTTCAGATGTAGCACAGAAAGGTAATTTTGCTCCCAAGAGCTTGTATAGCCTGGGGCTGTAACAGGAGAAGCTGTGGGACAGTATTTGAAAGGGAATAATTTTTAGATTAACTGTCAAGGAGACAGGAAGATAATCAGTTAAAAAGCTAGGAACATAAGTTTTTGGTTGTGACGTCACAGTCAAGCAGCTGTGAACACACCAGACATTCAAAAGCTATGAAAGAATATGTTATTAAGCAATGTAAAACTCTAGAAGTAAAAAATAACATCTTCAGTACTAAAACTGACATTAAAATCTGTAGAATCATTGGTTGCTATTGTGCAACCTTAAGAAAGGAAGCTGAACATATGTAACAGCTGTTGCAGAATAGAGCCATAGCAAGTACTGAATCCTGCAAGGGCTCTCTCTGCAGTTAAGAAGTGCTTTTAGTTTCCAGAAATTTCTTGGCTGAAGACATTCAGCATCTCTCTAGTATGACAACATTTTCTGTTAGCAATTTTTTATTGGCTTTGACCTAGAGTTCCATCTAAACTGCATCTTGCTCTTTTCATGCCGTATTTGATAAGTGAATTTTGATAATGGACCTCTCAGATGAAAGCTGTATACTGAACAAGGAAAGCAAAAATGAATGAGAACATTCAATTGCTAGCAAGAGAGATTAAATTCATGTGGACAGTGACTAGATGATGCAGCAAAATCTTCCCTTTAAGGGCTGTTTTGCTTTTCTCATTGACATACTGGTTCTACCCCTTAATTTGACAGTCCACCTTTGAAAACTTGCCAATAGTCTTTCCCCAACTCCCAAATGATTGAGTATTTTGCAGCCTTTTCACTCACTGCAATTAAATTATTTTTTCCACCTGAATTGCTTCCCACAACCCCCCAAATTGCAGATTCAGTTTCAGAAAAGAGAACCTAGGAGATTAGGGTATGTAGCAAAATATATATCTAAGAAGGTAGAAAATACCTTGTGATGTGGGAAGTATGGTAGAAAAAAAGCTATGAGTCTGTGCTGCTGAATTTGGATAACCTCAGGGACACAGTTCTCAGCACAGGCTCATCAAAGTTTTTTACTTTTTTATTTTTCTTTTCCAAAGCATGGGTTGCAATCAAGGATGAGGAACAGGGAAAGTTTGTGTACTGTGACTGTGATATAAAAAGGGCTTTTTGTTTCTCTATTTCTTTTAATCCATGACCTATACAATTTGACCTGCAAGATCGAATGGTGGATTCTTTTGTTGAGCAGAAATTTAATCTCCAAGGATAACCATGAAGCAAAGTAAAAATACCAGTTAGAGGCCAGTGTAGTCACAACAGACGTATCTAGATTAATAAGAATAAAGTAGAACAATTTCATTAAACCAACCATCAGGAGAAAATTGTTCCAGTTCAGTAACACTTGTATTATGTTTCAAGGGAAACAAGTATTATTCACACAGCTTAATTTCAAAATGATAAACTGGTAGGAAATTGTAATATGTACTTGTTTTTCAGTAGGTAAAAGAGTGTAAAGGCTTTGAATAATAAATGTTCTGGTTGCTATAAATTTATGAAAAGACAGGGAAAGTAAAAAATTAAAAGTTATTTTTAATATTCTACATATTCTATATATATAGATACATCTGATATTTGGAGCTTTCAAAAGAGGTCAAGTGTCTCATCTTTTCAAACCTGTTGTATAACATTAGTTGGAGAGACAGACAAAGAACTGAAAACCACTTCTGTTTTCAATTGTCTTTTGTTTTCATTTCTGTAGTTCAGAAGTTAAATTATATCCACATTTGTTAGGGTGAGGTTTTATTGTTTAGCAGGTTCTTGTTTCGTTTGTTGGGTTTTTATTGTTTTTTGGTTGTTGTTGTCGTCATTGTTGTGTGTCTGTCTTAGAAAAGTTACAGGAGCAGCCTGAAATACTTCTCAAAAAACCAGCATGGTTCAAATACTCACTTTGGCTAAATCTTCTGACCATGTACTTAGGTGTCACAATAACAGGGATTTATCAGTCAAAATATTTGGAGAAAGAGAGAATAGCATTGCAAAATGAAATTGATTAAATTGGCCAATAAGAAACAATAAAAGGAGATTATTTCTGAAATGCCACCATTGTTCCAGACATAGGTGCAAACTGAAGTGATTTCTTGAGTCTCAGAATCAGATCCTGAATATCTTCCTTTATTTGACTTCTAAAATGTTTTTTGGCATACATCATCTGACTGATTAGTCCCTTCCTTTCAAAACAGAAAAACTCAATGGCTAGGAGCAGATAGATCAGGTTTCCACACTTTTGGAAGCCTGACAATCAAAGTCATGTTTCTGATGTGATGTGCTTATATATCCAAATAATGTCCATCTTTGAAGCTGTGAAATGGAGTGCAAGATGCACAAAATCAAAAACAAAAGATGTGATAATGTCCGAGTGTGTGGCACCTTAATTCATTTTCCAATTCTATATTTTATCTGATAGCATTATCTGATACTTCTTTAATGTAAAATGATAACAGTCCATGATTTAAGGGAGAAATCAAGACTCTTCTGCCTTCCAAACCCTCTGCTGAGAGAATCATGTACTGAGACTAGTACAATGTAGAATAAACAGGAAGGAGTTCATACAATTTGTACTAAGGAGAAAGTTTCTCAAGCGGACTACAAAAAATATAATACTAAATGTAGGAACAGTATCTTCCTCATTAGCTTTTCACTCTATAATGAAGTTGCTTCTGGCATTGATTTAAAAATTACTCAAGGAGTTAATACAGTTCTAGAAAAAGGACTATCCTGCAATGAGTTACCACAGCAACTACAATCACTCCATTTATGCGAGGGAGCTTTTCAGTAACAGAACAAAACTCCAGTATATCCTTCTCAAAGAGATCACAATATTTTTAACCATTTTTGTTTCAGTTCACTCTATGAAATATTTCTCACATATCTAGAATAGGAAAAAATAACAATAAAAAAGAAATTGTGTAACAATGACTCAAAAATGTAAAGAAAAGCTGACCATATCTGGAAGAATGTTTCTGATTTTCTGTCAGCTTTGAGCAACATCAGGAATATCCAAAGGTATTTTCCTCAGGAATAAGACATGAGGGGGAGGAAATTATTTATTTATTTATTTAATTCCCACATCAAATAAATCACATTATTCTTTAAAATGTCACAGATTAAAAAGAAAAAACAATCCTTTCCCTGTAAATTCTGCTACTATGGTGGCATCACAGGGTAAAGTGAATTATATCATCATAAACCTCCACATATTATCATATGGTAACATCATAGTTGAAATGTGTAGAATACATTTTTCTCATAAGGAATTAGGACAGCAGCAATCAAAGTGTTATTATACTCTAACTTTGAATCTGAATTCAAATTAAAGTCTGGCAAGGTCTTCATAGATTGCTTGTGATGTCACAGAGCAGAAAAGCTTTGTCTCAGTCACATAATATTTTTTTGGAAGGCCTGCATTTTTTTCCTCATTTTCCCAGCAAGTATGTTGTGATATTTGACATTTCATGTCAGATTGATCAGTATGCTGGCAGACCCTCAGAGATTTTTTTCTTGTGGGAAAAGCATTTTAACAGTCCTTGTTCTTGCTTCTGTCTTTGAACTGTAGCTCATTCTTCCTGAAAATGAATAAGGTTACACGATGTTGTACTTATTGCTATACATAAACCTACAATTAAAATACATCCCTCAAAAAAAAAAAAAAAAAAGACATCCAAAAAAACTCGGTGGACTGTTACAAGAAAATATGGTTCTTACCCAAACTCTGAAAAATATTCCTCAGTTTGAAATCTCGGGCTTCTTTGCGTAGATGTTTTAGTCTCATACTTATCACTCCTACCTCACAGCCATAGCTACTTAAAGATTTACTACTGACACAAACCAGTAGAGCAGACATTCTATTCTAGTATCTAAGCCAAGGGAACAATTAGGTTCTATAGTTGGTTTTCAGACACTTTTTTGCGTTGGTTAATAAGAGCACAATTTCTTCAGTTGTTTTCAGGATGTAAACAAATAAGATCAGGTGAAGAGCAAATCTAGTTAGTAGACTAACAGAAAAAGTAATCCAGACACAGCTTGTCATACGTGGTACTGGCATCCTTCATGTATGCATGCTATTGCTCTTACTGAAGGGCAGATTCCACAGAAAGGCTTAAAATTTTCAAATGATGGAACACCAAAGAGCATTACAGACATGCAAGTAGGAGAACTATATTCCAAATCACCTCTGTAGAGCTCAAAGGCCATGATAATACAAATGTCTGCTGGTAAAACTCCAGACATAAAGTTCTGCTTTGGAACATATCTAGAAACAGATTTGTCAAGGCTTGAAACATCTTTGGTTTTGACAGAACTGCAGACACCTCCATGACCTTTAAAACTGAAGAAAAATTATGCATATGGCTAGAATAAAAACACCATCAGTTTTGGAGAAGGCCGAAGTGTATTAAAAATACTGGTCTTCTGCATCTTCTGCATCTGCTTATGGTGATGCCAGCTCTGCAGGCTGAATTCTTTTACAGGAAGCCTGTGTCCTCACTAATGGACTAATGTAACACATAACTTAAAAGTGGAGTTAGGCCTACAGATACAGCAGTCATTTGTAACGCCTTAAATGAATGTGCTGTCTTTTCTAGAAAGAAAATATAGTCTGAAATTGGAAACTTTGACACTCCTTTAGAGATGATGGACCCAGCACTGCACTTACTGTATTTGAAGGTCGCTGTTATTTAAATATTAAATGGAATATGGAGAAAATGACTGCTTTTCACTGTGCAATAAATCTAACTAAATTTACCTTACAATCAGCAGAGATAATCTGCTCTATAAAAAATAACCTACCTGCCTTTTTTCTGCTTGTAATTTTGCTTTGATTCTTGGATGCTCCCCTCCAAAAGTAACATTGGACCTTGAATTTATGTGAATTATGTGGGGACTTGGTGAATGTCACCCATTCCCTTTCAGTGTGCTCAAAATCATGAAATACTAATGAGGCAGCAAGTTATACCTAACAGTATAGGATATCGGACTGTATCAAATGAAGGTTAAAGAAATTATGAATAAAATATCTTTGAGCCTAATATACTTATATCTTCTTGAGGCAACCATTGCCAAATACATTTAAATCTGTGCATTATTAACCAGCTGCCTCTTGGGAGCTATGAAATGTTCATATTCTGCACAGGATGCCATTACATATCAAATGCCTTATATGGCACTTGGTCTTTACATCTTATAACTTTAAAATATAATTAGCCCTATATGAAAAGCTATTTCTGTAATGCCAAGACATTTGTATTCCAATGCAAAGTGCCAGTTCAATACAAAAAGGGCATGTATACCATTATGCACCAGCTGCCTCATCTAGCTGTTTGCAATTGCAAAATATAATAAAGCTCTTTATTAGACATGCAAAAAAGAGATTAGAATCTGGATAGTTATATGCTTAAAAGACTCCTTCTTGTAACTTCAGAGAAGCCATGTACTTGTAAGGATTCCTATCTAGAGCACTCACTGGAAAGGTCATTTTAGAGGTCTCTGCTTGCTTTGAAACATAAATGCTCTCCATTCTGGAGTCTTTATTAGAATTTGTGTGTGGCCAGGGAAACAAAATGTGCAGAGGGAGAATTAGTACCACAGGAGAAAAGGAAGACAGAAGGGTAACGGAAGACTTATGGTACAGTATCCACCCCTTGCACCCAGAACATCCCCCCACAACCAACAAAAGTCCACAGACCTAAAATATCTCCTTTTCTTAAGTTTGGAAGTTTGGGGCAGGCAGGGGGATCACACAATGTGGAGGTAGAATGAGTAGAATGAATGTATAGAAATTCAAAATAGGTAGTAAGGGACTAAATATTGAATTACAAATTATGAAGACATTATCGAATCATAAAATCATAGAATAGTTAGGGTTGGAAAGGACCTTAAGATCATCTAGGTCCAACCCCTGTGCCATGGGCAGGGACACCTCACACTAAACCATCCAACACAAGGCTTCGTCCAGCCTGGCCTTGAACACTGCCAGGGATGGAGCACTCACAACCTCCCTGGGCAACCCATTCCAGTGCCTCACCACCTGAACAGGAAAGAGCTTCCTCCTTATATCCAATCTAAACTTCCCCTGTTTAAGTTTTAACCCATTACCCCTTGTTCTATCACTACAGTCCCTGATGAAGAGTCCATCCCCAGCATCCCTATAGGCCCCCTTCAGATACTGGAAGACTGCTATGAGGTCCCTATGCAGCCTTCTCTTCTCCAGGCTGAACAGCCCCAACTTTCTCAGCCTATCTTCATACGGGAGGTGCTCCAGTCCCGTGATCATCCTCATGGCCCTTCTCTGGACTTGTTCCAATAGCTCCATGTCCTTCTTATGTTGAGGACACCAGAACTGCACACAATACTCCAGGTGAACTCTCACAGTAGCAGAGTAGAGGGGCAGGATCACCTCCTTCGACCTGCTGGTCACACTCCTTTTGATGCAGCCTAGGATATGGTTGGCTTTCTGGGCTGCAAACGCACACTGCTGTCTCATGTTCGTTTTCTCATCGACCAACACCAAGTCCTTCTCCACAGGGCTGCTCTGAATCTCTTCTCTGCCCAACCTGTAGCTGTGCCTGGGATTGCTCTGACCCAGGTGTAGGACCTTGCACTTGTCATGGTTGAACTTCATGAGGTTGGAATCAGCCCACCTCACAAGCGTGTCAAGGTCCCTCTGGATGGCATCCCTACCCTCCAGCGTATCAACCGAACCACACAGCTTGGTGTCACTGGCAAACTTGCTGAGGGCGCACTCAATCCCACTGTCCATGTCACCGACAAAGATGTTAAACAAGACCAGTCCCAACATCTCTCCCTGAGGGACACCACTCATTACTGGTCTCCAAGTGGACATTGAGCCATTGATCACGACTCTGTGTGCGACCATCCAGCCAGTTCTTTATCCACTGAGTGGTCCATCCATCCAATTGATGTCTCTCCAATTTAGAGACAAGGATGTCGTGTGGGACAGTGTCGAATGCTTTGCACAAGTCCAGGTAGATGACGTCAACTGTTCTACCCTTGTCCATCAGTTCTGTAATCCCATCATAGAAGACCACCAAATTGGTCAGGTAGGATTTCCCCTTAGTGAAGCCATGCTGGCTGTCACCAAGCACCTTGTTGTTTTTCATGTGCCTTAGCATGTTGTCCAGGAGAATGTGCTCCAAGAAACAGTTTGTACTGTCAAACAGTTGTAATATCTTCATAATTTTAGGTCCTAGTCCAAATTTTAGGTCCAGATGAGTCCAAATTTGAGGTCCAAATGATAAATTTTAGTTCTTAGTCCACTATGTGGTGTCATACAGTTTCAGCATCTGGTCATTCCTCACTTTATTACAGGAATTCATGATGTAATCCATAATACACAAATTCATAATTACTTGATGAGGGTATGCGAAGCCCAAACAGATGTTGTAGATCTATTTAGAATATAGAAATAAACATAATTTTGCAAGAATTCTGAAGTCCTAATAGAGTTGCAGATTTATAAATGGGCACTTACAATTTACTGTCAGCTGATGGATCTTTGTCTTTTGGATAGTGACTGATGACATGGAGGACTTGATCGCAAGGAGTGCTACAATGTTAATTACATACTAATAGCAGTTATTATCTAGAAAAGATGTGCTACAAGATGATTTTTGACTAATTTTATTATAAAGACTATTAATGCACTAGGAAGAGTATTTTTTTTGGTACATATGCGGTGTTAAGAATTCCCTGAATTGACCACCTTGGGATCTCTTGCATGAAGCCCTGTAGTTCAGCCTAAGACTCATAGAGTCAGATTACATAGTAAAAAACCAATCTCCTTCAAGTGAGGAAATGCACACCTTCTAGTTAGCATTCACGGGTTTCACCTGGTAAAACACTGAATAGGTGCGAAAACCAAACAAACCACAACTATTTTATTGTAAATATTTCAGTGCTTAAATAAATGTTAAGCTTTGAAAGAAAAGAAATTTAACATGCTCTGCATCAGAAAGATCTATTGTGTCAAAATAGATTAAATTTTGTAACAAACATGTTGCTCCTTGTTGAATTAAACTAGGTTAATGCGGAAACAAACGCAATATGTTGGCTTGAATAACTGATCAAGAAAGATTTATGACTGTCTCTGCAATGATGATTCTTCCTTGCAATTACTCGAGGAAGATGGGACAAGCGCAGAAAGTGAAAGAAAGACGTCTGAAATAACTACACATTTTGTGCATCCATATTTTTAATATGCTCAATAGGATTGCTTAACTATTACTATGTACAGGGAGATAGATAATCATCAGCTATGATTTCATATTCTATCTGTATATGCACAAATTTGGTATTCTGTATATTTGTATACATGTATTTATATATATGTCATTAGGAGACAAAGACAAAGCAACCAGATAAACCGGACTTTTACAGAAGTAACCACTACACAACATCACTTTCACTACCATTATATAATTTACAAATAAAAAAAGCATGTTGCATTACTAGAAAAAAAATACACCTCAATCATTTTTGGGTGCCTATTTCCAAATTTGGATACTACACTGTTCACCTGCTATTGCTTTTTGGACAAACTATTAATTAATACCAATAATATACACCTCAAGAGTTATGGATTCTGGAGAACAATAATTATAGTTATAACCTGTAATTATTACATTTCATCTTCATTTAAGACTTTCCAAAAACTTTTACTTAAGGCCTCTGTTATTCATAACTAAAGCGACTTCTCAGAAAATTATTTAAACCAAAAAATGGTGGTTTCTAGTAAAAGAGAGCTAAAGAGATTTTTAGTATTAGATTTAAAACATCAGAAGCAGAAACTGTTATGCTTTTCTCAAATCAGAGCATAATTTCCATCATTAATTCATTCTTTCAAAGCATTTCTCAATTGCCATGTAAATACCAACTGTATCCTCAGCTGCCCTGTGATACCACCCCACACTGTATGCAAGGTATAATTTCAAAGGAGCTTTTTCGTGATTTTTCCTGTGATGCCCTCTCAATTTGGAGGATTTCCTTCTTATACATTGATTCAACTAACTCGTTATCCACTCTATCATCTTTTTCCTGATGACAATAGAAATTTTGGCAACAATTAGACTGCTGAAATATTTAGCCTAATGTCTTTGATTATGCCTAATGCTATTAGAGAGCCCCTTTAACCTCTCTCATTCAAATATATCTTCTGTTCTATGTTGTGATGCACCACAGCTACAAGTTCTCCGGAGCTCCTTGTTTAGTGCTAAAGGCACAGCACAATGGTGTTCTGGTCATGAATGATGTTTCTTGAAGCTCTAACTCTGCACATACATAAGAGTGTCTTCATTCCTGTGCTGTGAGAGGGCAAGCCTTTTCTGTATTTTCCTCTCTCAAGATTTGCAATCCATTCCACTTTCTTCCTCCTAACTGCTGCCTATGGCACCTTTAATTTAATATTTGGTTCAGAAACATAAACCTGAAAACTTGACTAGAGGCAGGCAGATAGAGAACAGTGAGGGAACTGTTACATGGGAAAGACCTTTGGTTCTGTGGACTTCAAAAAAAAAAAAAGAGTAATGCAGATACACTAGATTTATCAGGTTTATGAGGCTTTATTAACTGAGGCTAATAAAAATACTGATATGCCTCAAACTTCATGAGCAGTTTCTACTGAAATACTGTAACACCACCACCAGAAAATGACACTATTTCCTTCGGAGCTCTGACACAAGCAGAAATCCCTGGAAGAACTGTTAGTTTTGTGTTGGCCGTCAGGCTACACTGAGATTAACAGAGACCAATAATATTTCCCCCCTAGGATTAGTTCAAATCAGTTATGCCAAATTAATAACTAGAAAATGATGTGTTTCAGTAGAAATCAAAAGACAAAAATTAAAATTTTTCATTTCTGTGATTAAGGAAGTACTGTTACAAAGGCAAACCTTTCGAAAACCAAGACTGTCAGAGGAATTATTTGGCAAATGGGCTTAACAATAAAGCCATTTTTGAGAAACCTTTTTAAAACAAATAATGGAATTTATGTAATTGTTCTACATATATATCACATAACACTCTTGAAATACCTTAATCCACTGACAAAAACATCTTTGTCAATTTCATATTTACAGTATTATTAAGACAAAAAAAACCTGAAAAAATTTTGATACTTTATTTAAAACAGTCCATCACAAATATCTTATGAACTCTAATCATCTACCATACACACCAAATTATCTCATCACTGAATTCCCTGCTTTCAGTCAATTAACAGAAATTAAACGCCATCTTCTTCTGTGTCAAATCTTTCCAGATCTGGCTAAAATTAAATTATTCACATTCAGAATATAAACTACATGCTTAAGTTGTTACACAGAGGTTTGGGTCCATACTCTTTGAATGGACAAACTTTTTCCATCAAAACATAAGAATTACAGGATAAAAAAAGTACCCTGTAAAAATATTTTCCCATGCTGGGGTACTTTCATTCCTGAATAAAATAAGAAATATTACAGACAACAGCAGAAGAGTACAGTGAGTTTTTTTCACTCTTGATATTTGACATTGGATATCTACCACCCACAAAGAAACAGAGTCAGCATGAAATTACCGAAGTAAAATATTTTTTTTCAGGTCATTTATGAAAGCTGAGTTTCCAAACTTTTTTATGAACAGTATTGGAAAATTTGGATGGAAGCTTTATACTTCAGGATTCTGATCCACTCCTCTTACTCATTATACATGTCTGGGTAATTATGCAGACAAATTTGAGGAAGGCTTCAATAGCTGTCATTGAATACGTCAGGAAAGATTATCATTGCACAAAGGTTTAATAGCAAAACAGCTGGATGTAGAAAAGGGAAAGAAGGCTGGTCTATTGTAAAAAGCACTTTGCTGACGCAAGGCAATTAGCCCATATTTTGGAAAATTTCTTACACATAAAGGAATAAACACAAATTCCATTGAGGCTTCAAAGTCTCATAATAATGTAGCTAAAACCCCAGCCATGGTACAGACTGCTGCAGACACTATGGTTTTGATAACACAAAACAGATCTAAATCCAAGCTGGCTAAACTCAACTCCAAATAAACCCTGCGGGAATTTTGGCTTGCACAAATGCATAGTGTTCTGTGTGTCTTGGCAGTTTGCATTCGGAGCCATCTGTGAAGCAGGCAGGCAGCCTTCCTGCAGCTGAGTATGCCAGTGTCACAGGAGCTCCAGCACCAAGCTAAGATAGCTTTAGATAGACAATGAGCATGCTTAGACAAAGTGCTGTCTGTTCTGCGTAAAACCACTCTTTTGTCTTTGCTACTCTAGATAAAGTAATGACTAGGTTTAAGATGTGCATTACAATAGATGCTATGCATATGAATTGGAACAAAATGGAATGGTATGGAATGGTATGGACTGGATAGTATACAGATGTAATATACATGGAGTGTGTATATGATGTGTTTGGGCAAACACACACACAGAAAGAGAAGGCTCTAGGGAGAGCTTGTAATAATCTTCCAATACCTAAAGGGGGCTTACAGGAAATCTGGAGAGGAACTTTTTACAAGGGCATGCAAGGATAAGACAAGGGGTACAAACTGAAAGAGGGTAGATTAGATTGAAAGTTTTCTTAGGAAAAAATTCTTCACTAGGAGGATGGTGAGACACTGGCATGGATTGCCAGTGAAGAAGTTGTGCATGCACAATCCCTGGCAGTGTTCAAGGCCAGGTTGGATGGGGCTCTGAGCAACCTGCTCAAGTGGAAAGTGTCCCTGCCCATGGCAGGGGGGTTGGAACTAGATGATCTTAAGGTCCCTTCCAACCCAAACCATTCTGTGATTCCATGGTTCATCAGGAGAGTTGCTGAAGGCTTTAGTTAATGCACTGTGAGGCACAGCCTGAAAATGAAGCTAAGTTCAAGGCTGAGGTTCAGAGGAGCAACAGCTGCAATCTGCCAGGAGGATGTAAAATGGCTAACCAGCTAACATTTTTCTACAGTTTGGCTGTACAGTCTAGGTAAGGGAGAAATTAAACAAAAAGCCAGCTGTGAAATCACTGGTTTGTTGATTAGAAGGACTAAAAGAGGTAGGGGAATTAGGGGAAGCTGCTTCTAGAATTAGGAAATATTACAATGGAATAATAAAATTATAATAATAATAAAAAAAAAGTCCTATTACCTTTATATTATTTCCAATATGAGGCACTTTTCACTTTAAAATGTCTGCGGGTGAGCTCTAGCTTCTTAAATGATAGCCTGGTTAATCCCCTTCAAGTAAAACTTGTCTTTTCACATTTATTTTTGGTCTTTTCTCATTTCTAATTAAAAAACCACAATTGAATAGCGTTTGATATGGATAGATTAAAGTCTTGATCTGGAAAATATGACAAACTTTATGCAGTAAGCAACAGTTTATGACAAAATCCTTATGCTCCATGTATATGATGTTTCTCAATAAATGTGTAAGTAAATGCTGGCCCAATAGTACCAGTTAAATAACATCCACATTATTTCTGCTGCTGTTGATAAATACTGAAAAGCTGTATTTATTTATAGCGTTAGAGCTGTATTTACTCAAAGCATTATATGTTTAAGTAGCTTATGCATTAGCAGGTGCTACAGATGACGTCAGTGCTCACTGTTCCAAAAGGCATATAACCATTTGGAGTTAGAATTGAAGGAGTTATAACTCCTTTCTACCTATGGTCACATAAGAATATATAAGCTGGATAAAATATGTGATGTTCAGGGTCAGTCAGTCACAGCTGGGGGACAGACTAGTTGCAACCATGGATCTAACGATCTCTAACTTTCTACAGATTTGTGTCACATAGTTGTTGACTTTGGTGTCTCAGAAAGGCCTCAGCTATGAATGAAGCTTTTCCCCAGGTTATGTCTGTGTAGAAGGGCATGCAGTTCAGTTTTGTGGATTCTCTCGTCTATTAACACTGTGACCTCAAGTTGCAACTTCCCTTTACTCAGCTGTCCAATTTAACAAAATGTTAAAAAGAGTTATTTCCAAGATGTTGGCACTCTTGAAAAATGTTGTATTTCTCCAGTGAGTTCAAAGTGTAGAGAAATAGCTTCCCAAGCATACTTAAAAGTGTTCAGATAGATTGCATTGCCCTTGTATTTCAAGAAACAAAAGCTAAGAGCAGATACACACACACACACTCAGAAGGAAAAGAAATCCTCAGAATCCCACAGTGCTTAAAATTTATGTTTTCAGTAATGTTTGCATGAAATCTTTGATTAAAAAAACTCCAAACATTTAAAAGTCTAAAACTGGCTGCAGGCAAAACATTTTATCTTAATTTATAATAATAATACTACAGAAGGAAAAGGTTTATTGGAAAAGAATAAACTGATAAATTGCTTTCATAGCTATTTAAATAGTGAAGTGAAATTTCATATTCAGTAAGTTTGAACAACCTACCTAGTACCTTGTACGTTCCCTGTCAACCTGACACCTCTCAGTGTTACCACCCAATAAGACATTATTTTACTACTTGTCATATTATAGCTGTCTTAGACTACACCCTGCAAGTAAGAAACCTTTCAGACTGTAACAGTCAGGTTAGTCTTGTTAGGGTGGCACTGACAGCAGCACCCACAAGTGGAGCCCGGGGCAGTGGTGAAGCTCTGAGGGGTTTGCAGAGAGCAGTGTGGCAGGAATGGGCCAGCACAGGTGATGTTGTTTGCAGTGTAGCTTTGGGAGCATGGTGACAAGGCACTGGTTGGTTGGCAGGACTAGGTAGCGTGCCTTGGAGGCTGCTGGTGTTGCTGTTTGTGGTTGCTGTCGTCAGTTTGTATACCAACTGCAGGGTCTGCTGCCAGTTCTGCTGGTGCTTTGCTTAAATATGCAGGGTGCCTCTGCGAGGCACTGACTGCCAGACTAAGATGCTTAACTGATGCACAGTGGATAGACATAACCGCTGTCATAGCAGTTAGTGAAGAGTGAACAGGCACACAGAGGCCTGCCATTGCTGCTCAGGACTGAGAAGAATCACATGGAGATGGTGAAGTGATGGTCTCAACATGCCAACATGGGCATGTTGCTCCAGTGCTGGCTGATGCTAATGGCCTTGACACAGTGAAAGCTCTGGCCTGTGCCTGGAGTTGGTGCTGTGAAGATTGCCTGGGGTCCTTTCTATGGGAGGTATGCTCTGGTCAAGGCATCGAGCTGCCAGATGAAGGAGTGGCAGGGAGAGCTGAGACTGCACAGCATCAGAGTCGAAGAGGATATTTGCAGGTTCTTTGCAGTAAAGCTGAAGCAGTTTTAAAAGAAAAAAGGTTCCCTCTTTCACTGTCTCTAATCCTCCTGCCCAGTATGCTACTCTCTGTGTTAATGACCATGGTTCCTTGTGGAACCTGTGGTTAGGAAGACTCCGGGTCCCCAGTATCCTCTAGCCTCATCTTCACTTAGCAGAATACGATCACCCCCAGCAACGGAGACCCTCCACAGATACTCAGTTTCAGTCTCTCAGTAGGCCCCAGGAGTATTATTCCTGTATTTTACCCAAGTCTGCAGGGGAGCAGGGGATAGTATACCTGGTATGTTGCTGAACATGCTCCCTGACCATTATCAAAGTTTTCTGTTTTAATCAAGAGCCTCATTACCACTCCCCCATCCCCAGTTTAAAAGAGGTTCCTGCTGTCCTCCATGTCTTTAATTGGATATATTGGTTTCAGATCAGATGCCCATTTTCCAGCTAGTTTCAACAAATTCCTGGTTTGCTATCTACCTCTGGGGCCAGATCTATCCTATCATCAGACACCCATGTTTTCTTCCATTTCAGAACTTAGGATCTTCTCTCGGACTAGAGACTTTGATAAGTGTGAATCCGCTGGGTACTGTTACATTCAGTGGTGAGTTGACTTTGCTCTTGTGAGAAAGAGGAGGCGAGGAGAAGGGAAGGGAGGGGAGGGGAGGGGAAGGGAGGGAAGGAGAGGAGAGGATGATTTACAGAATAGAACTTCACAGCTCACGAAGAGTTATAAAGCAGGTATGTTTATTGCTGCACCAGGTGCAAGGAGGATTGCTCCTCCTAACTCACGCACTGAGAGATCAACAAGGTGGATATTTATTACACACAAACATACATATTCATCAGATTTCACAAGCATAGGAGGAGATTATTACAATTAGTTCCAAGAACTCATTTATACCATTCCCCTCCCCTCTATACCTGTGCACTCCCATCTGGTGGTCTTGGGCTGGGATCTTCTGGATGAAGTAAAAGGTCTTCCTCACTATCCACTTTTCACCCTTGGCACAGTTTCCCCAGCTGGCAACCTCAAGTCTTTTAGAGGTTAGTTGAAACAAGTTCCTGTCAGATATTCATCTTCTTGAGGGAAAAGGGTCCCTGTTTTTAAACAATATGTTTTGGTTACCTATTCTGTTCTTGGTTATAGTTTAACTAGCAAGAACAAGAACATATTTGTTCCCTATACTAAGTTAAGAAAATCAATACATAATTTGAAGAAAACTCTTAACCCTTTCTTTAGTCCATTACTGTTCCTCACATCAAGGAGAGGAGAGGAGAGGAGAGGAGAGGAGAGGAGAGGAGAGGAGAGGAGAGGAGAGGAGAGGAGAGGAGAGGAGAGGAGAGGAGAGGAGAGGAGAGGAGAGGAGAGGAGAGGAATCACCACCTGTGAATCCAGTGACAGCTCCTTGGTCCTGTTCACCCAGGGTATCCTTGTCCCTCGTATCATGGTGTCTGCTTATTGACTCCATCCTCTGAGTCAGCTGATACTTGAGTCATCCTTTCACATTCCTGTGGAGGCTTATCAGCTTGAAACAAAGGGGTCAAAACAATTCTATCTGTGCAGTATCGATAGGCAACATCCTTTTTGTTTGTTTCCTTTACCCGCAAGGCCTCCTAAGGTCAAATGCAAATAGTGCCTGAGACAAGCTCACTTTCCTCTTTCTGAGTCACACTGTCCTGGGAATGTAAGCACTGTTTGAGACATGCTCAGTGTCCAGATTCTCACAGATGCTCAAGACCCATTGGTGGCTTCATCAGAACAAGCAGGGCCAAGAGGTAAAGAAGAATGTGGTGGTTATATGAGATGCTTTTCTGCGGAGGATGAAGGCAACTTCATCATGATTTATCAGGAGGTTTCTTGCTTACTGTTGGCTCAGATCCAAGATGCTGCAGAAGTGTTGAGGCCTGTCTGCCCCTTATACTATTACCCCCTGTATTTTCATGTGAACATGCACAGTGATATCAAGTGTAACCCAAAGTCCACAGAGCTCAAGGGATGAGGTGAAAGGTAAAAGGGTCAGGTGATGTCCCTGTCCTTCCAGTAAGGGGAACAGGCTCCAGCAGAAGCGGACTCATTCAGTAGGTCAATGCATGCCTGATGTCACAAGCAGGGCTTTGGCGTCTATGACTGAAGACCCTCTGTGAGCAACAAGCACTACTATGAAGGGATAGGATATCTGACAGTAGGACATGAGGGTCTTAGCAAATTAACTTGCTGATGTAGTGAGGAATACTTTATGCATGTTGTGTACTATTGCCATAACCTAAAAAGAGGTAAGGGTGCAAGGGACTTCATAAGAAGGCATAAAACTTCTATTCCTTTATCACTGTTCAAAGACTTGAGAGAATTATTAGGGAAATTGATTCTTCCTTTCATTGTTATACCTGTCATGTGGTATAGTGTCTGCCCTACTTTATATTTACATGTTCTGGAGGCCATACCAAACCATCCGAGGACATGTAAATTCAACAGTACAAATGGAAGTCTACATGAAGTTGATATGATAACTGCTAAGATAGTACATTTTATAGAAGCAAAACAGGGTAAACAGACACAGATACATGTTAAGCTTAGCAATTACTTGACATTTACATTAAAAAAATAGTTTTGGTTTATATTATTTATGACCTGATTTTTATGTTAACAAGCCCTCCTTTCTTCCTCTCTTGTTTTGGTTTGGTTATTTGGTTTTTGTTTTGTTTTGCTTGGGTTTGGGGGGCGTTGGGCTATAGGGATTTTTATGCTGCCAGTGTGAGGTTAGTTTTTGTTTCTTAGGATCTAACAATTCAATCTTCGATGTGAGGAAGTTGCATTCTTACAATAGATAAAATTTCTATTTCTAATGAAGGACTTGCCACTGAGAAGTCCCTCGAATCTTTATTTCCATTTATTTTTAAGACAATAGCATTTATTTTGCTATGTCCATTCCTTCAGTTCAAATTTCTTAACAGGCTAAAAAAGATACTTGGTCTGAAATGTTTTATTATAGGATAGAACAAGACACTTTTACATCTGAGTAACTGGGGAAAAAATCTACATGAGAGAATCTGAGATACATCCCGTATCCCATATATGCATCCCGTGAGATACATCGCTATAACCAAGTCACACTAATCCCTAACTAAGCAATCATTAACTTCATTTTCCCTTCAATAAAAAGACCATTAGTAAGCCCAAAACTATTGCAACCTAACACAAGCATTACTGCTTTCCTCTTCTCCCATACTTTTACGATTTGAGATAGCAGGTATAACAGCCCAGACAGAACACTGAGCCGGACATCTGATATTTTACTTCACACAAAGCTAGGCAAGTTACTTTCTCATTACCTAGTGTAGAAGTTTGAATATGTACTCTTAATAAGGTGTGTGATATTGGCTCTTTTTTTGTTTGTTTTTTTGTTTGTTTGTTTTTTGTTAAGTCTTTTACTCAGCAAGTATTGATATCTGCCACTGCTTACATCAGTAACTGGAGAGAATCAAGTGTTTTAAGAAAAAAACAGTTCTAAGGCTGAGGTTCTGGACAGGTTACTTAATAATACATTGAAGCTCTATAAGCCTTTGCTGATCTTGCCAAAGACCTGACATACAGGATTTCTTATCCAGGGTGAAATCAGACCTAATGCTTAAGATCTGTTTCATATATACTGATGTATCTACTGCAAGAAAAATTAGTCTTTTGGAAAATGCTGACAGCAAATTGCTTCTTTATTAGAACTGGAATTATGTAAATCCATAGCACAGATAAACAAGAAAAACGTGCCTGGGAAGATTTGTAATCCCCCAAAATTTTGCCAGGTTTTCATCTTAAAACATTATCAAGCATTCTGAGTTTACTGTATCTTTTCATGATAAATACATTTCCTAGCATCTTCCTGCCACTCTGCTGTGGGTTGACCCTGGCTGGATGCCAGGTGCCAACCAAAGCTGCTCTATCACTCCCCTCCTCAGCTGGACAGGGCAGAGGAAATATAAGGAAAGGCTTGTGGGTCAAGATAAGGACAGGGAGATCATTCACCAGTTACCATCATGGGCAAAACAGACTTGACTTGAAGAACATTAATTTATTGCCAGTCAAATCAAAATAGGACAATAAGAAATAGAAACTAAATCTTGAAACATCTTTCCCCCACTTCCTTCTTCTCAGGTTCAACCTCACTCCAGAATTCTCTATGTCCTCCCCAACAATGGTGAAGTGGGACGGTGAATGGGGGTTGTGCTCAGTTCATCACACATTGCCTCTGCCACTGCTTCCTCCTCAGGGGAGGACTCCTCATACTCTTCCCCTGCTTCACCATGGGGTCCCTCCCACGGAAAATGGTTCTTCATGAACTTCTCCAATGTGAGTACTTCCCATGCGCTAGAGTTCACAAACTGCTGCAGTGTGGGTCCCTTCCATAGGGTGCAGTCCTTCAGGAACAGGCTGCTCTAGCATGGTCACAAGTCTTGCCAGTAAAACTGCTCCAGTATAGGATCTTGCTCCACAGCTCCACAGGTCCTGCCAGAACCATGGGGTCACAGCCTCCTTCAGGCACCTCCCTGCTCTGGCATGGAGTCCTCCATGGGCTGCAGGTGGATATCTGTGAACCTACATCGGGCGCAGGGTGAGAGCCTGCCTCACCATGGTCTTCACCACTGGCTGCAGGAGAATCTGTTCCAACACCAGGAGCACTTCCTTCTTCACTGACGTTAGTGTCTGCAGAGCTGTTTCTCTCACATATTCTCACTCCTCTCTCCAGCTACAATTGCTCCTGTGCAGTAATTTTTTCACTTTCTTAAATACATTATCACAGAAGTGCTGCCACTCGCCTACTGACTGACCACCAGCTGGTCTGTCTTGGAGCTGGCTGGTATTGCTGCTATTTGGCATAGCGGAAGCTTCTAGCAGCAAGCCACCTCTGTAGCCACCTGCTACTAAAACTTGGCCACACAAACATAATGAACACTCTTATTTGTGACATAATCTTTATGCATCTTTCCTGATAGTGCAACCATCCACGAGTAGTATGAAAAATTGCCACTGCCAAGAGCAATGGTATTAGAATGCTCCAGAATAAATATCTAATCTCTCTCTCTCAATCTCTCCCTCTCTCTCTCTCTCCATATATATCTATATCTTTTCAACTATATATCTGACTTTACAATCTGCCTCTGAACGCTGCTTTCTATGTTATTTTATAGAAAGTCTGGACAAGGAGAAAAAGCAGGACAAGGCTTCTCAATAGAGATGCTTTATATTATACCAGCAAACATAGCTGGAAAAATTAGTCAGGCTTTCAGGAACAATAATTCTTCTTCGGGTTTAAGATAGATTCAGGTTTCAAACCTAGGTACCTACTGTGAATCATAGGTTAGCAGAGGTTTACAGGAATATGTATTATTTAGGTTATCATCTCTGAAAAAAAGACACTTGATATACCTATGCCTGTTAGCGAAGGGAAAGGGGGAGAATGGAAGGGGAGGGGGAGATGGGAAGTTGATAAGTAGTTATCTCTTAGGGGAAACAGAAGTAGTTCATAAACTGTGGAATGCAATGAGATTAATGGGTTTCAGATTCAATGACGACTATGACAGTGTATTGCAAAACCGTTATCTTTACTGAAGTTATGTGTTTTGGCACCCAGTAGAGTTATGAATTTTAATTCCAAGGTTTACTTTTGTAAGCAATTTTGGTTCCCTTGAGAATTAGGACCAAAAGATGAGAGATTGAACTGTCTTCTGAGAAATATCTGCTCTGGAAGTGAAATGGGTTTTGTTCTTCACTGATTATCTGTCAGGATACATTCCTGCAGATAGTGATGGTTTAGTTTTACCTATATAGTTGCTCTGAGATTACCTGGTTCACAAAATTAATATTGGACTCTTAGAAATATAGGTACAGAAATGTGACATTGGAGGAGTTGCAAATGTAAATGCAAGGATTCACTTCTGATGGTGAATGCGACCTGGAAACTGCTTGGAAGCAGTGATGGAAGTTATGCAGAGAGGGATTTAAGTTGCCCAATGACTATGTATACAGAGACTTTATAATTAAATATATTATGCAACTTTCTATGCATTTGTATCATTTCATTCTACTTCTGACTACAGCAACTAATTGAAATAAGGTATAAAAAAAAAAATAAAAGAGTTCATTTTGTGCACGTGTGAGATTACCTTTAGTGAGTTAACTGAGTTAACTGAGTTCAGTTAGCTGAAAAGTTATCAAAGTCAGTTGAATGACACAGCTATTCTTGGAATGGAATGCATGGGGAATTTTTATTGGTAGACATGTAAATATTTAATGTAAATGGCTAAATAAAACCATTTACATAGTGATTCAGCCACTGATTATTATTAGGAATGAATTATTCAATTCGCAAAATTTAACAAAACCCAATTTGTAACTTGTCATTTTTTCTACATTACAATCTCTGCAAAAGAAATAGCAGTTGATTGAAGAAAACAAACAAACAGCAACACTCCCCCCAAAATACCCAAAACCACCAAACAACACCAAATACAAAAACCCTTCCAAACCATAAAACCTTCTGGGGCTGTATTTTGTTAAAACAGATATTTTCTTCTAGAATATAGATAAGAGTCATCTATGAGAAATGCCGACTAGAAGATACACTGTTGCATGAAAACAAAACCACCACTTTGTAAAGTTTCTTTATAAAACTTAAAAAAAGACTATTTCAAATTTGTAATTTTTAGACCAAACTTAAAATTTGTTTAAAGGATAGGTCAGTAATACTATCTCTTAGAAATATTGCTGATATTTTGCATTAGACATTTTGCTATAATTTGCTGAAAACTAAATTTTAACATTAAGGATGAATTTTTTGTCTATCTAGGACAGACTTATTATAGAAACTAAACAATATTATATGAGAAGAAAGTGAAGGAAATACATAGGTGGGAAATTTCCACATATTCCTTGTGTTCAAACACAGCAGACATACTAAAATGCCATACTGAAAATAATATTAGCACAAAAAAGGTGTTGCCCACAAACATAATGTCAGGAAGTGTTAGGCAATTTCAGACATGGTAGTCGTCGCTACTTCTACACTCGTTATTTCTCAGTTTTTAATTCCAAATAATTTAACATCTCACGTGTTTTGATAAAATGTAGACAATACCAGTAATGAAGATGTTTTACTCAGTCCTGAAGATACTTCAGAACTTTTTCACTGCATCTGTATCATAAGAAGAAACAGGAGAGTCTTTAACTCGTTTGACAAAAGTTAAAAACTTGGTAATTTGTTGCCATAAATTTTTTTTCAGTAATTTTTTAATTAACCTACTTCAGCTTACCAAGAAATATACCTGCTCTTAAAGGGGATATTTCTGACAACTCTTTGTTAAAATAGAGTATTCTTTAGCTGATGAAATTAGGAAGCAGAACCTGTATAGATGCCTTCTGATTAGAAATGTTGTTTGTATTTTCAAACTGCTTACCTATGCCTGTCAAAAAATTAAGGAAGATAAATGCCTATCCCTAGACCTGAATACAGAGACAAAGGAGAACCCAGCTGAAATACTATCCTAATTTTTCTGCAGTGATTGATGTTTTTTAATTATTCGCTTGCAGTCATTCCTTTCATATAGGTTGCATTAATTTTTGAGCCAATTTTACTCTTTACAATTTTACCCTGAGCTTTAAAGTTAGAAGAGTTTTGGCTGTTGTTATGTGCACAGCACATTTTATACAAATATAAATATATATACACACACATTTATATTCAGAATAAAGAATGCAAAATTAAAATTCTATTAAAATTCTATTTGAAAAATTGTATCCCAAGAGCTGAAACAGAAAACCAAAGGAAAATTCTTTGCCCAAAATACCTCCTTTGCTGAAAAATATTTCAGAATAAGATACCACAAGTGTATTTTCTAGAAATCTATTTAATGGAGCAGGCTGGCAGAGATGTACAATCACACCACCTAACAGTACATTTCTGGCACGTTCTTGACTTAAATTTCATTATTTGGATTGGGTCAACAGCAGAAGAGATAAAACCCAGTTCCTTCACTCCATAGATGAATTTGTCTGCATGGAACTAATCTACTAGGTTTTGAAATTAAACGTACTGCCTTGTGAAAGATCATGCAGTTAAGTACATACTTCTAAGAGCTATTTAAACTGGCATATCCCAAACATTCACAATAAACTTTAAAGCCTAATGCTCACTTTGAAAAAACAACCTGAATTATGTTTAGTTGCCCTCTGAAGATTGTCTTTGTTCTCTTCCAACACAGTATCCTGCATTTTATATCTGACATGCAGAATGACTGCAAAATTGAGGTTTTTAAGTAGCTTAGTTTATGGGAGTTCTGTATGTGCAGATTAAAATGGAAGGCTGATGTAAAAGAAATCAATAATAGTATTGACTTATTTCTGAAATATATATTAAATATTTTGGAATACTTTCAAAATAAGATATGAATGATATTTTGATAAAGTTCAAAGTGTATCTGTAATATCTAATTTTTAAGAAACTCTTATTAAAAGAAAATTACTGAGTGTAACAATTCTGCAATTCAGTATTAATATCCACGCAGTCTTTCACCACATATAGCTGTATCCACTCAGCTATTCAACCCTGTAACTGGCATATGAAGGATTTGAATATTACTACATCAATCTTGTTCCTCATTTTTAAGGTATATAGTATGAGGTCAACAAGAGGAGGAGGGTTACAGTTCAGGAAATATATTAGACAGCTAAATCTCTTCTCAGAGGTATTGAAAGAGAAGCCTCATGTTTACCACCAGAATAGTCTAATATTTATAGTAAATCACAATCACTTTTCAGAAGAAGAGTATATTTAATTATGAACAATTATGATAATTTTTTTGTGCTTGAGTTGGTAAGCACACAGTTTGATAGACATTAACTCAGGGAAGAATGTATGCAATCATTTGGCAATTTAAAGATCCTTATATGTTGAAATAATCAGTAAGTTTCCCCATGCCAGAACCCATAAAAATTAATCTGCCTGAACAGCTACTGTCCTACTTTTTTGATTTCTAAATTATGGAGGATCACAAAGGTTCTACATGTTATTTTAATATAACTTAATTAAGACTTTTGCTGTACATTCTCATCCATTTGCTATACACTGATTTATGGATGAATCAATATTTTTAAGCTGGGGCTTAAATAACATTATAAAGAACATACATCATAGTAAATGCAATGAGCTGTAAAGAAAGCTGAAGAATGTTCTTAATGTGGTTGTTGAGATATTTGTAATTAAAATAAGTAAATGAAGTAAAATATTCCCAAATCAGATGTGCAAGATAGAAGACTGGTCTACGCTGTTAATTATGTCATTATTTCGGGGCCCAATAGCCACACATAATGGGATGAAACCAAGTATGCAAATTTTTTTACTAGATATTATTTTAAAAAATTGCTGTTGTTCAGGTCAAACTACTTTCAAGGTGATTTCTTAAGATTAGGTGACATTCATAGCTCTTCCATAGGCAATAGTCATGAAACTGCAAAGACACAAATCTGGTCTATTAAACCTAACAGATTTTCTTCTTCTCTACTCTCTGACATAGCTGAGAAGTTGCTATCTAAAGAAAGTACCTGTAAGTTGGAATCATAAAAGTACAAAATCAACTAGATTGAAATGAGCTTTAAAATCAAGTCCAACTGTTACCCCAGGACTACCAAGACCACCACAAAACTATATAATTAAGGGCCTCATCTACACAGTTTTGAACACTTCCAGAGATGGTGATTCCACCACTTCCTTGGGCAGCCTGTTCCAATGCCTGACTACCCTTTCAGTGAATAGATTTTTCCTAATATCCAGTCTAAACCTCACCTGGTGCATCTTGAGGCTGTTTTTTCTTGTCCTATCACTTGTTACTTGGGAGAAGAGACCAGCCACAATTTATACTAAAAAAAATTACATTGACCACAGATAGTTCTTTCTAAGGCAGAAAAGAAAAAGGGCCTTCAAGATTTTACCTATATAGCAAAAGTTCTGCTGAGTATTAAACCATATGCTGAGATTTTTAATATGTAGAAACACATTGCCAGGTAAATATTTCTTGCTGATTAAATGGTTTCTTATAAATTAAATTCAGACTCCAGAGCTCTATTTTATTTCTTCCCATTAAATGTACTTTGCATCAGGGTTTATTGGCTATTGTTAAATGGTTGCTGAAGCTTAATCTAAAATGAGATAATCATGTCATCAGAGGATAAAATAATTATATTCAGTATAAGTAAGTGTGGCACTAAAAAGAAAAGACCAACTGAGTATCAAATCATTAAAGACTTCTAAAATGATATCCAGGATAATAGCATATAATCTGAACGAGTGTAGTATTTTCTAGTCATTACCAAGGCATCTACATAAAACAGCAAAAAAAAATTATTTAAGTATTAAGAGAAAACATAATCGTGTAAATAATAATCAGTTATGTCTGTCTTGTGTCTATGGTTTACGTAAACAGAAATGGCTAACAATGTGTGGTTCAGGAAAAACATATTTAACTGGACAATTTTGAGTCTTCCTTTAAGGGTACAAATGCAATATCACAGACCTTTATATTCAACAAATTATTATCACAAAAAAAGAAGCATGGATTAAAAAAAAGTTCACAAAAATTAAAGCTTCTGGAGTGAATATTAAGAGGTAAGAATGATACCAATAGCACTAACAAATATATAAATGAAATAACAGGAAATCTGAATAATTTTTATGGCGAAAGAGTTACAGCCCAACATTCAGATGTTTTTTTAAATGTGCAAAGCTATTTACATAACAAAAATGTTAAAAATGCTTCTAGCCAGACCACTTTAGTTAAAGATGAAAAGGACACAATGAAAAGTACTGTTCAGTGAAATACTAAAACTAATAAGCCATGGACATTTAACTCTTCCCCTTCACCCTCACCTCTTCCACTCTCAGTCTGTTTGGAGCCTGTTTTTTCTCTATAGTAGTAGTACTTATAGAGGAAGGGAATCTTATATTCCCCTAAGTGATTTCTTGCTAATTGTTTAGGGTTTGTAGGTCAAAATGAACACCATGGACTGCAGAACAGTAATTTGGTAAGCTTGCGGCCACACATTCAACTTCCAAGAGCCTTGACCCAGAACCATAGTGTGTAACTTTTTTTTCCAGATACATCCTATACTTCTGTCCAGATTTTTGTAGAAATTAGACTCTTCATTCATATGCTATAGTATTGAGCTGTATGTGTGGCATTCCTTCCTGTACTTCTCAGAGGCTAGCTTTATACAGTATTTCCAGGGACCATGTACACAAAGAAAAGAACAGGCAGAGAGGGGAAACACAGGTGGGATATGATTTTCCAGTATTTAAAAGGTGACTACAAAGAAGACAAAGTTTCCCTTTTTACAAGGAATCACATGCAAAAGACAAGAGGTAATGGGCACAAGCTAATCCTGTGGAGATACAACTGGACACAAGAGGAAAAATTTTCACAATGAGAAAAATCAGCCATTGGAATAATATCCCCAGGGAAGTAAGTGGTGGATTCCCCAACACTGGACATCTTTAAGATTCAGCTGGACAGGTTGCTGGGGCATTTAGCCTATGTTATGTTTTGCCTAGAAAGTTTGGACCAAATGATTAAGGTCCATTCTAACCTGGTATTCTATGATTATATGATGACTGATCAGCAAGTCCAGACAGTGCTTCCACAACTCAGCGAATGAGGGCAGTCCGACCAGGAAATTCGTAATGCATTGAGCCTGTTGGCTGGTCCGAGTCACTCATTCCAAGATGATACTTCCTGTCAGCCTGCTTTATCACCATGGCGAAGTTTAGCCCAGTACTGGTGAACTGCTGGATTTGCTGTTCTTTTGACCTCAATAGTTGTACTACTGAAATGACCTGGATAATTGTACTACTGATTTGTGCTTATTACTATATTGTTATTTAGAGATAAATAGTTTATACCTAAAGCTGTTCTGTCTGATGTCTGTTACCAGATCCAAAACCTACAGCTTGTCAGTGCCTTGTTAAGCCCTTATTTCTTCTCAGGATCTCCTAGGGAAAGTACAGGAATTACAATCACCTGAATATAATTTTCTAAAGATTAATTATTAAATTAACGGTGCCACTGTTTACAGTAAGCTATGCTTTCTAGCTTTCTTGCTGAAGTCCATGGAAAAGTCATCAGCATGTATATTTTATTAAGACAGAATAGACAGTACAGTGTATAAAACTCAATTTCAATTTAGCTAAAGGTGAAGTCATCCGTCAAAAAACAAGACACATAGACCAGATCTCCATTATAAGTAATATAAATGTGCCTTTGAAAAGGTGAGGATAGAAGGTGTTCAGAAATAATTGAACAGGCTTCTCAGTGACATGTTCTGGTCAAGACAGCTCATACTGTTCATGTTGCTAGGCAAATAAATGCAGTCTTGGATCTTAAAACAATAAAGCAAGAAGCAAGTGTAAGACTTTATGCAATTTACATATTTGATATGTAAATATAGAAGTACTGTTACCAGTTTCAGTATTCAGACTTAAAAAGGATGCTAAAATATCCAAAAGGGTTTAGAAAAAACAGAGTTATTAGAAGTATGAAGGAAAAAGAATAAGGTTGTGCACTGAAAAATATGTAACAGTCAATACACGGAATTTATCCAGGAGAAAGAAAATCTGTAGATGAAAGTCTCCTGGTGGCATTTCTGATGCTAAAAAGCACTATATAGTTTGAAAAAAAATGTGCAACAAGACTCATGACAGGGAAAGTGCAGCTAGAAAAATTGATATACTTAGATTTTCTCTTACTAAAAATGAAAACAAGGAACACCTTATACCTTGCTTAACCTTGTAGTCTTTCTTGCTTAAAAAATTGAATTTTGCCTTTTTTTAAAAAAAAGGTTTTTCACTAATGCAACTATTGGGTACAATATGAACATTCTTAAGTTTAGCCCTATAATTTCTTAAATACATAAGAGAGATTAGACAATTATTAGTTATTTCTTCTGGATTTATTTTGCAAACAAAATTTGTTAAAGAAAGTTATTGAAATAGGGATAAAAAAAGAGTATCCAGTTCAAAACATAAAGGAAGATGTTTTTTCCCAATGAAAGAGGTTCAGATCTAAGCTCTGAAATGGGTCTTAAACAGGTATCTAAGCACTAGATACCAAAGGTGATAAAAAAAACCCTTAATCTAGATGCTACCTTGAAGACATGAAAGAGACAAATTACTGTTTTTTTCCATGAGAGATTATATTCCAAAATATTTTTCATTATCTCGTGTTTTAAATGGGGTGGGGGTGGAAGTGGGGGTGGGAGGAGGGAGGGTGTTAATTAAAATAATCCCCAAAATTAAAACAAAAACCAAAACAAACCCCACACATTTGTTAATATATGGTATATGATATAGTCATGGTATATAACACAGGCATTTTTAAAATATTTTGTATAACTTCCTATGAAAATAAACAAGTAAATCTATTTCAAAGAAAATTTTGAGTTGGTTTTTTTTTTTTTAATGGAAAACACTTGTGATTTCAAGCAAATGCAGCTTTTTCTAGTTGAAATTAAAACTATATTTTCAGACATTTGTAATTTCAAATCACTTATTTAGATGCTCAGTTATCCCAAATACATTAGTACCTCTGCCTAACAAAGAATAGGAGAAAACCAGATATCTTTATTTGTCAGATAAAACTGCTACTTGTAACAGTTGTGTTTAGTTCTACAAAATACAGGCTAGAAATCAACAATAAAGGCCTTCAAAGCAAAGAGATTTAGAAGATAATTCACATTTGGCCAGGTGCAAAGAAGAGTGTGCTTCTTACTATGACACTTAGCTCAGTTTGAATAAATTAACTTCATTTCAATTCATTGTGCCTGTACAACTGGAAGTAGCATTGGAGTTAAGACCTTAAGAGCATTAATTAAAAACAGAAGCAAGTGTAATTCAGCAGTGTGGGACTGGAGCCAACTTTGGGTACTTAGAGAGAATACTATCCAGTAGGAATAGTCCATTAAACTTTATAGATGCTTATTGCTTATCAGTCTCCACACCAGAGATTTGATGTAAGTATTGCTCAACTGCATGTCTTCAGTATAACTGTTAAATTGACTTGGACATCCCAAAAATAACCTAACCTCCCTGCCCCATCTCCTGCCCAAGGAAAAACTTTAACTTATACGCTTTTTAACAGAGGGGAAGATCTTCACATTTATCACAATTATTCAAGTAACAAGGGTAGCCTTTATTTTTCTTTTTCATCTTGGTACATTTTCCTAATAGCATTTATGAAAAAGATTGTGCTGAAATTTTATTCTATACTCTCTGCAATTCTCCGCAGTTATTTAAATTATGAAAGTGCTAAATCTTTTACCTTTGAAAAAAATGCATTGTCTTTCTTTTAGAACTGTTGGAATTATAGACAAGAAAACAAATCAAATTCAAGTTCTCAAATATTAAAAATTAGTAATGCCTTATATTTAAGGCTCTAAAATAATATTATGGGCTTACAGAAGTGCCTGCTTCTTTGGAATTTTCTTTGCTGTTGTTTATTCTTTTTCCTAGTACTGAAAAACAGAAATTCAGGAGGTAAAATACTTAAGTCATTATTTAAGAATCTGAGTTATGAATAACAGTAGCTGCAGCTCAGATCTTATTGAATTATGGAATGATAATTCACTACTACAGAAATGAAGTTCCAATACCCTGGGAAGGTAAATCTGAATGGCCCAAGTGAAATGATGCATAGCTTAGACTCTCATTTCTGTTGTTAGCATGTTGTAGTCACAGATACGGCCTGTGGGTGCCTCCTAAGTACAAAACCCTTTACATCATGGTGAGTATTCTGCTACAGGATACATTGGAGCTTTTCAACATATTTTCAATTTCAATTTTGAGTAGAGATTGATCATTTCCTGTAAGTGGTATGCATGTAGAAGTGTTCTGTGGATTTTACCTTTTATTTAATGCATTGCAGGATTGAATCTACAAGCTGTAAAAATTGGAAATAAAATATGTGAAAAAAAAAAATCTGTAAAATCTGGTCAGAGAAAAAGGATATCAAAATATTAACTTCCTAGTTTTCTGGAGGCTAAGTACTTCTGTCATCTCCTGAGAGCACTCCTGGAGCTTTGTAAAAACATAACTGTACCAGATGTAAAGCAGATTAAATATGTCTTTTCATCAATCTAACAATATAGACAATAAAAATATAATAGCTTTTATTCATTTTGTTTCCTAGTGTTGATCAAAGCCGGTAAATACTTGACAAAAGAAGAGAGCAAGACGGATTTTGTTCCTATGTACTTTTTTCACATTAAGGAATAATTCTGCATCTCTTCTTATTTTCAAGGGAGGAAATCACATTAGTTCAGTTAATACTATGGTGTTAATGTAAAGAACCAGAAAGTCAAGGTCCATTTTCATAGCTAATTTCATAGGGGGATTTTGTGTTTTCATTTCAGTGCTAACAACACGAAATGGTACATAGTCTATCTTCTGCTTCTGGGGTGCCATTATGATTAGCTTTTCTTAGCTTTTGGTTGTTTCTTCACTAACTATAAAACACAAATGGGTTCATTCTGGAACTTATTTTGGTGCTGAAAGCGAAGAAAAAGGCAGAGATGCTCAGTGAAAGGAGTGCTATAGAGTTAAATTTTATAGTCCCATAGAAAAATATTCTCAGAGGAGTATGCTAAGATACAGTTAGATCTGGCAGTTGCTTCCTGTCTTCCCACTGCTGTCTACTGTTGACTGAATCAAAAATATCATTGCCTACAGACATTTGTAATACACATGGATCTGTACACATGGATCTTGTGATCTCTGTTTTTGAATAGTCTGTTCAAAGCAAAACACGATGCAAGGAAATTCATTAAGATAAATACATCCTAGAAGCCTAGATGAAGAAGATCATGAATACTTATAGCAACATTAGCACAAAAATTTCTGTAACCAAGAAATATCATAAGAAAAATTGAATTATTTGAAATACTTGTGCATTTTGCAACAGATCTTGATAATAATTCCATTTGTTTTGCACATTTCCTACTAAACATTGCTTTCAGATCATATAGTACTATCAGTATATCATGGATTGGGTAATAAATGCTGGTTTGAATATCCTATTACCCTGTTAATGTAGAGTAGCAAAATAGAATCACTGAGATAAAAAAGCCCTATACATGCTTTTACCTCCTTGGACACAGACATCAAGACTTATGCAGAAATATCTGCTATGCTTTTTGAGCCAACATCAGTCAGCAATGGAATGTTTTGTAATGATACTTGCCAACCTTATTTCACAAGTTACTGGACAGAACATGATATTAATATTTTTCTATGGCAAGACAATGTTAAACTTCACCCCAGGTGCTAGAGAACATTTGTAACACATGCCCAAATGACTTAGGAAAACAAGGGAGCTTAGGACTTCCTCAGAACTATAATCCTTGTGCTAGTACAGGGGAAGTTTGTAGATCAAGAACAATGGGATACCAAGTAATAGATCACCATAAGGAAAAAACCCCAAATCAAACCAATCAAAAAAAAAAAAAAAAAGAAAAAAACAGCACACAAAAGAATCCCTAAAGATGGGTGAGATGATAGATAGGCTACTGTAAACAAGGTCAATACTGAATTAAGCCTGCAAATTCAAACTTTAGTTGCAGCTTGAAACCGTAGTCATGATTTATCTCAAGTCAGAGTATGGATGACTACTGAAGGAAATAGGAGTGAGCTGCAACTTCTAGCTATGTTGTGCCCATTTAATGTGTAAAGCCATCCAACTATGAGAGAACAGAAGAATGGAAAGTGTTGTGGAAATTCTTTCAAAGGCCCACCTGGGAAACCACAAACCAGGCTGATATACATGCAAATCAAATTAGCAGAAACTATAGCAAAAATGTGGACTCTTGTATAAATATGGCATGATGAGGAATAGTCATCAAGATTTCTATACAAGATAGCCTGGGGTCACAAACCCACCAGAATTCTCTAGAGGAGTCACAGGATGAAGGGACCCCAGAAGGTCTCTAGTCCAACCTCCTGCTCAGAGCAGGATTAACTGTGAGGTCAGACCAGGAAATTCAGTCAGTGAGTATATGGACAAGGTAGGGTCATTTGATTTTATGGAGGCATTTAGCAAATTTATTCATCAGTCACCTAAGGAAACAGCCATGAGATGAAAGATCTTTCAGTGGATAAGTAATTGGTTAAGATATTGATATGGATAGTAGAAGCAGATGGTCAATTTTCATAATGAGGGAGTTCACAAGAAGGGATTTACAGATATCTGTGCTACAACTAATGCTCATATTAAACATTTACATGAATCATCTGGAAAAGGAAGACAAGTAGTGAGGTGATGCTGGTGGTATCAAATTATTCAGTATAGTAAATATGACAGCTAACAGTGAGTAAATGCAGCCAGACTTTAAGAGGATCCTTGTTTTTGAGGTCTCTCTCCTGCTACACTGAGAATGTAGTAAGCAATGAAGAGCTCTCTCCCCTTTCTGGACTCTTTCTTATGCTTTTAAAGGAAATTATGCTGGAGAAGTGACAAAAAGAGGAGCATAGTTTTCCTGAGCATAAGATAGGATGGGCAAAGTAAAGACAGAGACCAAAGAGGTCTAAATTACTGGAGGAGAATAACATTTACGACAACAAAGATAAATCTCTGGTCTCTCAAGCATAAATTAATCCCTCCAACACTGTCACTGGATGAGCTATAATGCAACTCTATGAGGTATTTCCTCTGCAACTTATTTCAAGGCTAATGACCTTAACATTCTGAATTAGCAAAAGAAGCTAAGAGGTTCATTACCTACCGGGTTAAAGAAGAGCATTTCTGAAGTCCACTCATTGCTATCATTGTTATTAGGTTTTCATAAAAGCACTCAGGGCAAAACAGGGAAAAATTACTTATGTACGCCCCTTCCTGTGACACTAAAGCCCCTTGTCCTGCAAAGGGAGAAGCCAACAAAGCTGACTCATGATTTGATTAAAAAAGAGAAAATGGTGTGTGCATTCCCTCCTTGTGTGTTCCCCCCAGTTTCATCTGCTTTGCTTCTTGCTTTTCTATGGAAAAAGAAGGTAAGGTAGGAAAGGGGTGGCAGCAGTAGCTGTGCTCATGTCATTTGCAATAGAAGTGGCATCTTCTACATAGAAAGATCTGTCTGATTTTTGTTTGATTTTTTGATTTCCAGCAAGCTCTCAGGGCCCCGAGCAATCTAATAGGCTTCACTGGTTATGACCAGCCTCTCCTTCAGCCTCCCTGCACTCCTTCCTATGCGCCTAGGAGTCCTGTTTCAGCTCAGCCCAGGGACTGTCTCCACTATACCTTAAGAGGGGCACAAAATCACAAAATGGAATATATAAACCTTTAAAATCAGTTTTAAGTAATGTTAAGTTTGATGGCTTTGTAACAGTAGCAATGGAAAATTACTGAGGTGCATGATACATAGGAAAAAAAAATAGAGTGCAGCTAGAGAACATACTGAGAATTCTTGTACAAGATAAATCGTTATAGTTGACATGGTTTTAATAAAAACAGTCTAGAAGAACAGGACACAGGGATAAGGAGTATCTGGGAATGGCAGGTGTCCAGGATGGGCTACAGTTTAACTGGTAAGTAGGAGGACAGGAGGATTATTATGTCTCTGGTGCTAACAAACCAGTTAAGCTGGTATAAGCATCTACTGCGCATGCTTCAAAGGCTGCCAGAAGTGATGAAGATTGTTGGAAGAAGTAAACGACCCTCAGAGACCACCACCACAATTCTGTACGCATGCGAGGAACTTTCTGGAAAATGATGTAGTATATGCATGCCCAGGGACTATATAAGGACGGCTTGTGTAGCAATAGGGAGACACACGTTAGGAGGAGCTATCCCCCGTGTCTCCCAGCGCCGCAATAAAGAATACCTGCTTGTCAGCTTGAAAACTTTTTTGGCAAGTTTGTTCCTGGCGTTTTCTCCGAATCTAAGTGTGGTGTCTCTGGCCTGTCTAAACTCTTGTTTGGATTTCCTGGGTTTACCCAGGCACCTATCTTGTGTCCTTGCTTCACCTAATACCTACTGGACTGCTGATGGGACCTGCTGCTCTCACCACCCTACTCTCTCATCCAGCTGAAGTGCTGTGGGATGAGGCATGCACTGTCTGTCCTGTGCTGGGGTGAGCGCCCACTCCCTGCTCTCTTTTAGGGAGCAACCCTTCACAGCTCCCTGACACAAACAGTGATCCTCTTCCAACTTCCAAAGGTATTTTAAATTGCTGAAGAAAGAAGGTCTGAGAGGGTAAGCTATGTTTCCTCTGGCAGTTCGCAGCAACTCAAGATTCAAAATGGTAGCTGCTGCCTTTCCTGCTCACAGGTAGTTCCTTGAAGTTTAAGGTTGAATAAAAAAGAGGCATTGCAGTCTCATAGCTAAGTGCATCACTTCTTCCACATTCCTTCAGCTCCTAATGAATGTCATTGTATTTACTCTCACAAGCAGAGGACTGTGTGCTCTTTATCAGTAGAACTCTTATCAGGGAGGTACACACACAAACAAGAAGTGCTCTTATGCAAATAAAAATTGTCCTAAACCACTGAAACAGGCTTATGGTTCAGTAAGGCCCATTCCTTGTAACCAAAAGCAACCAGGTAATGCATTGTCTTTAAGCTCTATAATAAAGCTGCTTACATTTAAGGACCCGATAGGTCTTACTAGAAGGTTCTAATAAAGTTTTGCTTTGTAGTTCTGAGCTCATGTCTGACATCCAGATGTAATTACTTGTACGCTGTATAATCAAGTTGCTCCTTCCCTTTCCATTCCTGTCTAACTCCAACTTGTTGTTTGCTTCCAAATGTAATGCATAGTGATATCCTTCTCTCAGCCCTCATTTTGAAAAGTTATACCACCCACTCCTGTTGTGGAAAGGGTGATGCATTTCACTCTCAAGAGAGAAGCAACCATACAATTTATTCACCCAGCTACAGTTTTACATATTATGTCTATATGCACAGCTGTTCTTACTCCTTGCAATTTACACCTTGGACTTTCCTAGAAGTGAATTTTGGAGGATTTTGCCTTGCTGAGCCATTTGAAGTTCTCTAATTACTTGAATTGCTTAGTTAATCTGCATAACTTTTATTATTTTCTTCTTTTTCTGAAAAAAAAAAGCTTGCTTTTCAGCTTTCCTGTCAAGAAGATGTGTTACATTTTGCTAATTACAAAGGAACTTAATGATGGAGTCGAGAAGATGAAACATCAAAGAATACTCTCAATTGTGGAAGAACTATGAAAGAAATACAATTCAATTGAAAACTCTACAGAATTTCTTAAACCAGTGCAGAAAAGGTGAAATGATAGCATGCAATTATTTTCCTGAATTAATATTTTAAACATCTTTTTTTTTTTTTCTTCATATTATCAAGGCTAATTTTTCTTATTTAAATGGTGATATAAAGATGTTGCATTTGAATGAAAAGCACATAGCATACACAAAAGTAAAAGCAGCTTAATCCACTTTAGAGAGAATACCTTAATAAACACAAGACAGCATAATTTTGTCTGTACTTCTGATATTAACAGTTACCATATTCACACAATGTGTGCTCTTCTAATATTACTGCTGCAGAGTTGAGCTTTTAAGCATTAAGAAGTCCAATTGTACCAAGCCCAGAGTATGAATTAAGGACAGGTCTGCACACAGATGTTCTACACTGCCTGTTTAGAAATGTCCTTTGTTAAAGCAGGAGTTGGTTAGCAAAAAGAACGTACTTTCTTTGTGCATATGTGATACATTTGACTCCAAATATGCTTTTATTATCTTAAGGTATGTTAAAAAGTCAAAATTAGGAAAAAAAACCACAAGTATTTAAACTGTAAAAGAATATTTTTTCTTTCACCTTTTGAATTACCACTAACTAAAACCCCATCATTCATGCAGTTGTAGAGTGTGTCCATTAAATTAAATAAAAAGTCAAGCTGCTCCTTTCTCTGCCTTTCTTTCAGTATCACCACCAGCTCACTTGCTTGTAGAAACTTTAACTGTGTTGACAGTAAATCAAGACTGACAGAGGGACAGGGTCAGAATTACATTGCTGGTAGCACAATGTTCCCTATCCCATATTACTTAACAGCTTATTCACTTTGGGTTGATTTTATCAGAAAACTAAGAAACCAGAAAACTATTACATATTACTAACATAATAGATAACAAAAGACTGATGTGGCTTGGTTGCTGAAGAATTACTGTTGGACTGAAGTTTTGCATCATAAAAAGCAGTTCTCATGGAAAATGGTAAGAACACATCCTGAAGACCAAATACTCTTACAATTCAAGTAGAGTTCAAATGAAATAAAAGGAAAATAATTAGGCGATCACTTCATATGTGTCTTGCTATAAGCATTTTAGTATTGTACACAAATTCTTTGTAATTAGGGCTTATCAAAAGACACTGCCAAATCAACAGAAACGCAATTTTGTATTCTATGCTACAGAGAAGTAAGAAGGAAAATTACAGCAGAAGCCTACTTGATTGGACTTCTTTTGTTCTGAAAGCCTAAAGGAGAAGATCAAAAGACTGGGAAGATAATGAGACAGAAATAAAGACTAGATACTTAAAAACTGCGTAGACATGTATTCTAATTTACAGCAAACATTCCTCCATTCTCTTCTAAGACATCACTATAGAGTGCTGAAGAATACCTTGCTGAAATCTAGTCTAAAATATTTTATTCTGTGCAGACAGGATGATGTTGGTAACTGTTCAGTCACAAAGAGTTTTAACTCACCCTCCAACTGACACTATTGAGGTTATAAATTTCAAGATAGCTCTCAGAAGACAAGAAGACTGCATCTTCCTTTTTGTTTCTTCCAGTGCTCTTTTGCTTGATTCCTTTCCACTGCCAAAATCTGTTCTTTCCATCTTAGAACAAAAACTGTGTTGGTCTCCCCCATGCCAAAAAAAATAGCCTGATCTCCTCCTTCCCTCCGTATATCCATCACATTTCCCTATCTCAAAACTCACTAAATATACTGTTTCCAAGCACTGCCTCAAATTCTTCTTCTTCAAGTCAATCAAAGGCAGAAGTCCACTGTCCTGGGTTTACCAGTCGCGTTTTTCTCCTTCTTAGTAGCTGGTGCAGCGCTGTGTTTTGACTTCCAGCCTGGGAACAGAGCTGATAACACCGATTGTTTTTAATTGTTGCTAAGTAATGAGACTTTGTGAGTCTCATCCTCTGCCAGGGACAAGGGGAGGCCGGGAGGAAACAAAGACAGGGCACCTGACCCAAGCTAGCCAAAGAGGTATTCCATACCACAGTATGTCATGCCCAGGGAGGTAACTGGGAGTTACACGGAAGGGCACGGGCTCTCTTCAGGGGGCGTCGAACTCATTCGACAGTGGTATTGTATTCTCTTCTCTTGTTATTTTCTCTTAACATTATTATCATTGGTGGTAGCCGTAGTGATTTGTGTTATACCTTAGTTACTGGACTGTTCTTATCTCAACCCATGGGAGTTGCATTCTCTCAATTCTCCTCCCCAGAGGGAGTGGGGAGGGGGGCGGGGGGAAAGAAAGAGGGAGCAAAGAAAAGGGGGCTGGGTGAGTGGACGAGCTGTGTGGATCGGTTTAAACCCCAACATCCACTCACATACAGGCAATAAAAATGTAGCAATTTAGCAACACTAAAGTGCAAAAAAAAAAAAAAAAAAAGGCTTGTGCTGAAAATTCCTCAGATTTGCCAAGTGCCACACATCTTTTATGGAACTCACATTTGGCACACTGTGATTCCTATCTGCATCTGCTAATGAAGTTTCATATATTAATAAGAAATTCAGGTAGAAATATACATCATGTGCTTCTTAGCACAAAAAAAAAATGTACATTGGGGTAAAAGCCAAGATTTTAAAGATTTGGATTTTATAGTTTCTAAATGCACAGCTTCAACTAAGCAGGTAGAATATATCTTTGTAGCACAGAATTCTGGAATAAAAGTCTCCTATCTCTATCCTGTAGCCATGCAACCCTCAACTCCCTCTTTCAAAGAAACTAATTGTCAAATTTCACTGAACTACTGGGAGTAGAATTGGGATTAAAATTTGGGCGCTTTCAGTGAAAATGAACAGCCAAGTTTACCATCCACAAGGCTTTTTCAGCATTCACAAAATCAAGTCATGTGCTTAGTCATCCTGTTCCTCACCTACTAAAGCCATTCTGCCAACCAGAACCTAAAAATCCGATACTCCTCACTGTATTTTTATCTCAAACAGCTTTGCAACTGTTGCTAACTGTACATTTAGTTACCATTTGGGAGCTTCGTGAGTGGAGCAGAAAGACTTGTCGTGCAGTGCATTCAAACATTATAACTCCACACTATGCCAGCAAAAAGGGAGAATGGAAATAAGCCAAAAAGGCTCTAGTAACATTTTAAAATGAAAAGATAAGTAAAATAATTTCCTACCTCCCTCCACATTTGTTGCTTTGGAACTGAATTGTGACTTTTAAACTAGTCAGTATTGTGTGAGAGAATATGTAACACTAATTTTTGGATGTTTCAGGTCCTTGGAAAGTAATAGCTGAATCTATATTAGGTCAGCCAGATTTTACTACTCAATTCAACTGAAGCTTGATGGCTGCTATATGTAAAAAGCTTAGAAAGCTCAGAACAATATTTAAATTAATGTTAGAATAAAATGTCTACTTTATCCACACCTTTTTTGGAAAAGCGGATGTCAGTGAATGGTTGTGCCTGATCATAGGAAGTGCTCTATTTTAGCTTGTAGTGATTTCTGCATGAAGATGCTGTCTAGACCAGGAAGTCATACTGTTCTGCTCAAAGTCTCACACTCCACTTACCTGGGTAAACAAGATGGATATGATCTTGCTGTGTTTTTACAGCTTAGTTTTATTGGATAAATAGAAAGGTTTGTAAACTACCATTGTACTGCTGGAACTAAGCCACTCATAACCATTTTCTTTTATACTGATGTGATATCATGAACATAACCAACATAGTTACAAACCACAATGTTTTGAGCAACCTGGTCTAGTGGAAAGTGTCTCTGTCCATGGCAGGGGGGGATGGAACTAGATGATCTTTGAGGTCACTTGTCACTTCCAACCCAAACCATTCTGTGATTGTATGATTGCTTCTTTGAATTTCTTATTAACTCTTATCACTGCTTACTTAAAGTTACATTTCCATCCCTTCAAATCTCTAAGCCATGGCTGGATAGTAATATATATGTTACAGACACAACAGAAGTTACGACCTTACTACATAAATGACCAATTTAAGTTGTTTAGGCTGAATTATGGAACCCATGAGATGAACTCATAATTTCTTTTGTCTTTAAATTCTGTGATTTTCTAAGAAATCCTTTCTGCATTCAACTATTGCTTAAGAGACACAAATATAATTTACCAACAGGAATCTTGATACTTTTATATTTTCAGTATATAATTTTGGTGTTTTTTTATTTTCTTAATCACCACGATACAACTTTTGGGGAAGAAAAATGCTGACAAAACTCATATGTAAGCCACTTCATTCCAGATGAGTGTAATACTAATTACTCATTCCTATGAAAAAACAGTTTCCAGTTATAGCTGTACTTAATCCCATTTTTCAGGGCATTGTTATTATGAGGTCATCAACCATTGCAGTCTTTCAGCTGAGCAAGATATTGGCATCTAAAGTACAAATCTACAAATGATGCAAAACTGAAACCCCAGATGGTTGTGCTGCCATTCAGAGGGACCTCAACAGGCTGGGGAAATGGGCCAACAGCACCCTCATGACATTCACCTAAGGGAAATATCAAGTCCTGTACCCTGGGGAATAACCTCATGCCCCAGCACATGCTGGAGTTCAACGGGCTGAAAAGCAGCCTGGCAGAAAAAGACTTGATGTTCCCACTGGACAAGTTGACCATGAGCTGGCAGTGCACCTATGTGGCAAACAGCATCTGGGGCTGCATTAGGAAAAACAACATCAGCAATTCAAGGGAAGTGATCCCTCCACTCTAGTCAGCCCTAGTTAAGACCACACCTCAAAGGCCACAAATTAAAACACTAAAATAAGAAATTCCATTTCAGCAAACACAAAACAGTTTTTTTTTTTTTTTTTAATTTTTATGGTGTGGGTAGTCAGGCACTGGAGCAAACAAAAATTGCCTGGAGAGTTTGCGAGTCTCCATCTGTGAAGATATTCAAAGCCTGACAGGACTATGCCCTGAGCAATTTTCTCAAGTAGATTCTGCTTTGAGCAGAGGGTTGGACTACATGGTCTGCAGAGTTCCCTTCCAATCTGTTTTTCTGTGAAATGAAGCAGAAAGCAGTTTCTCAGGGAGTATCAGACAGTCCCTAGAAACTAAAGGTTATGACTAAACTTATTTCTTCCTTCTACATATGATCGAAATCAAGCATACAGTAATATACATACACATACATAAAAATATGATCCAAATCCTTAAAAAGCAAGCTATGTAGGACCAATGCGATTTGTATCATCTGGCATAACAAAATTTGATCAGATATTTTGGTGATGAGGGTTGTATAAAAATCTACCTAAAGCAGAATTTAATCCATTTTACTTTTTGTTACATAATTATCTAATTTGTATTTAAAAATAAAGATGACGGTGAGGAATTGCTCTCTACAGAGGTTACTATATGTATTTACTACAAAGAAGTCATCAAGAGTTTGCTCCACACCGCTATAAAAATTGGGATGTGACAATACACAGGCTAAGAATCCCAAATATAAGCATCTGCTTTTAAATTTTGAAAAGAATAGTGCTCTTACTGATGAGGACTGGATAAGAAAAGTTAAACTTTTCAAAGCAATGCTTCCAGAAAAAAGGATCTATTTCCTTTTATTTGCATCTTCAATGCACGTACATTGCATGCTCACACATCCTGGACTGTGTATCCAAGGTCTAATAAGAACTGAAAACAAAGTCGCTCTATTCAAGAATGCTATTTGCTATTTCAGAAAATGATTTATTTATTTTCTGAGTACAGTGCAGAGTTTCAGAAGGAAGTTTCCTTTCCTTCTGAAAGGAAAGCACTGCCTGTAGGATGCGTAAACAGCTTAATTTTCTATGTGTTTGCTCACTATTAGTTACCCAAAGTAGGCATAGGGAAAATAAGGGTAGGCAGCAGATAGGAAAAGAATACCCTCCTATGTCATACCAGCTAATTTCATGAGTTTAGCTATAAATGCAGTGAAACATCCCTGGGGGCTCCTGGGGCATATAAATAAAGCAACCAATAAAGAGGGGACAGTGCAAAACACCTGCAAAGTAGTATTCATGGAAACATTTAAGGCTTACTAGGAAAAATAGAGTCCAACTTCTATATAAACACCACATTTAAAAGAAACTTTAAAGCTTCCATTTTCCCATTGAGAGAGAAAAAGGAAAGAGAAGGCAGAAAAGGGTAGCAACAGGTAAATAAAGCTGGTATAATATGAAAAATAAAGTCCTTGATATGTATTGCTTAAGATCAGAATTTTAAGACCAGTATACATGAATTTAATGGAAAAGAGATGTAGATATTTATGTTATGGGGTTTTATTCAATTATTTCTTGAAATATGTTCCTTTAAAGATTTACCTGTACAATGATACTCAGGGTACGTTTTCAGGAAATTGTTTTTTAAAGTTAAAATACTACTTTCTTTCAGTGATCAGCCAATGGTATTTGAGACGGAAGCACTTCATGGCATTTTATTCACAGGGACTGAATTCAGGAGGAATTTGGGAAGCTGGAGAGGAAAATAGAATTATGCTTCTTCAAGCTCAGCATACAAAATATACTTCATTTGATTGAAGTAGCAAAATTAAATGCTGTTCAGTTAATTGTGCAGATGTTCAAAATATTATAATTTTTAATTTTATCAATCAAGATATTAAAAAAAAACCCAAACCAAAAAAACAACAACAAAAACAAAGGGACACTGAAATTTTTTCTTCTGGTTCCAGGCAGTTCCAAAGCTTTTGTTCTTCTTCCTGCTTGTGCTGCAATGAACTGAGCCCTGTGAAATTCTGGTATTTATTTTGATGGGGAGCTTTGTGCCTCTCTCACATAATGGATAAACTAATGATAATTTTCTTAGCTAGGTCTCATTTATTTCCATGCGTTTTGCTCAGACCATTGCCATCTTACCCATTTGGCCTTTATTAAACCTATAATGGGGTAAGACTTAGCAATCTGCCAGAGAAATATAGGAAGGATTTGCCTTTTGCCGTGTTTATCCCATGTCTCAGACACTGAATAGAAGGATATTTCTATCCTTCTATTTAGGTTTATGCTGTCCGTGGTTAGTTATAACATCTCTATTGCAGACTGGTTGTGGGAGCTCAGGCATGCTCAACTCTCTTCGTAAACACCAACAGACTAATTTTTGTTACTGTAAATCCCTTCTGTTGCATTAATGTTACTTCAAAATTGACATTTCCTAATTCTTACAATAGGAAATATTATGTTCACTGAGCTAGCATGATTGTAACTTTCCTCTTTTTCACTAGTTGTATGCACAGTGGAAGGTTGCACCACAGAACTTTCGCCTTCATCACTTGACTTCTTCATTCCTGCATGCCCTATTTTTATTATAATATCATAACATGGGCTAGTATATGAGCTAAAATCATTAAAAACTTTGAGGTTCAGCTAGTGTAATAAATGTTTTACAAACACTTCAGAGGGATCACATTTAAATCTATCAAAACATATGTGAGTCATATAGTGTTTAGGGAAATGGGATTCTTCTTTTTCTTGTATTTCTATATTTACTATCAGACACTCTCTCCCACTTCCCAAATGTTTTCTAGATTCTGCTCTTCAGAGAGCCAGGCAAAGCTGTTTCAGGATTAACAAAGATAACAACTACCCAACATATAACACATACCATCCTACATCTGGATGTAACAAGGACTTAAAATGAAGAAAGGGCAAAGCTAGTAAGCATACAAATGTACATATCTCAGCCTATCCATATAATGTAAATATGTAAAGACCGTATTAATAAACATACTAGATTCTAGAGTGAGGAGGAAGAAATGTTCAAGCCAGCAAAGACTCACAATACTGCCTTTCAGTTCTTAAAAGGGGCCAATAAGAAAGATGGAGAGAGACTTTTTAGCATAGCCTGTTGCGATAGGATAAGGGTAATGTTTTTAAACTAAAAGAGGGGAGATTCAGCCTGGATGGGAAAAAAAATCTCTACAATGAGGGTGATGAAACACCGGCACAGGTTGCTAAGGGAGGTGGCAGATGCATGCTGTTAGTTTTGTGCAAGAAACAGTTGCTAAATGATTATTATTTCCTACAGATTATATCAACTCATAACAGCAAAGCGCTTCTTTACAACAAGTTAATAAAATGCGAGAGAAGGCATCCAAGTTCCATTTAAAATAAATGGTGAATCTATTAAAATGTGAAAAGGCATTAGAATTATCGGTAGTCTCATCTGTCAAAAGGTCTGGGTGCACAACATTGTGGAAAAGGCACTGTTCTTTTTCCTAAACTGTACACCCATAATGTTCTATGCATGCTCTAAGGCATTGTAATTCAGCACTGCTGCTGGAGGGAGTGGAAGCACCACATACTCTATAAGGGAACTAATCCACAGGTAAATTTCAGCCCTGCTGCACAGGTTTGCTGCACTTGGATGCTTAACGTCATGCAGATTGGCATGAACTAATTGGATGCACAAAAGAACATCAGTCCTTTCAGTGGAAGCTGATGCTTTATCATGCTTATAAAACTGTTAGGAATGTTGTCTGAAACCAGCCTCTTCATAGTGATTATATTTCAGTCAAAGCTACATTCTCTAAATCCTGTAACCTTCTGAAAAAAAGCATTATTTCCTTCTCTAAGAAGCTTATCTTCCCAGAAAAGTTCAGTAATGCTTTGCAGTGGTGCTTGCTGTTCTTTCTATGGAACTATTCACTTTGTATTGGAAACCTGAGTTGCAGGATCACTGTTATGTTTATAGGTGTGGAAGAAATATCCTTATCATGGAGCCCTTTCTATAGATTATCTGTTGGGATCATGAACTGCATTTCTTACAGGAACTTAAAATGCTTTTTCTATTTACAAAGTAATGCAGTTGCACTAGAAATTTAGGGCCATTATGGGGAAATAACAAGGCACACCAGTATGAGAGAACACAAGTAAAAGCAACAGGGGGACACGAGAAACAGAAAAGGCATTCTTCAATGCACATAACTGCTCCAGCTGTCAGGCCTGTAGGTCAGACTGCTATGTCTCTTACGTTATATTTAACATAGGTAATGATAAGCCCTAGCAGATACAAAAGTCGGTTTCTGATTTCTCTCACTATGGCACCAATCCAAGTCACTTATATGGATTTTTATGGAATTTCTCCAGATTCAGAACAGCAAAACTAGAAGAAAGTAAGACTTTCACACAAAGGTTAAGGCTATCGTGATTATTCCTCAAGATCTTATTTTCACTTTTCCTTTCAAAAGGTAGAATTTGGTATTTATTAAATTTAAAGCTGCCTTTTACATTAGTCTACTCTGAGTTCCTGAGTGTCAGTGAGATGTAAATGCAGGAGGAAGGAAAGATTGCTTTTACTCTAAAATGTAATTAAGAAATACCATATAGTCTAAAAATAACTTAAAATGATGAGCTGTGCAGGATGTGCCAACTCCCCTGTTAAGTCAATATGCTTTGAGATCAGTGGGTAATAAACAAATTATTAAGCTATTTCTCCAAAGCATTCTTTATAATTTTTCATATTGCCTTATGTACAGGTGGTCACAGATAGAACTGCCTGAGGCAGTCTATGCGGGACTGAGTCACAGGTTTGTGCAGATAAAAAGCAACTTCCCAAGAGAATGACAAAATATACTACAATTCCCATCCCACAAGAAAGAGCAGTCTGGCTACTGAGAACCCATGATTTATGTCCTTGGAAACCACCAGTTCACTTTCTTGGAGATAAACTCAAGATTGCTTTTTTCATAGAGATTGATAACCTTTGCTTTGTCCCTTAAAATAGATAGTTTCTTTGAATCTCCCATTAGTCACATCTATGGACTAAAGTGCCGTTAAGAGACATTCTGGTGCTTTCCCAGCTCTGACATTGTCATTCACTACTATTGCCCAAAATTAAAGATCCCCTTTATCTGTTTCAAACCTAGTTTCATTAAATATATCTAGTTCTCATATTTTGTAAAAAAAAAAAAAAAAAACAAACCACAAAAAACAACCCAACAAAAAACCCAAGCAAAAAAAAAAAACAAAAAAACAACCCAAAAAACCCCCTAAAACCAACCAAAAAACCAACAAAACCCAAACATCCTGCATTTGACTTCTCCACTCTTCCACACACTTGTAAGATTTAGTCAGTCTCATTCCCTCCAAAAATATCTGCAGCCTTTTTCATTCCTCCTTGAAAGGCAATTACTACATCCCCATCATTTTGGTTGCTCTGATGCCACTATATCCATCCTGCTGTGTGGAATCCAAATCTGATCACAGCAGTCAAAATGTAGATGCTCCAGGCACCATACACTGTCAAAGAAATCCCTCCATGTTGTTTCCATTGCCATTCTTGACAATGACCAGAATTTTACTGGCTGTTTTTAGCTGCTGTTGCTGCACATTCAGAGAGTGACTGTAAGTCATTGCACACCAAACCCTCTTTCCAGTGCTGTAGCTAGAAATTCCAAGTTTAGCATCAATTTAATGTTAAAGTGCTGATTTTTATTTTTATGTTTAAAAGTGTTTGCCCTCTGTTTGACATTAACATGACTGTAAGTAATTTCATCATTGAGATGGTGTAATTCTTTCCCCTTTTCAATTTTATTTTCCCATGCTAGTGTTGAGACAGGTGGAAACGGGGCAAGGAGGCCAGGAGGCCTCCATGGTTGGATTGGGAGCTGCTGAGAAAACTCAGAAGGAAAAAAAGAAGCTTACAGATGGTGTAAGTGAAGACAGGTGGCCTGGGCAGAATACAAGAGCACTGTCCGAGAATCTAGGGATCAGGTCAGGATAGCTAAGGCCCAGTTTGAATTTAGTATGGCCAGGGTTGCCAAAGATAACAGGAAGGGTTTCTATAGGTATGTCGTAAACAAAAGACACACTAGGGATAATGTAGGGCCTCTCTGGAAGGAAACAGGAAAACTGACTACCCTGGATTTGAAGAAGGCTATGATTCTCAATGACTTGTCTCAGTCTTCACTGGCAAGTGCTCTAGCCATGCTGCTCAGGTCTTAGAAGACAAATGCAGGGACTAAAATGAAGACCTTAGGCCCACTCTAGGAGAGGATCAGGGTTGAGATCATCTTATGAACCTGAATGTGCACAAGGCCATGGAACTTCACAAAATCCATCCATGGGTCCTGAAGGAGCTAGTGACGAAGTTGCTAAGGCACTATTCCACACATATTTGGATTCCACACATATTTGAAAAATCATGGCAGTCAGGTGTAGTTCCTGATGACTGGAAAAGAGGAAATATAACCCCCATTTTCAAGAAGGGGAAAATGGAAGAGTTTGAAAACTGCAGTCAGTCTCACCTCTGTGCCTGGTAGGATCATGGAGCAGATTCTCCTGGAAGGTATGCTAAGGCACATGAAAAACAATGAGTTGCTTGGTGACAGCCAAAATGGCTTTACAAAGGGCAAAAGCTGCCTGACTGGTTTGGTAGTCTTCTATGATGGGGCTACGGAACTGATAGATAAGGGCAAAGCAGTTGATGTCATCTACGTGGATGATGGACAGGGGTAGAGCAGTTGATGTCATCTACCTGGAAGTGTGCAAAGCGTTCAACACTGTCCCACATGACATCCTTGTCTCTAAATTGGAGAGACATCAATTTGATGGATGGACCACTTGGTGGATAAAGAGCTGTCTGGCTGGCCACACACAAAGAGTTGTGGTCAATGGCTCAGTGTTCAGCTGGAGACCAGTAACGAGTGGTGTCCCTCAGGGATCGGTGTTGGGACCAGTCTTGTTTAACAACTTTGTCGGTGACATGGACAGTGGGATTGAGTGCGCCCTCAGCAAGTTTGCCTATGACACCAAGCTATGTGGTTTGGTTGATATGCTGGAGGGAAGGAATACCATCCAGAGAGACCTCGACACACTTGTGAGGTGGGCTGATGCCAACCTCATGAAGTTTAACCGTGCCAAGTGTGAAGTCCTACACCTGGGTCGGAGCAATCCCAGGCACAGCTACAGATTGGGCAGAGAAGAGATTTAGAGCAGCCCTGTGGAGAAGGACTGGGGGGTGTTGTTCGATGAAAAACTTAACATGAGCCAGCAGTGTGCGCTTGCAGCCCAGAAAGCCAACCTTATCCTGGGCTGCATCAAAAGGAGGTCGAAGGAGGAGATCGTGCCCCTCTGCTACTGAGACCCCGCTTGGAGTACTGTGTGCAGTTCTGGTGTCGTCAGCCTAGAAGTACATGGAGCTCTTGGAACAAGTCCAGAGGAGGGCCACAAGAGACTGGAGCACCTCCTGTATGAAGACAGGATGGGAAAGTTGGGGCTGTTCAGCCTGGAGAAGGCTGCATGGAGGCCTCATAGCAGCCTTCCAGTGTCTGAAGGGGGCCTACAAGGATGCAGCAAAATTCAGTTTAGATATAAGGAAGAAGTTCTTTACTGTGAGGCTGGTGAGGCACTGGCAGAGGTTGCCCAAAGAAGTGGGAAATGCTCCATCCCTGTCATTGTTCAAGGCCAGGCTGGGCAGAGCCTTGGGAGACATGGTCTAAGGTGAGGTGTTCCTGCCCATGGCAGGGGGTTTGCAACTCCATGATCTTAAGGTCCTTTCCAACCCTAGCCACTCTATGATTCTATGATTCTAAGGTGAGAAATTTGTTGTGTTTCAGTCAAGTGAAGATTCTCCTTACTACTGCCCAGCAGTTCTCTTGGTGCAGAGGCAGCAGATAAAGAAATAGATAAAGTATGTGGAGAAGAGAAAAAAAAAAAAAAAAAACAACAATCTGGTCAAATTAAAAAACCCTAACATTTCAATCTTTGTGAATATATAAATTACAGAACTTGAGGGAAACAGTGGATTAACTTAAAATTGACTACAGTAAATGTAGGACACAGCTGGGAATTAGTTAACATTTTTCTTTGAGAGCTAAATGCAGTCACAAAAAAAAAAAAAAAGAAAAAAGCAAAAACAAATAAACAAAAAAAACCCACACACACACACAAAAAAAAAAACCAAAAAACAAAGCAGTAGAATTTTTACTGGCTTTAACTGCAGTTTTCAATACCTTGACCATAAGCATTCTGAGATGTCTTTATAATTCCCATTTAAAAGACAGTGCCTACCTACGTACCCAGCACAATATGGTAGTTCTGAAACATACTTGCTGGGTTTTAAACCACTTCAGTTACATCTGAGGTCTGTGACATTTTTCATTTCATGTAGTAAAGGACAGAACTGTGATCCCACTAAATTTGTTTGTGTCTTGGAAAATAGTGTTAGTAATGTCAGTCATGAATAATATTCTCTGTAAATAGAAGGAAATTGTGTCTTAAGCACACTCCTTGATCCCTTTCTGTAGTAGATTAGATGGCAATTATATATATTTACTTATACATATTTACTTAGCATTCCATTTATACAAACATATATATGAAAGACACACAACAGGAAAGACAAGGATGCAATAATTTTATCTGATTGAGGGAAATTGAGTGTACAGGATATTTCAAAGTGATCTGAATAGATAGCCTTGAGCAGAGTTTTAGGGGAGATACAAAGACATGAAAAAGAGTTGGTGTTTCTTGAACAGTGACAGTATCAGAACAATTCAGGCCACATTGTCAGATGAGAAAAAAATGTATCATCTGTGGGGAGAGAATCCCACCTGCTCAGAGCAGGTCTTACATAAAAAGGAGTGGTAGGACTCTGTGTTCAAGCAAACTGTACTTCATGTAATAATTTGTTACAACAGTAGTATGAAGTTATGAACATTAAACACTGGCAAAGGTTCATAACTAGTGATGTGTCACAGTGGAAACAATATATCATAATGCTGTTTGCTATTTTAAGACTGGGTGCATTTAACTGATTCCTGTATTTAACATCTGAATCCCAGCTGTGCACAGCAAGTCTTTTTGTTACCAAGTGAAAAGATTTTGACAAGTTCTGTCTTGGCAGTAATAGCATAGAATGATCACAGAATGATGCAGCTCTGCTTGTACTTGGTATTATATTGGTTCTGACCTAGGTAGCCTGCAGAGCATTTGAAGGATATGTGGAAACAAGATTTAAAAAATTGTTGCATTCCAGGTTGTTACATTCATAAGGGATCAAAGGCTAATCCTGCCTTTAGCTGATCAGAATAAAACCAAGATACAAATGTCAAATGTCTTCACACGGGAACAGTATGTCTCTCACATTTGCACAAATTCTAACTTGTATATTCCATTATTTAAGCCATACTTCTTTTAGCTAGCAATTCCTGATAAAAGCCAGCCAGTGGTAAAACTCTCATGTACAAATGAATCCCCTTAAGAAGCAGACTGCCTATTTGGCTTGACAGGATGGGACATGTACTGTGTAAGATCTGCTTCCCACATGGTAAGATTTGTCACATAGCCTGGCTTTAAGGTAGTTCCATTATTTTCCTTGTCACTAAAGTTAAATAAAAATGCTAAGGAAAGCTGTCAACTATGAAAACAGATCAAAATTAAAAATTAAGTTCCCAAACATGGTTTATTGTTTTGGGTGGCAAAACATTACTAGAACAATGAGGAAGGAGTCTGTCTGATGGTTTATTTTATACTCTTACCATACTTAGCGTAATTCCCCAGTAACAGCAGTCACTTTTCTCTTTCTGCATGTTTTCTGCAAAACCCACACCAGAAAAAATGAAATAATGAAAAGTGTTTAAGAAGACTTGGGAAGATCAGAGAAATTAAACCTATTTTAAATCAGTTGTATTGTCATCAGCAGATCCCATGCTAGGGATAGGAACTGGCATCCATTCCTTTCTAGATAAAAATTGTATGTTGCTCGTGTGAGAAAAGGCAAAGTGAAGTAAGAGTAGAACTGCATGGCTTGAATGCACAGAATTATAAAATTCAGCATAGATACAAAATTCTTGAATATGCATTTAAAGATAATTTTATTTTCATCAACAATTTCCTCTTCCATGTATGATGTGTTTACAGCAAGGCTGTTATTCCTATTATCATAAGCCAGTGCTGTTTAGCCAAAGCATCAGAAACAGTTAATCTTTCACATATGTTGAAATTAGAGATGTGTGTCAGACTCGTTATTACTTCTGTTCTGAATCCAGTAACATATTTCATGTCATTAAGGATCACCAGCAATTGTATGGCATGTTAAACTACATGTATAAAAGAACATGCAGAATATTTTTATAAATTAAGCAATCAGTTCATATAAATTATATTTAGTGCTATTTTAATTCTATTTTGCAATCTTTTTCCACTTCTGCTCCCAGAGGGATGGGGAGGAGAATCAAAATATTGTAACTCCCACGGGTTGGGATAAGAAGAGTCCAGTAACTAAAGTGTAACACAAACCACTGCTGCTACCACCAATAATAATAATGATAAGGGAAATAACAAGGGAAGAGAATACAACCACTCACCACCCGCTGACCGATACCCAGCCCAACCAAGCAGTGATCTCACCCTTCCGGGTAACCACCCCCAGTTTTCATACTGGGCATGATGTGCTGTGGTATGGAATACCTCTTTGGCTAGTTTGGGTCAGGTGTCCTGTCTCTGCTTCCTTCTGGCTTCCTCTCCTCCCTGTCAGAGCATGAGACTCAGAAAGTCCTTGGTCAGAGTAAACATTACTGAGCAACATCTGAAAATATTGGTGCTATCAGCTCTGTTCCCAGGCTGAAAGTCAAAAAACACAGCACTGCACCAGCTACTATGCAGAAGAAAAAATGGCTGCTACTGCTGAACCCAGGACACTACTCTGTTTATATTCTCTCACCATACATGTAAAATGACTCACTGAATGACCAGAAATAGATTACTTCTTAGTCTTTTCTTTCTCCTAGGTCTAGAAGTATCTACCATGCTCATCATTGCCAAAAGTGAAACTTGCTGTACCCTCGCGTTAATGTGAAAATCATGTCATCATGCAGTAGCAAGGAGCATGAAAAATGATGGAGAGTATTACATGCATTGTTATGCTTCACATAAATATTTTTAATATTTGGGTTTTGAACTTCTGTGAATAACCACATCTAAAAAGCACAGGCATATATAAAAGATAAAGAAAAAAGCAAAGTAGGAAAGCTAGAAATAAAGAAGGATGTCAGGCCTAGTGAACAACTTGGGAAAAGAAAGGATTATTATGAAAACTGGTATGCAGCTATCTGGCCTAGTGTGCCATCTTTCTTTTCTGTGAATTATAACTAAAGTGATTAGATCTTTCCTAGAAGATAACTTCAATGACTTAGATCACTCTTTCTGTGAAGTGAAATACGGAGTAGAATGCAGCATTTTCTGTCACCCTAGGAGCCTGATGCCCAGGCTTTTTTAAATGTGTGATGAGACTTACTTTTCTTTCTAAGTTTTACTTAATCACATTTTGTAACATACCTAGAATCAGTAAATTATACATAGTTTATTATCATTCATATTTCAATCACGTTGAGTTTTGCCGTCTGTCACCTACCATCTGAATTCCAACATATGAATATGTGTAAACAATGACACAGTTGTTGTATGACATACAGCTTTGTATCAGTATTCTAGGGTTTGTTGCACTTTCAAGTAATGTAAAGCGTTCTTGCATGATCTTGCATGATCCCCTTCCTGCTTCCAGAGGGAGACATAATCAGTGTAGAGTGACAACCAACAGCACTGGCAAACAGGCTTGTGAAATCTGTAGGTGTTTGCAATAGTTGATTTTAACAGTATAGGTACAACAGTGAATAAAAGGTTTTCATTCAATCCTCTGAGCACATAACTAGGAAACAGCTATATGTATCAGAAAAGGAAAAATTATAATTCTTAGTTTCCCTATAATATTAACTATTAAAACTACAAAAACTATTAAAAGATAACTAGTTTTGAAAAACAATGAAAATTCACCAGTAAAGCAGCTGGTACAAAGACATAAATCTGTTTGCTACCTGAGTAACAGGTTTCCTCATAGTGTTCTTTCGACTGAGCAAACATATTAAATCACCCAGCAGGTCAATGCTTTATTGTGTGTGTGATTTTTATTTATGATCCAAAAGATGTTCTGAAGGAGTTAAAGTTTTCCTTACTGCTTGGGCCAAAGCCCTTATCTCACAGATGATGTCTTACATTTCTTTGATTCCTATCCCAAATTACATACAGGGGTATTCTAAACTGAAGATGAAGCATTAAGTTTTATCTGATATCCTGGGTTTATGTAATGTGGGGGTTTTATGAGATGTTATATTAATTTTATTATTATGTTCTGTGCCTCTTTCCTTATCACTCTAAATGCATTAATTTCATTGCAGCTGTTCCCATACAAGACAAAGGAGACTTGAGCATGATACAGTTTCCAAGCAGCCATCACTCTGATTTCTAATCCTATAGTTAAAGACTAGATATGCAGTTCTTTGACAGTTCCTAAGAAAGCAGGTATCACTAGCATACACCACACCATCATGGAATCTGCTACAGTTTGCTTTCTAAATCCAGAGAAGAGAACCATATCAAGTTTTATAGGAACACTTGAAATTAGTTATTTTGTGTTTGTGTAGGTACCTTCTACTCCTTTAATAAATTAACCAGTATATTTTAATTATAATGAAATGTACATCATCATCAAAGCTCCTTCAATTTGAGGCAAAATTATTTAAACTTACCTGATTTATGTTTTTGGAGATCTTTAGTATCATTTTACTCAATTTTTATACTCTTCCAAACTCTTTACCCCTCAATAAATAATTGCATTAAAAAATGGACCTCAGAAATTAGGTATTTAAAGTGTTAGGTTTTATAATATATATATATGATATGATATAATTATATATTATAATATATTTATACAGCATGAATATATTTTATATATTTATATAAATATATTTATATAATGTAATATAATTATATTAGAATATAATAAAGGTATTTAAAGCTCGCAGACATTTAATTCCCTGTTCAGTCATTTACAGGAAATACACATTTTTGTTACATTATTTAAATTACTACTTTTCTGTGACAAGTAATGAAGACAACTCTACAGGCATGACTTACTTAAACACTGAGTTAACTGAGTCAGGAGAATAATTTAGAAATCCATTTTTTTCTTCCTAATTTCCACGAAAACCTTAAATGGCTACCATAAAAACAGAATCTCAGACTTAAACACAGTAAAAAAATAAAGACTCAGCTTTATTATTATCTAATAACCTTCTGCTATGCATGATAAAAAATATCATGAAATGTATTCTAAGTATTAGCTGACGCTATTGAAAACTGGTTTTAAATGTCAAAATATTTAAAACCAATCTACATCTTACAACAAGCTATACTTTTCTTCAGTGTCTGCGTTTCAGTAATTAAATATTACAGCTTTTTATTCTGTAGCATCTGTTTAATATTTTATGTTTCATATTAATTTTTCATATTAACTGTGGTTAAGCTATCAGTTTTTGGCAATGTAATAACCCTGTTGAGTCAATAGCTCCTGTTTGCTGTGATATTATTGACTCAGCAGTGTTCCTTGTTTTGCTTGTTTTTATACCACATGCACTTCACATACATGACCACTTTTAGCTGGTAGAGCATATCAATAAAAGATAAACTCACTCTAGTAGGCTATTATCCAATGTTACCTATTTAGTGGAGACCCTAGAAAAAGGTTTTTATAATAACATTAGCTGGAGATAGCTCTAAAGCATACCAAATGATAAAGGCTGCTGTTGTACAGCTTGAATACCTCTTTAAACTGGGTCAGATGCTATTTGTCCTGTTTCAAGGACTATAGTAAACATTCTTTTTTATTGTTCTTTAGCCATAGCCTCTACACATTGAAGTGATCTAAAATTATAGAATTATAGAGTGGTTTGGTTGGAAGGACCTTAAAATTCATCTAGTTCCGACCCTCCTCCCACAGACGGAGACAATTTGCACTAGACTAGGTTTCTTAAAGCCCCATCCAACGTGGCCTTGAACCGTTCCAGGTATGAGGCATCCACAACTGCTCGGGACAACCTGTTTCAGTGATTCACCAACTCTCTTCTTAAAAAAAAATATCCCTTGTATCTAACCTAAATCTACCCTCTTTCAGTTTAAAATCTTTACTCCTTGCCCTATCACTACAAGCCATCATATAAAGTCCCTCCCCATCATTGCTGTAAGCCCCACTTAAGTATTGGAAGGCTGTGATGAGGTCTCCAAGAACCTTCTCTTCTCTAGGCTGAACAACCCCAATTGTCTCAGCCTTTCTTCACAGTGGAGGGGTTCCATACCTCCGATCATTTTCATGGCCTTCCTTTAGACCCACTCTAACAGTTACATGCCTTTTTTGTACTGGGGACTCCAGAGCTGGATGCAGCAGATGGAGGGCTCACAAGAGAGGAGAAGAGGGGCAAAATCATCCACCTCAGCCTGCTGGTAAAATTTCTTTTGATGCAGCCCAGGATGTTGTTGACTTTCTGGGTTGCAAGTGCACATTGCTGGGTCATGTCCAATTTTTTGTCCACAAGAGCTGCCAAGTTCTTCTCTGCAGGGATACTCTCAATCCCTTTGTCCTACCCAACCTGTACTGATACTGGAGATTGCCCTGGTATAGATGCAGGACCTTGCACTTGGCCTTGTTGAATTTCATGAGGCTCACAAGGGCCCACTCCTCAAGCCTGTCGAGGTCCTTTTGGATGGTACCCCTCCCTTAAGCAAATCCTCTGCACTGCTCAGACGATTTCAGAGTTTATGGTGTCATCCATGAACTTGCTGAGGTAGCATTCAATCCCACTGTCTGTGGCATGAATAAAGATATTGAATAGTATAGTACCCAACACATACCCATGAGGAGCACTACTTGTTACTCATCACCATTGAGCTGTTCTTTGGATATGACTATCCAGCCAATACCTTATCAATCTAACAGTCCACTTATCAAAATTCTATCTCTCCAATTTGGCAACAAGGATGTTGTGGAAGACCATGTCAAAGGCGTTACAGAAGTCAGTATAAGTGGCAGCAGTTTCTCTTCTCTTATCACGAAGTGCTGCAGTCACTCCAGCACGGAAGGCCACCTGATTACTCAGGCATGATTTGTCCCTGGCGAAGTCATGCTAGCTGTCTCTAGTCACCCCTTTATAATTCGTATGTCTTGGCATAGCTTCCAGGAGGATTCATTCCATGATCTTACTGGGCACAGAGGTAAGGCTGATTGGTCAGTAATTCCCAGGGTCCTCCTTTCTATTCCTCATCTACTCCATATCTACTCTGCACAGTATCAGAGTGATATTAGGCAGTTGGCTTTCGATTTCATGCCTTTGAGTGCAGCGATTTCTCATTGCTATTCTACCTCATTAAGCAATATCACAGAATCCACAGAATCCCAAGGGTTGGAAGGGACCTAAAAAGATCATCTAGTCCAACCCCCCTGCAAGAGCAGGGTAACCTACAGTACATCACACAGGAACTTGTCCAGGCGGGCCTTGAATATCTCCAGTGTAGGAGACTCCACAACCCCCCTGGGCAGCCTGTTCCAGTGCTCTGTCACTCTTACAGTAAAGAAGTTCTTCCTGATGTTAACGTGGAACTTCCTATGTTCCAGTTTACACCCATTGCCCCTTGTCCTATCACTGGATACCACTGAAAAAAGCCTAGCTCCATCACCCTGACACCTACCCTTTACATATTTGTAAACATTGATGAGGTCACCCCTCAGTCTCCTCTTTTGCAAGCTAAAGAGACCCAGCTCCCTCAGCCTCTCCTCATAAGGGAGATGTTCCACTCCCTTAATCATCTTTGTGGCTCTGCGCTGGACTCCTTCAAGCAATTCCCTGTCCTTCTTGAACAGAGGGGCCCAGAACTGGACGCAATATTCCAGATGCGGCCTCACCAAGGCTGAGTAGAGGGGGAGGAGAACCTCTCTTGACCTACTAACCACTCCCTTTCTAATGCACCCTAAGATGCCATTTGCCTTCTTGGCCACAAGAGCACATTGCTGGCTCATGGTCATCCTCCTATCCACCAGGACCCCCAGGTCCCTTTCCCCTTCACTACTTTCCAGCAGGTCAACCCCCAACCTGTACTGGTACATGGGGTTGTTCTTCCCCAGATGCAAGACTCTACACTTGCCCTTGTTAAATTTCATCAAGTTTCTCCCCGCCCAACTCTCCAGCCTGTCCAGGTCTCGCTGAATGGCAGCACAGTCCTCTGGTGTGTCAGCCACTCCTCCCAGTTTTGTGTCATCAGCAAACTTGCTGAGGGTGCACTCAGTTCCCTCATCCAGGTCATTGATGAAAATATTAAACAGCACCGGTCCCAGCACCGACCCCTGAGGAACTCCACTAGTCACAGACCTCCAGCTAGATTCTGCGCCATTGACCACAACTCTCTGCCTTCTTCCTTTCAACCAGTTCTCGATCCACCTCACTACTTGATCGTCAAGCCCACACTTCCTCAGCTTATCTATGAGGATGCTGTGGGAGACAGTATCAAATGCCTTACTGAAATCAAGAAAAACCACATCTACCGCTCTACCATCATCCCTCCACCTAGTCACTTCCTCATAGAAGGCTATAAGGTTGGTCATACATGACTTCCCCCTCATAAAACCATGTTGGCTGTTCTTAATGACCCCCTCATCCTTGATATGCCTAGTGATGGAGTCAAGAATAAGTTGTTCCATCATCTTTCCAGGGATGGAGGTAAGGCTGACCGGTCTATAATTACCCGGGTCCTCCTTCTTGCCCTTCTTATAGATTGGTGTGACCTTTGCCATCCGCCAATCCTCAGGCACCTCGCCCATTTCCCACGACTTACCAAAGATGATGGAAAGTGGCCTAGCAATGACCTCCGCCAGCTCCCTCAGCACCCGTGGGTGCATTCCATCCGGACCCATCGATTTACAGATGTCCAGTTTGCATAGCTGATCTCTAACCCAATCCTCATCTACCAAAGCAAACTCCTCCTTTGTCCTGACTCCTTCTGGGGCTATAGAAATCCGGGGCCCTCGGGGAGAGTCTGCAGGAGTAAAGACAGAGGCAAAGAAGGCATTCAGCACCTCTGCCTTCTTTATATCCTCTGTCTCCAGGGTACCCACTTCGTTCAGCAGTGGGCCTATATTGCCTCTTGTTTTAGTTTTATTTGCTATGTATTTGAAGAAGCCCTTTCTATTGTCTTTAACCCGACTAGCAAGATTGAGTTCCAAGGAGGCCTTAGCTGTCCTAATTGCCTCCCTACATCCTCTAACAACTGTCCTATATTCCTCCCAAGCGGCCAGCCCCTCCTTCCATAATCCATAGATTCTCCTTTTCCACTTGAGTTTGCCCAGCAGCTCCTTGTTTAACCACGCCGGTCTCCTAGATCCCTTACTTGACTTCCTACTCATTGGGACGCTCCGATCCTGAGCTTGGAAGAAGCGGTCCTTGAATGCTAACCAACTATCTTGAGCCCCTTTACCGCCTAGTACACTTTCCCATGAGACTTCCCTTAGCAGTTGACTGAAGAGGCCAAAGTTGGCCCTTCGGAAATCCAGAACTGTGGCTTTGCTAGGTATTCTATTCCTCCCACACAGGATCCTAAACTCCACCATCTCATGGTCACTGCAGCCAAGGCTGCCATTGACCGTCACCACTTCGACCAAACCCTCCTTGTTGGCGAGTACTAAATCTAGCAGCGCTGCTCCCCTAGTTGGTACGTCCACCATTTGCATTAAGAAATTATCATCAATGCACTCGAGGAACCTCCTAGACTGTGAATGACTGGCTGTGTGAGTCTTCCAGCAAATATCGGGGTAATTAAAGTCCCCCACGACGACTAAGGCATGTAGTCGCGAGGCTACTTCCAGTTGCCTGTAGAAAGCCTCATCAACTCCTTCGTGCTGATCAGGAGGTCTGTAATAGACCCCCACAACTGTATCACCCGTGCCAGTCAGCCCCTTGATTCGTACCCACAGACATTCCACTTGCTCCTCATCCGACCCCGGACAGAACTCAATACATTCTAGTTGCTCTCTCACGTATAGAGCAACTCCACCACCTCGCTTCGCTGACCTATCTTTCCTAAAAAGGACATAGCCATCCATGACCACATTCCAGTCATGTGAACTGTCCCACCATGTCTCTGTAATCGCCACTAGATCATAACCTTTAGCCCGCACACAGACTTCTAACTCCTCCTGTTTATTCCCCATGCTGCGTGCATTGGTGTACAGGCCCTACAGTTCAATGGGTGCCTCACTGCAAAAAATGTTCTCGGACATCTGAAGTTTGTTCTCAACATGTCAAAAAGCAATGGTAGCTTGCCCGATTTACAGGGAAATTTGTGCGAGAGGTGTCTCTGTGAGGCTGACAAGCTATGCCATTTGAATTATTTGGAGGTAAGAGAAGCAAGAAAACATAGCTTCTTTAATTTCAGTTGTTTAAAACAACAGTTTGTGTAGTTCCTCCATGTTAAATAACAACCACCATGTCCTGGGCTCAGCAGTAGCAGTCATTTTTTTCTCCTTCTTAGTAGCTGGTGCAGTGCTGTGTTTTGACTTTCGGCCTGGGAACAGTGCTGATAACACTGATGTTTTTAGCTACTGTGCAAATGTTTAGACTGACCAAGCACTTTCTGAGCATCATGCTCTGCCAAGGAGGAGGGGAAGCGGGGAGGAAGCAGAGATAGGACACCTGACCCAAACTGACCAAAGAAGTATTCCATACCACAGTATGTCATGCCTGGGATGTAACTGAGAGTTACCCGGGAGAGCTAGTAGACGGCGGGGTTGGACAAGGTATTGGTCAGTGTTCAATTAGTCAGAGGGGGGGAATTGTCAGTCGGCGGGTGGTGAAGTGTTGTATTCTCTTCCCTTGTTATTTCCTTTATCATTATTATTATTGGTGGTAGAAGTAGTGATTTGTATTTATATCTTAGTTACTAAACTGTTCTTATCTCAACCCGTGGGAGTTGCATTCTTTTAGATTCTCCTCTCCATCCCGCTGGGACCTGGGGGAGGGAGGAAGGGGGGGAGTGAGTGAACGAGCTGTTTGGCTGGGTTTAAACCACGACAAACCATCATCCTCCTTTAGTACTAATATAAATTAATAGAGCTGAGCATGAAAGACTAATTGAAATTCCAATCCACATTTTAACAAAAATTCATGAAAACCAGACCTAAGAGATAGAAAAAAATGTAGAAAACCAACATAAGTAAAACTTATTTTTGCCTCTGAAGAAGTGCTTATAGTTACTGAAAGACATTCACACAGAGAACATGAAAGAAGGAAAATGTTGCTACTATGCTAACCTTTTTGTATTTTATAGTTGACAGAACTATTTAGTAGTTTCTGTTCTGTCTGAGGTAGAGAAGTGAAAAGAAAGAAAGAACAAGCATGCAGTATCTGCTCCCATGCATATCTAGGTTAAGTTCTTAGTGCCCAGGCTCCCAAGTGTTTTGAAAGCTGTTACAGCACAGTAATTTTACTAATCACACCAAAGATAAATGGGTCAGATACAGGTGGCCCACAGGCCTGAGCCAGCTGTCCACAGCTAGTGCTGGGGATAATATGCGTCAGCTCTCTCTCAGTTTATACTTCCACAGCATGTATTGGGAGGCATCCTATTCATCTCCTTTCTTCCAGTCAGAGTCCTTCCCAGAACAGCTAAAGTGCTTTGACTCTATTTTTCTTTTCCTCAGCATCAGAATTACAGGTGGAATAGTTTGGTCACATGATTAGAACTGCAAAACAAATTAACTCTGATCAGAGTTACATTATACATAAATGACTAGGTATTTTTGTGTCTGAAACCTAGATATCAGAGGAAAGAAGAATGCAGCCCACAGTGTTAAAAGAACACACTGTATTTTGCATATGAGTGATTAAAATATTTTAGGTATGAAGTCTTTTTCTTATTTGCAGTTGTATATGAACAAAAGTGCAATACTGGAAAGCTCCTGGAAAGCTCTTTAAATTCTGTAACAAACTAGCAAATCAGATCAATGTACACATCACAGGTTTGGGTTTTGAATACTTAAAATATTATGGGTTGGGTTTGTTTTTTTTTAAGATCAGTCTCTCTGATTCAGACATTTATATTTTTAATACGACAGGCCTCAATATCGACACTGTTAACATAAAGCAAATCATAGGCTGTACAACTAGAAGAGAAATTGCCAGCCTTTCCTGCAATTAGGAAAGTAGCATGAAACTCTCCCTCCACCACCACTTCAGCTTTGCATGAAGCTAGTACAAACTTAACTGTTTCAAGCATCCACCTCTGTCAAACTTGATAAAATTAAGTGATTCAGAAATACTTGGGAGTGACAGAGGAGGCTGGCTGAGACTAGGGGATAGACATACTGAGGAAACAAATTTAAGAAAAGCTGCTGAGACTAAGGGATAGACATACTGAGGAAACCAATTTAAGAAAAGCTGCTGAGACTAAGGGATAGACATACTGAGGAAACCAGTTTAAGAAAAGCTAAGTACAAGCCTCAGAACCTGAAGCAGTAAGTGTATTTCATATAAGCAGGTTATGAAATACAAATCACATCTCAGGAGGTTTTTTTATCAAAAAGCACTGATGCTGGCCCTAAAAAAGAACATAAAAGATTAAAAAACTCTAGTTCCTTATAAAGGAGATTGAAATTTAAATGTAATTCTTTGTAGACTTCATCTTGTTAATATGGACTTAATATAGTTTTGCATTGAATAATCATCTTTTAATGCAAAAAGCAAAACCGGGTTTTATGTTAACTTATGTTTAGTGAGAAGACTATGGCCTGTTAAACTCTGATTTATGGTGAGTCATGTCGAAAAAAATATATAATGTGACAAGGAAGAACATTCTGGTGTGAGATCTACAACAGTTAGTGGTTCTTCCCATAGAAAAAGAGAAAGATTAACATGGCATTTGAAGAGAAACAAAGTTCTGGTTTTGTTCTTTGATTTTGCTGGGAAATGGAAAATTTATCACAATCACAGGTTTCTGAGATTGAGATTTTGGGAACCAGTCCAAGCATTTCTATCATGACAATTTATTTTATAAATAATAATAAAATCTTAAAAAACCCACAACCCACTGTTGCTTGTATTTGAAATTTAAGGAATGTTAATATGCTAGTCATATCCACCTTAAATATCAAAACAGGAAAGTACCTCATGGTAACAGAACTGAATTTATATTTTTTGTTCCCGCTTAATCTCTGTCTTCCACTTACATGAATTTTGAAGTGAATAATCCATTTACATGTAAAATACATCGAGCACCCATCTTGTCTATGTGATTACTTTGAAGGTTATGTACAGGTGTAAGTCAAGAGTACATTGCCAGTCAAGAGAACTTACAGTTAGAACATATTTCTTAATAGTTGTATTTTAGATTTGTTCACCTAAACCACAAAGGGTGATTATTAGTCTACCCTTCACACACAGTGCTCTGTTTTAACTTTGTGTGATTGCTTTCAAACAGCTCTTTGTACTTTTCCTGCACTCACTCTTTTAGCAAGTTCTTGCTTGCTAGCTCTGATTTTAAGATTAGCATTGCTAGTTTATGTGAAAAGGAAATGCTACTTCTTGTTTAATAGTCAACAAAATGTCAAGGATATCATTCAGATCCCTGATTCTTCTGAAGAATATATAAACCTTTAACCTGCCCTTGAGCAAATTTATGGCATTCATCATCACGGTCAGAACTATCTGACTGGATATTATGAGATATAAAATAATAATATAAAAATACCAATCCTAATATATAACTTGTCCCCAAAGAACCCACACATTTTTTAAAATGGTATGAAATTCTATTTAATTTCCATTATTGACAAAATCTGCTGCACACAGTTCTTTTGTATTATTTTGCTTTACACGCCTGAGTGCTACCTTGTTCTGTTACTAGATTTCAAAACATGATGTCTGGTCATTCTTCAGAAAATACATTAAAATCTCATTGCATTCTCTATTTCCTTGGTACATAAAACAAAGCCTAAATATTTCTGCTTTTCTAGTGTTCAAAAGTAATATATTTATTGGAGATCATGTGTGTAATCAATTTCCCTTTTGCTTAACATAGTTGTTAATTAGTTCACATGGTCAGTATTTATGGCTCATGGATATGCCATGATCTACAAGCAGTAGTTAGGATGTCTATTTCCATTTATTTTTTTGTGTAATTAATTCACCATAAGATATTCTGTGCAATAAAAAAACATACACATTTTTAATTCTAAAATGTCATTGCAATTCTGCTTCAGAGACATACAGAGCACAGGGTTTTGTTTTTTATTCCATGGCGCTAAACTGGGGAGTCAGTGGTTATAACTTGCACACTATGAAGTCTTCCAAGGACTCCTGGTTGCTCTCTGCAGGAAAAACTCCTGAGATTCTTTTGTATTAAGGGATGTGTGTGTGGAGTAGATCTGAAAGAGGTGCAGTGCTTAGTAATGAATTCTGATTATTTACAGGTAAGGCTATAAAGGCTAAGGTAAAAACAGTAGAAAAATATGACTTTCACAGAGATTTCTGCATTCAGAAATATTTATGTAGTTTCATTCCTACATTGGCTTAATCTCCTTTATCAACAAAATTAATCTTCCAGTAGTAGTGGTAAAAAGGTATGCCAAGTAAATGAGTTATAAACCATTATATAAAATGTGCAAACCTGTTAATGACAGAAAAATGTTTGTAAAGAATAGTGTCCTCTTATCTAGAAAGAGGAAAAAAAGGAAGGAATTAAAGGTAATTTCTGTCATTTGTTATTTGGAGGTGAAGCAGCATTGGAGTCAGTTACAAAATGGCCACTTAAAAGTACAATCGGTTGCTTTTTCCAGTTTTGAAGAGCCAATAACAATGGTAAAATAAGAAAGAGATTCTTAGAGAAACATTGCTGTACAATATTAACATTTGTTTCTCATTGCTCCTCTACCTTTTATCTACTATGTCTTAAGAGAACTGTTAGCGTACTGTTACATTTTCTACAACTTATCTTGAAAAAGCAAAGTATTGTATAATATATGCATAATATTCCAGTATAATACATATAATACATATAGTGATTCCAAAACCCCCTTTGCAACTGTCATGGTTGAAGCCCAGCTGGTAACTGAGAACCACACAGCCACACGCTCACTCCCCCTCTTTTCCCCCTTCTCCCAGAGGGATGGGAAGAAGAGTCAAAAGAATGTAAACCCCATGGGTTGAGATAAGAACAGTACAGTAACTAAGGTATAACACAAACCCACTGCTGTTACCACCAGTAATAATAATGATAAGGGAAATAACTAGGAAGGAGAATATAAGACTAAAAGAGGAGAAGGAAAAGAAAACAATAAACACAAGTGTTGCACAATACAATTGCTCACCACCTGCCGACTGATACCCAGCCCAACCCAAGCAGCAATCAGTCCCTTCTGAGTAACTCCTCCCACTTTATGTACTGGGCATGACATGCTGTGGTATGGAATACCCCTTTGGCTAGTTTGGGTCAGGTGTCCTGTCTCTGCTTCCTCCCAGCTTCCCCTCCTCCCTGGCAGAGCATGAGACTCAGAAAGTCCTTGGTCAGAGTAAACATTACTGAGCAGCAACTGAAAACATCAGTGTTATCAATACTGTTCTCAGGCTGAAGTCAAAAAACACAGCTACTAAGAAGGAGAAAAATGGCTGCTACAGCTTAACCCAGGACAGCAACATAATCAAACTGAACTGGAATGATCACGTTGCATGTAGACATGCTAGGTTTGTGAGTTTCTTTTTACAAAATGGATTTCCTGGTCTCTTTCAAGTTTATGAAGGTTTCTGAAACTCTAGTTTCAAAAACTATCATTTGAGATTACCCATTAACTTATCAGAGTGGATGTCTGTGCAAGGAATTTCTTTTTCAATCTCCCAAAGAACCAGAGACCACCATTTTCCTTTAAAATGGCAACACTTCAGGGTAGTCAGTTCTGGACTGGTGAACAAGTAGTTGCTAAAAACTTGTCTGGCAATCTGGGCACTTGTCTGAATCTGCCTACCAGCACTAATATGCCCTGCTTGCATTATCCTGATACTGTAGGATGGGTCTCCTTCTGGTGAGGCCCCTGTTTCTGCCCACCCTGCTGTCACTCTCAGCTCCTTTCTCCCTTTTCAGGGAGCAGCCTGACCTTGCTGTCACCTTACAGGACCATGTTCTACAGATTGTCACTGAGAGGATGCTTAAAAGCCCTTACTTATTAAGATCTTTTAAATAGGACAATGCTCACATGGGGTATCACATCTCTCAAATCTTGCTGTCTTATCACTTCCTGTCTGAATGGTAACAAGAGTCTCCATTGTAAGGAGCTTTGCTGTAAGGTCTTCAGCTGGATCAGAAAAGACCCCCTAAACTACAGCTTTTCTGAATTCTTGCATTCATTCTTGTGCCCTGTGGTCCTATGTGACCACTCCAGCATATGCATATTAAATTGCTATTGATTAACTTAAACTGTGTACAAAACACCTGATGTCTTAAGTATGGTCTTCAGTTTTATCTATATAAAGTTAAATCAATTCTGCAGCAAGAACTGCTTCAGAGAGTCTCTGAAGCAGCCAGATTCTCCACCCCAGATGTTAATCAACACATTGAAGCACACAGTCGCTGTGAACTGCCAAGTGCAAAGTAGAGGGAATCAGTGTCAGTCTCTGAAATTCCTACCTGGAGACAGCTTGCAGCAATTAGTGAAATGTTTGTGGTGAAGCTGGGGAGTCAAACCCCTTGTCTCAAATCAGTCCATGGATTCATCTCATCAGGAACTGGCCAGGGAGCTGCTTTGATCAGCCAAGGAACTGGTGACTGAGTGCACTGGGAGTGTCCAGCTACACTACAATTACAGGACAACTTGAATTTCATCCTTAATACAGAATTTATAACTTAAATTCTGTAGATTTTGAATAACCAGATCTGAGTTTTTCGGCATTTTAAAAAAAATGTGCTGGCTAAAACATTCATTCTCTAAAACTAACAAACTTTGGTAAAAACAAATTTTTAGTACATTCATGGTTATGATTTTTGAATGCTACAGTACAACAAACAAGTATCTCCCTGAAAGTTGTCAGAATGGCATTTGGACAAAATTTTTGAAACAACTGCATCTACCTTCCAGTCACAAATCTTTCAGAACTGGGAGTTCCCCTTTTCTTACAGGATAAAGTGATATCAGCAGATATGATGACCTGTTCACTGCATTTTTCATCTTGAGCTCTTCCTAATGGAAAAGTTTTTGCTACTAGAAACTTCAATTGGTCTTGCTGCTATTAATTAGCTGCATGAGAAAAGACTAAATTGACTAACATGGACGGCAGCATGAGGTTCTTGTTAAATAATGGGATAGTTTCTGGGCCTGTTAGCTGTAATTTTTGCTATACTGCTATAATGTCAAAGTCCTAATAAAAATAACTACTTCAGCGATGAAGACAAGAAGAATCGCTGACAGATTTTGCAAACCTTCAGTGTCTTAAAATATTGTCACAGGCGTATGTGACACCTGTGCACATGCTAACAAAATGCACAGACACTAACAGAATTATTTTCACTTTCTTGTCTAGTGGGAAAAAAAATAAAAGTAGAAATTTCCAAGCATCACTGCAGCAAAGAGACAACATTTACTTTTGCTTACTGGCAAAGAAAACCGAACAAAAGGAAAGGACATATTTTTTGAAATAACGAAATACTGAGCTACCTTCAAAAAAGACATAATTTTCTCCAAAAGACAGAGGCTGGACAAGTCCCATAGTTCATTCTTTTTTATTCCTCTCACACAGCTGAGTCATGCTCTCACTATCAGTACCCCTGAAAAATCCTCACTTACAGCTCCGTAAGTCTCTCAATGGCCACTCTTCATAAATTTTACATTGTATAAGGTAACCTTATGTGTCCTTTCATAAAAGAAGGTATCCAGATATGTTAAAAGGTTCTCATCTTGTCTAATGGGAAAAGTTTCTGTTTAAAAATGGGACTAGAGTCAAAATTATTTTCCAAATGTAGCCCCTAGGGAAATGACAGAATGAGCAGTATATTCAGCCCACTTTTTCACTGCTTCTCTTTTCCCCACTTACTCCATCCCAACTCAGCATTCTTTTCACAGCTTTGAGAAGCTATGGAGTCTTCCACCATCACATATCAGAAAATGCTGCATGAAAGCTGTAGCAATAAGCTTCTAGTAGGACTCTGAAAGGTTTCTGGGGAAATTATTAGCTAAGTCATAAAGGCAGCTGAGAATGGGAAGCCTGAACTAGTTGGAGCAAATATATTACTTGAAAGTGTCAGCAGCAGAAAGTGTTATCTGCTGTTTGCAGCAGGACTGTGGATACATGTCGTGCCTGGATTTCTACTTTACTTACCCTTGGACTCATCTTAAGGGATGGGAACCATTAGACGTTATTACTGTGATTAAATCAATGTATTTTAAAGAACTTGGAACTTTCATTTCTGGCCAGTGTAGCCAGAATTGGTCCCATGCTCTCAGCAGACTAAACAAAATTGAATTTTGCTGTTTGAAGGAAAAAGGTAATATGAATTTTGGGAGGAGAACTGCAACTGATAAATCTTTCTCCTTTCTGCCCTCCAAAGGAACAAGGCTTTCTTTTTCCATGGAAGACGAATTCATCAGCACCATGCCAACAATAGTCTGAAGGGGGGAGACATTCAAAACTCATTGTACTCCCACTAGCTCCACAGAGAAGATGTTGCTGTGCTCAGTGTATCAGCAGCGTGTTGTTATTTTGAGGAACTCCAAACTTAGAGTAAAAAAATTGGTGCAAGGTTGAGTGCACTGGCAGCAATACCAACAGGACTCCCTGATAATGAGGGTGTTTTTTCACCTTCAGCAAGCTACCCGGAAAAGGTGGTTGGTTATTGCAATAATGCCAGACTAAATACAGGCAAAGGGAACAGGACTTTTCTGCTATATAAGCATAACATGACGTAACAAAATATCAGCATATTTATGTCAGCCTTTAAAATCTGTTTGAATTTTGTTAATGCATTTACTGGAAGGCAGGGAGTAAATTATTAGGTGACCTTAAGAGCTTAATTAATCACATCTTTCTTTTTACTCAATTTCTTCACGAGGTAAAATGGGTTACTTTTATGGTTAATCAGTTCTTAAATGTAGTAATTTAATAGTTGTTTCAATGCCATTGTTTTGTAATACCTACAACCTTATTCAGAAAAGTTGAAATAAAAGCATATAAAAAGCTATAGATCAGTTATAGGCCTAAAAATAATGCTGAAGACTGGGTGTGATTCAGTTTGAGGTTAAGAAACATAAATTTAAGTTTTTACAAGCTGGAGTGCATGCGTATGCCAGGTCTCTAAACTCATCCTGTGGCTGGCATCCTGGACCCAATTTCGCTTTTTAAATACAGTCATCTGTTGAGATATCTTAGACATCTCTAGCAGAATGAATATAACACAGATCATGCAGGAGGTTCACACCTTCCTGCAACAGTAGACAGCAGGCCAGACAAGATACACCAGAGGGGCTAGAAGCATGAGGTGCCCATGTGAGGAAATGAAGTAGAGCTCCTGATGGCTAACCAGCTGAATGTCTTCTCTGTGACAGTAATGGCTGTTGTGACAGTAACTGACAGCTGCCTTAAGAAAGTTGCATGAAAAAGTTGGAGAAATAGTGCAATGGAGGTTTGACCAAAGAAATGGTCATGAGGTTAAGAATGTATCTCACCCACATTTCAATGGAAAAAGAAATTGGCTGACTGGGTGGAATGCTCACTCTGCAGGTCTGTGGATGATGCCAGCCTGGAAAAAGGAGTCTGAAGGGTCAGGCTGCTGTTCAAAGGGACTGAAACAGAATAAATAATCTGGCAGAAACTCTGTAATAATCATAAACACTAAGTCCTGCACGATGAACATAGTAACCCAACAGAGCAGTACTGGCTGGACATTAACTGGACAGAAGTTTAGTAGAAAGGGAGCTGGGAGGCAGCAAATTTAATAGGAACCTGCAGCATGCAGCAAAGGGCAACAGCACCTGAGGTTGCATTTTCCTTTTGCTTTCTGGCAAGGAAACTGAACAAAAAGAAAGTACCTTTTATTTATTTTTTCTTAATAGGGAAATACTGAGCTACCTTCGAAGAAGACATAATTTTCCCCAAAAATAAGGGTTGGACGAGTCCCATAGTTCATTCTTTTTTATTCTTCTCATACAACTGAGCCCCCTACCCCAGTGCCCGCTGTGCCCTGAGGGGTGCAGACAGATCAGGCATAGTGCTGTGCAGCGGTAGGGACTGTGCTGGTATCTGTGGCAGGTTGCTCATAGGGCAGTTGATGTTCATGGCCTCAGGACAACATGGGAAACCATCCCCCATCTTGGTGGAGCATGATTCCTGCTCTGCGCCGACCAGCAACATGCTGCTCACCAAGAACAGGCGCTCAGCCTCCTTCAGCTCTTTCTATCTGTTGAGCTGTTTTGAGACAAACACAAAAAGAGGTTCTTGATCATCAGTCTCACAGATGGCTTTTATCAGCTAGTGGAAGCATAACGAGAAAACAGAGCCAGGCTATCCTAGGAGGAGAGGCAACAGACAGGGGTTACAAGATAGGAAAGTCAAAATAGTTAGAAGAAATCTATTTTCGTTATGAGGGTGGTTAAATTTGCTGCCCAGAGAGCTTGCAGAATGTCTATCTGTGAATATATTCCAAACATGACCTGATAAAGCCTTAGTTTACATGATGTAAATTGGCTTTGTTTTAAGCAAGAGTTTGGAACAAATGACCTCCACAGTCATCTTAACCTAAGTTATTTTGTCATTGATGAATATATGATAACAACAAAGAAAAAATGTAAAATATAACTGTAGTAAAGAAATAAAATCCTGACCTTTGTATTATCTACAGTTTCCTTATCTATGGATAAGGAGATAATGGTTTTCAAGCAGTTAAACTTCAATATTCTAATGGTACTGACAGTTTAAGAGTAGTGGTTGAGAATTTTCTCCCAATGCACACCTTTTAAAATTTGTTAATGTATTTGACTAATTACTGGTGGAAATGCGAAAACCTCCAGACCTTGCAAAAAGGAGAGTAGGCAGACTTTTACAGGTAGCAAACACAGTATGAACTGTTAGCACTCTTGCCAGTTTGTGTTTTGTGGGACTGGTCTGTCATAATTCTGTGCATAAGGACTAGAACTTCAATGTAATTCTGGTCTATACATGTAGAAAGCAGAGATAACTGATAACTTGATGAAATACAAGTCAAATAAAATTAGCTGCTTCCTCTGTATAAGCTAATTTTATTCAAACCCCACTCTAATTAATGACTATGCATCTCCTCCAGTAGGGAGTTAAGTCCTTGAAGTTAAAGTGGCTTAAATTTGTTATAGATCCTGAGTAAAATGAAGTAGATTCATAACTAGGAGACTATTGCCTGTTAAAAGGTTAGAGAGAGATATGTATGTTGATGTCCTCATGGAGGGCCAAAACAAAGAGATGGGGCTTTTGAAATAAAACACAAAATAAAGGGTAACTGCAGATAAGAGTTCCAGGCAGGCAACAGATTGTATGCTGTTGGGAGGAATGTGAAAAAGGAGCTACTTTTATCCAACTTAAACTGGTACCAAAAAAAGTAGGGTAATTTTCAGTGTTAGTAAAGCCTATTTCAGGAGATGATAGAGGCAAAGCTTGAAGACACACATTATGTTTCCACAGCTTTTCTCCACTGAATATAAATTACATTTAATGACTTTATTTCACACATATTCCAATTGATTTAAGGGCATGGCCTGCAAACAAATTAGCAGTACTGACTTTATAGCCTTACATTTCATGCTTCTCTTAGCCACTAGGATTCATTCTAATCATCTCACCTCATTGTCCTAGAAAAATATTATCAGACACAGAAAAGATTGCTGGCAAGGCTCTAAGTTTCAGATCAATATTCATCACAGTATGCAGAATGATAAGACCAAATTTAATAGAAAACTTCAGCACTTCAAATTAATCTTTCAATGAGTTTTTATGCACAGTTATTATTGGCTTCCCTAAGAGGTAAAATATATTTGCCAAGGCAGACTTACTGATTAGTTATCTAAAGTTAGTGAAGTCACCGAATATCAAGGGCCAGCTATTTACAGTATAAAATTGCCTAAGTGTTGCCTGCAATAAGAAATTTTGCTTTTACATTTCCTGCATGCAATTGTAGCACCAAGAGAAGACATGATTTCTAACATGGAATTTATGCATAAGACCTCTGGTATGCTAAACATAAAAAAAAAAAACATCCAGAGTCTCACATTCTGCCATGTCTGATATTTGTAATTATTCCCATGCTCTAATTTTTTCCTCCCTCTTTCTCCTGGTTGATTCTGTCTTCTATTCATGACACCAAACTGTGGTGATTAGCCTATTCAAGAGAATACTAGTGTCTTTATTTTCTTCTTGTGAAATGAATTGTGCTTGACTTAAGTAACTAATTTTTCATGTATAGGACCTATTGACTTACCAGCTGCATTTGTTTTCCCATTTTTTGGCATAGGCCACAGCTTGTTAAGTTCTGTCCTATGTGGTTGATAGTCAAAATTGTTAAAATTGGTTGCTGTGATAATTCACACTGTAACACAGAAGGTTGTTGTTAGATCAGTGTTAACATCCAATAATTATAAAACTTCCAAAGTTCTATAGCACAAATTTGGCCAGTTCGGTAATCAATGTGAGCCACTGCTCTGGAGTTTTTCAATTTTCTGAAGAATCTGAACATTTTCTGTTTTGGATTATCATACTGAAGTTTTATATGTGGTTGGCCACTGGGCAGATCACAGCTGATTAGAGTTTGTTGTTACCATATCAAATTTGGCCCTTCAAATTGTGACCCTTATGATCCCAAGTTCAGACTGGTTTCTATTGTTTATCTTGGCTGAGGTTATGCAAGTCACCTTGCTTAACAATTAATACAGAAATATAGGTATTATTTCTTATACTTTAAAAAATTCACCTCAACCTCCTTGTAATTACAAGTAAAATGCATTTTCTAACTGTAGTTTTTCAGTTTGGCTTAAGTTCAAAATCTGCAATAAATAAACATCTTCACTGAAATCAGAGGACATAAGCAGGAAAAGGTTTAGTAATTGAGCTTAGGAATGCCTAGGCCTACCTTTTGCATCTTTAGCATGTTGTGCAGTAGTGTCATCGCTTATGTTAGCATGCATGACACATCCTCAATATTGTTTAAATATTTTCTTCAGATTGGGCCTATAAGGTTTTATTTTCCTGGCTTCCCTACGAGGTCTCATGTGGCATTGTGCAAAGAGCTTTATCAAAGAGATCTCATCTACTTCCTTCTTATTCATTACAGTAAAATTTACTATGTCAGAGGAGGAAATTAGATTGTTTTGACATGATTTACTCTTGAGAAAGCCACATTGGCTGTTTTTTATCACCTTTTTATTTTCCTGTAGTGTGCTTATAAATTGTCTGTTTAATAGCTTTTCACGGTATCTTTCCACATACTGAAAATACTGTGACTGGTCAGCGATTTCTCCTTTCCTAGGGGAATCTTATGTTTTTTCCTCTTCAGTCTCCTGAGACTTCTCTCTTCTATGAGATCTTAAAGATAATGACTTGTGATTCAGACACTACTTTGGCTATTTCATTGAGTGCTCAAGGTTTTGTTCCTTTTCTCCACCCCTATCATGGACCATCTAATTACATAAAATAGTGTCTGGTCACTAGAAGAAAGATAATATGGTAATAAAAGCAACATCTTTTGAAAATTTTCTGTTATATGATCTTTTTCTCATAAGAAATCTTTATTCTCCTTCCTTGTCTTCAAGTTTATGATGCATTTATTGAACTTTTGTCTCTTCCTGTTTATCATCTCTTTTGTATTTTAATCTTCCAGGTTTTATCTGTAGACGATTGTGCTGTTTTTGTAGACTCCTGCTTAATTTTGTAGTTTTACTTTCACATTCTGTATGAGATCCTTTCATTTTATTTTTATTTTTTTTTTTCCTGAGTCTGACAGAAATCCTGGTTTAACTATACTGCATTTTTAACACAGTTTTTGGCTGTTCTTATACTTCTGGATAACTCTATTTTAAAGAGCTGCAAATTATTCTGTATTTTATTCCATTCCATGGAAAATCAAATCTTGCCATGTCACTCATCTGATCCCAAAAGGATTGGAAATTTCTGAAAAAAATCCCTTAAAATTATTATTAAATTATTATTATTATTTCAGCTCCTTTCTTCTTTTCTTTTACTTAGAATTGTGAACCTGATCCTCCTAAGACAATCCCTGCTACTTTCTACCTTGTAATCCTCAGCCACCACCTGTCAGTTGGAGTAGAGACTGGAGACAGTTTTCTCCTCAGTTAATTCCCATTTCACATTCTCCCCAGTGTATTTTCTTCAGTTCTGTTAGAAGTTGTGCCTGGCTGTGTTGCTTTCTAACAGGTATTGGATAATTATTGTTTTCCTTTATCACTAGCTCTCACTCTTTCTGTTGCTAAAAATACCTCATTTCCTACCTGTGGTACAACAATTTCAAAGAGTCATTACAAATCTTTGTCTTATCCCTTACTATATTCATGCATTTAAAAAAAAAAAAAAAAAGTATAGTCTCTTCATCACTGTGTTTTTAGGACAAATATATCTTTCTTAATATTTAACACTTCCTCCTTTCTTACTTCTATATTTGTCCTCTTAAATTCCAGTAGTGTGATTTGCCATGAATGTTTGTGGTGCCATTGAGGTTGTAGCTTTGTCTAAATATTAGGAATTCAAGTTCTGTCTGTGTTTTCTACTTTGAAGTTTAGACACTGCAGTTCATTTTTCTTTCTTTTCACTCTTAGTAGAAAGAAGCAACCAATTTTCAGCTCCTTTTACTAGATAAAAATTGTGGTTTACTTAGTGGAGGGCTTTTATCAGCTCTCATCAAATAGTCTAAAGCTCCTTCCTCTGGTTTACTGAATTGATGATCTCTTCCATTGTATGGTGGTTCTTGGAGATAAAGGTTTTGTAACTTGTTAAATTTGGGTTAGTTAGGCAAACTTGCTAAAATAAAGCTTAGGTGGTAAGTATATGGAACAGTGGTTTACCCCTTAACATGGCTAGTGTCTGGTCTTTGCTAATTAAGCAATAAGGTAACACACCCTGTGTAGTGACAACCACTAGGACTGGAATGTGTTTTCACTGTGTAGAAAAACAAATTTTTCATACATAATACCATAGAAAAACCTTCATCTTTGTGCAAGTCAAAATAATTTCTCATCTCCTTTCTATTACAGTGACCACAAATGCAAATGAGGCTGGGTAAACCACTAGTATATGGCATCTGTAGTTACTAAAGTTCGTGTATCTAACACCAAATATACTCAATGAGTTAGTTTCAAGATAGAAAGTACTTAATTGGCACAGCTGCTATTAATAACCAGCACCTATTAACTGGGATGATACCCTGGTAATATTTGTTTTCCCTGTTATGAAAAGTCCTCATAGGACCCAGGGGAGCATGACACTAAAGAAAATAGGTAGATACCAGCAAGTTTTTGTACAGCTAACTTTTAACTTTATTACAAGGCTTTTCTGTATTAATTTGATAATTTTAACCAATAGTAAATTTTTAGCTCCATATGTATGGTGTGTTCTATCTGCTAAAAACATGGTTTTGATTGCAAAACTTTCATGGAAGTGTTCCTTATCATTAAAAAAAACAGAGTTCATGGATATTTATATAGAAGTTACAAATCTTGCCTAGAGTATTTATCCTAAACTAGAAAACCTGATGAGCATCATCTGTTGCTTGTCTGATTTACTTTCACATCCATAGTATTTTACCTCTGGATTTTATATATGCACATATATATAATACACATATCCTATAAATACATATACAGATTAGAGAGTACACCTATCCAGTATACGTGTGCTGCTCCTATAATGATGCAGATACAGTATCAAGAAGCCTATTTATTTTGCTGAGTGTGTATCTAAACAGATAGCTGTTCATCAGTCTTCCCAGGTTAAAATGATTGTCCAGTAGTAGGATCATTAGTGAAGCATGAAATCATCGTTGGTTCAGTCTGATCAATTCAACTAGGAAATACCTGTCAGATTATGTGGAATGTTCTGTCTAAATTGCTTTCCAAGGGACAGAGGTTTAATTTAGGTGGAAGTCTTATTCCTAAAAATGAGGTACACAGACTTGGATGTCACTTTGTAGGATGACAATTTAGAGGGTAAAACAAAGGAGGAGCTTTCAGTAGTGTTGGTGTATCTCACTTGTTTGCTTTGGTTTTGTTTTTTTCTCCTTTGGGAGAAATGTTATCAGTAACAAAAGAGCTTGCTTCAATGAACAGTCTAACAAGAAAATATTTCTCTTACAATTAATGGTAGCTGCAAATTAATTTGTCTCTCAATATTCTCTCTGTATGGCTTATGAAACTTATAATTAGGCTGCAAATCTGTCAGTCATTTTAATATAAACAGACCATTGGGGAATATAAAATCAGGATGAAATCATGTGCTTTTCTTAGTGTCCCAGAACTGAATTACTTACAACATAGTCAAATACAATTTAAAATAAAGTTGATTTAACTGGTTATGGTTCCTGATGATTAGCCTTCATTTTGATTGAAATATAAGTCACGTAATTTTACCCAGAACATCTAATAGTTAGCACCAGCACTATCAACATCGTCACTAGTAAAGCAAAGTACAAGTCATAACAAGATAAACAATTATATTTCCAATAAGGAGTATAGCAAACACAAACACATCTATCAGAAAAGTCCATCTGAATCATCTGAACTTTGTTCTGTTAAGAAAAAAGAAGATGTTTAGATCCTTAAGCAGAATCCTTATGTATCTTAAATACATGATGACATGTGATTCCAGAACCTACTAAGAGTACATCTTCCACTTAGAAAGTCTGGAAAGAATACATGCTTTTGAAATGTGCTGTCAGGATACATTTGGCACTTAAAAAAAAATCAAAATTAAGTGTAAATTAGAGATGGAAAAAGAATTTATTTGGATAACGAACTCACCGTATTTGTGTCCTACTCTCTCCTATATGTGAGATGAACCTACGTTATGTCACTGCTTCATACCATTACAAGGGCACTTGGTTTTTCCTCAATGTTATGAATGTTCATTGAGATTGCTATGTTATATTCACCCAGTGTTTCTGTTCTCATCAGCAGGAATTCATGTCATGTGCTATCCATCTGATTTTTCTTCCAGCAGCAGTTAGGAAGGTGCAGAAAGAAGGTGCATATTCTGGAGTTGATGCTCATACTGTAAATGTTTTCATGCTGAAATAATTGGCGTCTTACGTCAGAGCAGAAAAAACATGGTTCCCTTGAAGTACTTGTGTAGGCAGAGCCCCAGCCAGCAAAACCAGACTTCTATTCAGAGATGGCAGAGGTGAAGATAAGATCATTCCATGTCCCAGTAACATTCCTTATTCTGCTGGTCAGGCTGCTGTCAGGGTAGCCAAGGCATGGCTGGCACATCATGGAAATTGGATGTGTGCATAGGAGTGGACACAAGCATGGTGTCTGTAAGACACGCTTGGACTGCAGCAAGGAGAGTTGGTGCATCACGGTAGTTGCTCCTCTGCATCCTCCTTCCTCTATATTTTTCTTGAGAATGCTAATTGTGTGTCAGAGGAGACACAGGGCTCCAGATGCCAAAATGGCAGTGACTACAGTGAGCATGGCTACACATACACTGGCAGTGAACTGCATGGACCACTGTCAGTAGGAAGCTTAAGCCTGATCTTATTGTGGCTCCTCCAGGCTGTGTAAACGTAGCTGCTGATCAGGAAAGCAGTATTAGTGAAAGGCAGAAGGTACCTCTGGGTGTTGATGAGTCTCACTGGCTCATAGAACCACTGAAGCAGCTCCATTCTTCTACCTGCCTGTCAGTCCAGCTACAACCACTGGACCAAGCACTGAGGCAGACAGCCCAATGGAGCTGGGACTGAATCATCACACAAACCCTGTCTAGCACAGAAGGCACATACGTCTCCAGAATAAAGGTTTAGTCAGGATTCCTGTGTGTGACTGACTGACAGCAAATGGTTATGGAAAAAGACAAGTTTACAGATGTTTTCTTCTGGGATTTAGTGGCTTGGGGATTCCCTGAGACACATTATTGAATCTAATATACAGCTTTATTGCTATCATTCTTGAATTTGATTCTGTAGTATCTTTTGAACCTCTTTATATGTATAGGATCAAATTTACTTGTTTGCTGAGAACCTACTATTGGCAGTGAAAGTAATTACATTTGTTATGAAAAAATATTTCTTTTTATCTTAAAGTTTCTATTAGGAAATTCTTCATTTACCACAAGCCATTCTAAAAGGCCAGTAACTCATACTTGATCAGTATTTTAGTATTGATTCTTCAGCCCATCTTAATATATATTTCAGAAAAAAAATGAAGATGGAATTTCAGAAGTTCTCTGCTTCCACTGATGTTCATTGGCAGTTTTTTTCTCATCTGAAGCTGATGTACATTAAACTCTGTATTTGGACATAAAGGTGCAGACTGCGTTGCATGCCATTATCACATGCTTTGCTCTATTTAGTCACGGCTGCATTCAATGATCTTAAAGGTCTTTTCCAACCTAAATTATTCTATGATTTTATTCCACATTCAGGAGACGAATGGAGTGCACAGTGACTGCGCAGTAAAACTGTTCCTTTTGAGGATGTGCCAAATGTACTGAATGTGTGTAATGTCATTGCATAGCTCTGGCATAGACATTTGTGACACAGACAGGAAAGCCTACTAGAAAGGACCAAGATAAATCAGGCAGTATGGTTTTCAGATGCTGTCTCATTCCCAGCCAGCACAGATAATCTGCAGTAGTCTACACAGGTCTGTACAAGTATACTCTTAAGTGCAATAGAACATGTTATTTATTTTTGTTCATACTAAAATAATTAGATTCTTAGTACTGGGGAACTTACTTAAGTTTGGGCACGAATCTGGGTACTGCCTTCAGATTAGGCAACATTTGATTCTCTTTCTACTAATTTTCATTCTTCTTCTGCATTCCTTTCCTCTATCCATCAAATGATGCTTAGAAAAATTCTTATTCTTATAAGAATGTACCTATATATAATATCCTATATACCTTTCTATATAATAACACTCTCCTCTTTCATTTAAACTTATAAACAGTTCTATTTAATTAAATTTACTCTTCAGGAACTTATTACATACGAGTTTTTTATTTCTTCCCAGATTTAGGACTGAAGCACTGCATACGGGTGTACTGGCAAAAGAAGCTACACTTCTAGAAGTATCTTATCTTTTATTAAATTATAAAACTGTAAGAATTTAACCAGCTTTTTCCAGATGTAGCTTTTCTGGTTTTGTTTTCTTTTTTTAGGGGGGTGTTTTTTTTTGGATTTTTTTTATGGTTCTTAGCATAATATGTTTTTGTTAACATGTTCTGGTTAGATTTTTGTTTGTCTATTTGATTTTGCTTTGCTTCAGAGGGGCCCTGTCGTAGTTTAAACCGATCCACACAGCTCATCCACTCACTTCCCCCCTTCTTGCCCTCCCTCTACTCCTGGAGGGATGGAGAGGAGAATCGAAAAGAATGCAACTCCCATGGGTTGAGATAAGAACAGTTTAGTAACTAAGATATAAATACAAATCACTACTTCTACCACCAATAATAATAATGATAAAGGAAATAGCAAGAGGAAAGAATACAACACCTCAGCACCAGCCGACCAATAACTCACCCCACTCCCCCCAGCCGAGCACCGACCGATACCTTGTCCAACCCTGCAGTCCCCCAGCCCTTCTGGGTAACTCCCCGTTACATCCTGGGCATGACGTGCTGTGGTATGGAATACCTCTTTGGCTAGTTTGGGTCAGGTGTCCTGTCTCTGCTTCCTCCCGGCCTCTCCTCCTCCCTGGCAGAGCATGAGGCTCAGAAAGTCCTTGGCCAGACCAAACATTTGAGCAGCAACTGAAAACATCGGTGTTATCAGCACTGTTCCCAGGCCAAAAAATCAAAACACAGCACTGCACTAGCTATTAAGAAGGAGAAAAATAACTGCTACTGCTGAAGCCAGGACAGGCCCTGATATTTTTTCTGCGAAACACTCGATCTGGATTGGCCATGGAAAAGATGCAATGCCAACATCCCGTGCTGGATTTCATAACTGATTTTCACTAGTTGGCAAATATACTTCAGTAATTTTATTGTCTTTTATTCCCAAGACTGCTTTCCAGTAGCCCAAGTTTTAGATTTTTTCCCTCAAAACTCTGTATTTTGAGTCACTAAGCATTTCTTTTGCATACCACAAATCAGAATGCCTGTTTTACCACCTTTTTTGATCATCTGCGTATTGAAGTGTGACACAGTAAAAGAGTTTCAAAGACCTAGAGAATCGTGCAGGTACTCCTTCTCTTTTTTTCTCTTTTTTTTTTTTTTCTTTTTAATCTGGTAAGTGATGGTCATAGATTGTTCTAATTTTATCTTGAAATAATATGGCAAATTCTTCACCCTGCCCGCAGTTACAAGCAGACAAAAACAATCTATTGTAGCCTAGAGAACAGACATACGATTGTCAAGTCATCCATGTCAAATCATCCAAAAATGTCTTGCATTATTTCAGATACCTGATTACTTTATTTGTATGGGAATTCCAGAAGGTGGTAACAGATACACTATCATTAAACTACTTGCTAATTGCCTTCAGTGTTAAACTGGAGCAATTGAATTACACAGGTATATCTCAATTATAGCTTAATTAATGTAATCTTTGTGAAAAAAAAAAAAGAAAGAGTAAAATATTTTTAGGTAAAGCACAGAAAAAATAAAGTCTGGAACAGATTTCACATCAATATACGTACGTATATTAACATTTAAAAACTATATTAATGTTTATAAAGTAGATTGAGCTGTGATGTTAATATTAAATAATTTATTACTTACTATAGACTTTTTAGTTAACATATTAGGTAGTCAAAGCTCAGTAGGAAAACTGCAGATCAATTTGATCTTCCTACATATAGCAGTTGCAACGTAATTATGCAATGCATGACAAAGTTTTGTTTATGAAATGACATGCAGGTTGCTTGAAGGACTCCAGAGGAACTTACTCAGTTTTAGCAGTTGGTTAGGGCCACAGATGATATTTTTTGACCATAGAGAAATAATAAAACAGAAGACAAAAAGTTGAAATACTGGAATATGTTGCTGGGTTGTAAATCAATTCTAAACACTTAAGAACAGACTTAGTTTTCATTTCTAAGCAATTCTGTTGGAGTATCTATGTGTAGCTCTGATTCTCAAATCCTAAAATTGATGGAAACATATAGCTAGACCTTTTTGGCCAAAGTTCTGGGCAGCAGAGGTTGATTTTAGGACAGGAAGTAGAGTTTGGGGGAACAAACTGAAGTTTCAGGTTTTATTGTTCAGGACAGCATCAGAAATTGAAAAGTTAATGCAAGCTCCCTTGTATAGAATCTGAATAATCTACTGAGAAGAGATGCACTGATTTCTGGTATTGCCCAGAATTGTGTATTGAGAACTGTTCAGCCTTGGTCATTGAACTCTTAATAACTTGTTAGAAAAGATACTGTACATTAAAGGATTCCAGTATGGAGTTTGACTGAAGAGAAATCTTCTAGAGATCAAATATTAGTGTTTCAGGAGGACCAACTGGCATTTGTGAAAATCCAGTCTCAATGAGCAGTGACAAACTTCAAATTATTAGAAGTCCAACAAAGAGAAGAAGCTGCAGTGGAGTCTTGTCACTTGTGCTTCTCTCCCAAGGTTAAAATAAAAATATAGTGTAGTGTAGTAATGAAGGGCAAGTAAACCCATACTGTATTTATTAGAGACTGCAAAGAAATGATATTCAGTGTAATAAGTCTCCAAATATAGCTTTGGAAGCATAGAAAATAAGTAAACTCAACTGAACCATGTAGAAACTTGTATCATCTTTTACAAAGTGCATCACAGAGAGCAATTCACTGGTGGTTTATGAGGAAGAATATTTTTATAAAATGTCTAAAAATATAAAAAATCTATTTATTCCTTCTCATCAAGCACAAACATAAACAGTAATTATTGTATAACAGAATTGTGGCTGAAGCTAGCAGTGTACTAAGAACACAGGGCTTTAATGAGGGGTACTGTCTCTTGGCATGAAAAATAACACAATGTGGAGCTATCTATAATGTGGTAGAAAACCCAGCAATGAAGATGGAAGAAGGAACTAACTTGAGGTTCTTTTAAACCACTGATATAATAAGCAAGAGTTTGTTTAATACAAAGGTGTGTGAGATATTAAAAAGACATTGCTTTTTCAGGCAAGATTGTGCTTTATAAGAAATGGCTATATTGATGACAGCAGGATAATATTTGCTGAGATAAAAAAAGTATCCTGTGAAATCATCCCTTGAAAACTATAGCAGAAATATGTGCCTGCAGACCCTCTGTTAGAGGCTACCCTTCCTTCTCCTACTCTGAAAATCAATAACTAAAGTGTCTGTCTGATACAACAGTGGAAATTATATTGGATGGTGTAGAGAGCTTAACAACTGAATGGCTAAGTAACAAAGGGCATGATACCGTGCAGCTGGTGGAAATGTAGGCCCCCAGGGCACAGCAATCTCGTGGTTAATGTTTACCCTGATTTGCTTAAGAAACAGGATATGCATCTTGCTGAGATAAGAGCAACGGTATCTTGCTGGAATAGCACAATGGTCTTGCTTGGGCAAGTTGGGACATGTCGAGACATGTTGAAACAAGAGGTGGTCACAGTTACCTGGAGACCCCTGCGTCGACACAGGCTGACCAATGATTTTGCTGTATCTTATCAGACAATGTAACTAACCCTGCAAGCTATAAAAGTGGATGTATCTTGCTAAATAAACGAGGCTTGCTGACCATGAGAGCATGAGGCTTGTCTCCCGCGACTCCAACAACTGGCGCCCGAACAGGGACACTTCCCTTTGCCTGAAGGAGTTGCGTTGGGTGCAGGTCTCGATTTAAAGACGGCTTCTGCAGAACGGGAGTGCTACATCGGTGGGCTGCTCGTCTCCTGCTTTGGCCCAGAGTGCTGCATCGGCAGGCTCTGCTGCTACGCGCTGCCGACGCCTGGAGGGTGCAACGGATCCGGTAAAAATGGACAGGCAAGCGGCGTATGATCTTTTTACTGCCTTCCTCCGTCGTCGGGGGGTAAAAGGCTTAGATTTTGATAAGGACCTCCCTGCCCTTCTTTCCCATGCTAGGTCTCTGGGTATTTTTAGTGATCCCCACTCTATTCACCAATTATCGGAATGGCGTCGCTACGGCGATAAATTATGGGATCTTACATTAGACGATGATAAAATTGCTAAAAAATTATCTAAATTATGGCGCTTGATACATAACGAACTCTTGATGGTACAGGCAGAGAAACGTGCGGCCGAAAGTGCCCGTTTGGCACAAAATCAAAATCGTCACTATGATCCTTCTGCCCCTAATCCGCCGACCGTTTCGACAGTCGAGATACCCCCGCCCCCCCCCTCCTCCTCCCCCTCCCCCCTCGGATACCCCCCCCCCCCCCTCCTCCCCCTCTTCCCTCTCCCCCGTCTGCCTCTATTATGGAAAACGGACCATCTGAGTCTCAAACTCCCTTCCTTTGTCTCTTAATGCCACGGAGCCGTTCCCCGGAGCCCTTTCGGACCTCGCGGAGGCTATGGCAAGTCAGAGACGGGAAGTTTGGGCTGCTCTGGCACGCCACGGAGTCGAAAACGGAGATAGGGTCCTTGCCGACGCGGCACAAGACCATGTTGCTACTTCTATGGCCTTTCCTGTTATTTTTCACCCTCGACCAGGCGGCGGTCATAGGGTAGATATCACTCAAATGGATTGGAAAATATTGGCACAACTCCGAGCTACAGTCTCTCAATTTGGGGTTACTAGTGAACCGGCCAAGCAGATGCTTGATTACTTATTTAATTCAATGATTCTCCTGCCTGTAGACATCAAGGGTATTGCTCGTTTAATTTATACCCCTCATCAGAAACTTACATTTGATGCAAGGTGGGGGGAGGAAGCGGCTGCTTCAGTAGCATTACCTCGTGCCCAAGGAGACCCCCTTTTTGGAATTACAATGAATGAATTACTAGGAAACGGTGATTATACTCGAACAGATGCCCAGGCTGGTATAGGAGTAGAAAAATTAAGAGAGGTCATGCGGGTGGCAAAAAGGGCAATGGACAAAATTCGGGAGCCGGGGGGGCCTCCTATGTATATGAATATTAAACAAGGTCGAGAGGAACCCCTTGGGTCATTCATTGACAAATTGATGCAAGCCCTTTCTAAAGCTGGTGTTGCGGAGCACATGCAGGACGCACTCTTAAAGCAGTGTGTTATACAAAATGGTAATCAAGTCACACGCTCCCTTATCGCTACTGCTCCTGGCAACTGGGTAATTCAAGACCTCTTAGATAAAGCAAATACTCTCCCCTTAAGCAGTCAAATTTTTGTAGTGGAAGCCCTTAACAAAATTGGTGAAGGCCTTAACGCCCAATCTAAAGTTCAAAGCCAAGTTTTGGCAGCCCTTGCACCTCTTCAGGCGGCAGTTGCGCAGACTCGTCCAGCAGCCCCAGCCACCCGAATGAAGTGTTTTCGATGCGGAAAATTAGGCCACATTCGTTGCGACTGTCAGGCCCCTGGTGTTTGGACCCAAGTGGATCCCTGCTCGCTGGACTCGAGCTGCTCAATTGAATGAACAGCCCAGAACTCCGTCATCGTCATCGTCTGCAGCTGATCCTTCGCCCATTGCTGGAACCGCTTGAAAGACGTTTTGGGATTCGCTTTTCTTATTCGACTCAAGAAGAGGCAGAACTCCATTTGCTTTGGGAACTTATGAGAACATTTGATCGGATTTTGTCTCCTACTTGTCATTGTTTAGCGTGTTTACAAGATTATCATAGGGCTTGGATCAAAATTAAGTGTGGAAATTGTCATCAAAAAGTTTGGGTGTCCCAAAGCCAATTACAGGCACATGGTGCTTGTGTAAACTGTACCTGGAATCCCCATCATAATTACAATCCTTATAGAGCACTGCTGGCGGAGGCAGGTATAACTCCTCCCTTAAATCTACCCTTAACGTATCTATTAGTCGAGAATCGGGAAGATCTGGAACAACGATATTTGAAATATCGGGTTCAGGAGATTCTCTCCCAGATTCAAACCGCACTAGCCACAGTGTCTCTAGAGATTAAGTGCGGTAAAGATGTGGGTATTCCGCTTTTGTGGCAAGTTAAACCTGAAGATTGGGATCGTATTTGTCGCCGTTTTCGGCCTCAATACAGGAGCTTGGGACACTCTAAACAAAATAGAGGAACGAAAAAACATGTGGGTCACTTGGGCTGAAAAAGTTAACCAAAGTAGTTTATGCCTTGCTCTTGCTAAAGCTTCTGACCCCTTTAGAACCTGTTTGATAGGCGTTCCAGCCAATTTTACCTTTCAGCTCAATATAAGAAAAAATGTCTCTGAAATCCAAGAATTTCACCTGCTTGGTTCTGCGCCTGCACAATATTGTTTTCACTTTGACTCTTGGAAGGACCCTTTTGGGCTTCCACATAACTCAGTAAATGTTTCCTCAAATAGGCCCTATAATGAGACCGCTTATTGCAAAAACATCACACATAAAACCATTGTAACGTCCAATACAGGCTATTTGCCTGATGGATATTTCTTGATCTGCGGTGATAGGGCGTGGCAGGGAATCCCCAGAAGCCCGGAGGGGGGACCCTGCTATATAGGCCAGCTAACAATGTTTGCACCCGACATAATGACAGTTCTTAAAGCCAATAAAACTCATATACGCCGTAAAAGAGCCACCACACAACTGGGCCCAGAGTGCTCCGATATTGTTACGCTCTGGGATCCTCCTGAAGTTATTTTAGCCAGTATTTTTGCTCCGGGTATAGCATCTGCTCAAGCTCTCACTCAATTAAGAAAATTGGCTTGTTGGACAGGAAAACAAATAAACATTACAACAAACATATTGTCAAATCTAGCCATGGACTTAGAAGGAGTCCGGCATGCAGTTCTCCAAAATCGAGCCGCCATAGATTTTTTACTCCTCGCACAAGGTCATGGGTGTGATGAGTTTGAAGGTATGTGCTGCATGAATCTCTCGGACCATTCTAACTCCATTCACAAACAATTGGCACAGTTGAGAAACAATATGCGAAAGTTACAAGAAACAAGTGATCCCTTTACCAATTGGCTGGCGTCTTTCGGGCTATCTCCCTGGCTTGTTACCCTAATAGAAAAAATTGTTTTGGTGATGGTTGTAATATTATTAGCAGTATTGCTTTTGCCGTGTATTATGCAGTGTTTACAGAAAATGATATCGAACGCTTTTAATCATAAAATGGCTATGCTTGCTGTTAAAGAAAACGGGGGAAGTGTAGAGAGCTTAACAACTGAATGGCTAAGTAACAAAGGGCATGATACCGTGCAGCTGGTGGAAATGTAGGCCCCCAGGGCACAGCAATCTCGTGGTTAATGTTTACCCTGATTTGCTTAAGAAACAGGATATGCATCTTGCTGAGATAAGAGCAACGGTATCTTGCTGGAATAGCACAATGGTCTTGCTTGGGCAAGTTGGGACATGTCGAGACATGTTGAAACAAGAGGTGGTCACAGTTACCTGGAGACCCCTGCGTCGACACAGGCTGACCAATGATTTTGCTGTATCTTATCAGACAATGTAACTAACCCTGCAAGCTATAAAAGTGGATGTATCTTGCTAAATAAACGAGGCTTGCTGACCATGAGAGCATGAGGCTTGTCTCCCGCGACTCCAACAGGATGGAATTGGACTATAAAAGCTTTTGACTGCTTACACGGTGAGGAATTTCAGTGTCTACACCATCAGATGATTGAGCCCTGCAACTATAGCCACTTCAACTGTCATGTCTGATCTGCTCAAAACACACGCCTGATCTTTTCAGTGTTAAAGTGCCTGGGGACTGTGATGCCAAATTTGTCCCCCAACACATGTGTGGAGATTACCTTTCAACCACCTTTCATTGACAGAGTAACATTAATGCGGCTGCAAGTAATATGAATCCTCCTTGGATACTCACTAGGCCTAATTTATTTCCTTTCTTACTCCAGAGGCTCTAAAGCAGGAATGATTTTGAGGTCACTCCATCTGGAGGTGGCAGTGTTTAGATACATTCCTATTCCTGGTTCTTTTAGACCCATTAGTTAATAGAATCCTACCTTGTTCCTGATGTCAGATTAGCCTTTGAAGCCTTAAGAACAGGGAAAGCCCTAATCTCTGTATTATGATCACTGCTAGACTAGCAGAAGAACACCTTTTTCATATTTTAAATTTTATTGCAAAGTTTTTTAGTTTATTAAATATAACAGTGAGATTTTATTGTACGTCCTGTTTGCAATTAATTTGTTAATTTTCTTTCAAATCGCCTGTTATCAGAGGAATCTGCTGCTTTGTTAGAATTGTTGATTTGAGTTCATTCTGAGGCCAGTGCCTTGCTGTGCTGTGCTTACGAGCTTGTTTTCTATAACTCTTATTTCCTCCAGTGCTCTAGCAAAGCCTTCAGATTTGCAGATGCACTTACTCCTTCAGACATCTTATGATAGCTCTAATTAGCATCCATCTGTAACACTCTGCAATTTCCTGCAATTATGTCTTTGTTTTAGCAGTTATTAAACTGCCCCTATAAAAATGCACTCTCAGCAGGGACTAGCAATAAAGGTAAGCCTCAGAACAGCAGACCCCAAAATGCATGGTGGCAAACTTTATTAATTAAAGCACTGGAAATAAGAGTACAAAATTAAGATGAAATTCAGTTCTCAGAGAATATGACAGTTCATGTCAGAACATGGCCTTTCAAGTGAATGCCTTCAAATCTATTCTGCAATTCTTTTCTTCTAAATTTATAATACATCAGTTGGCTCAGTAAATATCACATATGAGCTGAAAACTTTTTGACATGATGTCATGGTTTAAACCCAACCACAAACCTCGTCCACTCACTCCCCCCCTTCTTGCCCTCCCCCTGCTTCTGGAGGGACGGAGAGGAGAATCAAAAAGAATGCAACTCGCACGGGCTGAGATAAGAACAGCCCAGTAACTAAGGTATAACACAAATCACTGCTGCTACCACCAATAATAATAGTGCTAAAGGAAATAACAAGAGGAAAGAATACAACACCTCAACACCAGCCGACCAATAACTCACCCCACTCCCCCCAGCCAAGCACCGACCGATACCTCCTCCAACCCTGCAGTCCCTCTCGCCCTTCTCGGTCACTCCCAGTTACCTCCTGGGCATGACGTGCTGTGGTATGGAATACCTCTTTGGCTAGTTTGGGTCAGGTGTCCTGTCTCTGCTTCCTCCCGGCCTCCCCTCCTCCCTGGCAGAGCAGGAGGCTCACAAAGTCCTTGGCCAGACCAAACATTCGAGCAGCAACTGAAAACATTGGCGTTATCAGCACTGTTCCCAGGCCAAAAGATCAAAACACAGCACTGTACTAGCTCCTAAGAAGGAGAAAACTGACTGCTGCTGCTTAAACCAGGACACATGAATAAGTGATTTACAAAAATCAAAGTAGTTTCTGTTATGGTAGTTAAATTCTCTAAATATAGTCTCCTGGAAATTGCTTGCTAATGCTAAGAACACTAGAAAGGTTTCAGTCTTTCATAGCCATTATTAAAAATGACTTATGTGCTACCTGAATGAACATTAGTATATATCAACTTTGAATTATTGCAAATCCTAAAACTGTTCTCAAGGTCAGAGGGAAAAAAGGTTGTTCAGATTATTTAGCTCTATACAGTTTGTATTGTGATTATTTTGGTAGCCCAGGATATGAAAATGGGCTGTGGTAGTTTGTTTAGCATACAAAAACTTTGCTGCCCTCCATCACTGTCATCAACTTTGTTGATACGGTGGGTTGACATTGGCCAACTGCCAGATCCCCACCTAGCCACTCACCCCCCAGCCTCAAAAGGACAGGGGAAGAAAGTAAGATGAAAAAGCTCATGGGCTGAGATAAGGACAGTGAGATCACTGAACAGTTACTGCGATGGGCAAAACAAACTCGGAGAAATGAATATCGTAGAAACATAGAATCATAGCATAGTTAGGACTGGAAAGGACCTTAAGATCATCTAGTTTCAATGCCCTGGCATGGGCAGGGACACCTCACACTAAACCCAAGGTTCTGTCCAACCTGGTCTTGAACACCGCCAGGGATGGAGCATTCACAGCTTCCCTGTGCAACCCATTCCAGTGCCTCACCAACCTCACAGTAAAGAACTTCTTCCTCCCATCTAACCTAAACTTCTCCTGCTTAAGTTTAAACCCATTACCCCTTGTCCTATCACTACAGACCCGTCCTGGGTTCAGCAGTAGCAGTCATTTTTCTCCTCCTTAGTAGCTAGTTCAGGGCTATATTTTAATTTTTTTGGCCTGGGAACAGTCCTGATAAAGCTGATATTTTTTGTTGCTGCTCAAATGTTTGGTCTGGCCAAGGACTTTCTGAGCCTCATGTTCTGCCAGGGAGGAGGGGAGGCCAGGAGGAAGCAGAGACAGGACACCTGACCCAAACTGACCAAAGAAGTATTCCATACCACAGTATGTCATGCCCAGGATGTAACGGGGAGTTACTCAGAAGGGCTAGGACTGCGGGATTGGAGGAGGTATCGGTCGGTGCTCGGCTGGGGGGAGTGGGGCGAGTTATTGGTCGGCTGGTGTTGAGGTGCTGTATTCTCTTCCCTTGTTATTTCCTTTAGCATTATTATTATTGGTGGTAGCAGTAGTGATTTGTGTTATACGTTAGTTACTAAACTGTTCTTAACCCATGGGAGTTGCATTCTTTTTGATTCTCCTCTCCATCCCTCCAGGAGCAGGGGGAGGGCAAGAAGGGGGGGAAGTAAGCAAACGAGGTTTGTGGTTGGGTTTAAACCACGACAAGACCCTAGTGAAGAATCCCTCCGCAGCATCCTTATAGCCTCCCTTCAGATACGGGAAGGCTGCTATGAGATCTCCAAACAGCCTCTTTTACTCCAGGCTGAACAGCCCCAACTTTCTCAGCCTATCTTCATATGGGAGGTGCTCCAGTCCCCTGATCATCCTCGTGGCCCTCCTCTGGACTTGTTCCAACAGTTCCATGTCCTTTTTTTGTTCAGGACACCAGAACTGCACACAATACTCCAAGTGAGGTCTCACAAGAGCCGAGTAGAGGGACAGGATCACCTCCTTCAACCTGCTGGTCATACTCCTTTTGATGTAGCCCAGGATACGGTTGGCTTTCTGGGCTGTGAGTGCACACTGCTGGCTCATGTTCAGTTTCTCAACAACCAGCAGCCCCAAGTCCTTCCCCACAGGGCTGCTCTGCATCTCTTCTCTGCCCAGCTTGTAGCTGTGCCTGGGATTGCTCCAACCCAGGTGTAGGACTTTGCACTTGGCTTGGTTGAACCTCATGAGTTTGGCATCAGCCCACCTCACAAGTGTGTCAAGGTCCCTCTGGATGGCATTTCTTCCCTCCAGCGTATCAACTGAATCACACAGCTTCATTTCATTGACAAACTTGCTGAGGGCGCACTCAATCCCACTGTGCATGTCACTGACAAAGATGTTGAACGAGACCGATTCCAACACTGATCCCTGAGGGGCACCACTTGTTACTGGTCTCCAGCTGGATATTGAGCCATTGACCACAACTCTTTGTGTGCGGCCATCCAGCCAGTTCTTTATCCACCGAGTGGTCCACCTGTCAAATTGATATCTCTCCAATTTAGAGACAAGAATGTCGTTTGGGACAGTGTTGAATGCTTTGCACAAGTCCAGGTAGATGGCATCAGCTGCCCTACCCCTGTCCATCAGTTCTGTAGCCCCATCATAGAAGGCCACAAAATTGTCTGAGGCAGGATTTCCCCTTAGTGAAGCCATGCTGGCTGTCACCAAGCACCTTGTTGTTTTTCATGCGCCTTAGCATGCTTTCCACAGAAATTTCCATTAAGAATAGAATTGTATGTGTCACAAAAAATTCATGACTGTCCTATGCTGGCTGAAAAAAGAGGCTAGGACACAAAGTATGGAATTACAGGAGTAATTTCATTCATGTGCATAAGGTGTACCATTCCTAGTGGGGCACACCAAATGTGTTTTTAGACATGGTTCTTCCACCTTTCACGCATTCAGGTACAATATTGTTTGTCCAACCACTACTTCACACATATACTACTGATTTGTAAAGCAACTATAATTCTATGACATCATCATCCATCTGCTCCTTTCTTGATCTAGACAGCCCTGGAGTCAGCCTTGCTACAGTTACTTATTGTGCTGGGTTTAGTTGGGATAGAGTTAATTTTCTTCACAGTAGCTAGCATGGGGCTATGTTTAGGATTTGTGCTGGAAACTGTTGATCACACAGGGGTGTTTTAATTATTGCTGAGCTTACACAGAGCCAAGGCCTTTTCTGCTTCTCACACCACCCCACCAGTGAGTAGGCTGCAGGTAAACAAGAAGATGGGAGGGACACAGCTGGGACAGCGACCAGATTGATCAAAGGGATATCCCATACCATATGATGTCATGTTCAGCATATAAACCTGGGGTGGGTGATGACATTCAAACATGACATCAAACATGATGGTTTCTCTTTCCAAATAAACGGTACTTGTAATGGAGCCCTGCTTTCCTGGAGAAGGCTGAACACCTGCCTGCCTATGGGAAGTGCTGAATGAATTCATTTTCTGCTTTCCTTGTATGAGTGGTTTTTGCTTTCCCTATTGAACTGCATTCATTTAAACCCATGAGTTTTCTCACTTTTACTTTATGCTTGGTCCTCTCCGCCATCCCAGAAGTGGCGAGTGAATGTCTGGATGTTGTTTAGTTGCCATCTGGGGTTAAACTATGACACTTATTTATGACGTCAGGTAATGAGAGGGCTTTACAAAGTTGTTGGAAGGGCTACGGTACTGGCATTATCTCTGTAGTCTGGGGATATCCTTTATTCTTCAGGGTGGGAGTTGTTCTCCTCCTTGCAAACATCTGGGATCCTGTAGTCCTGTAGTCATGATTACTTAACCATTGCTATGGAGTATACAATGTAAACTGTATATATATAAAAAAAAAGGTTCTTACAATTTCATAACAATTAGTTGGTACAATAATTACAGAATGAGATTTTCTTAACAAATGGTGAGAAACAAAGACAATAAAGAAAAAAAAAACACTTTCCACCTACCTTCCCCTTCTTCCCAGGCTCACCTTTACTCCCTCACTTCCAACTCCTCTATCCCCATCTCCTGAGGAGCACAGGGTGTGGGTAATGGGAGATAGTAGTCAGCCCATAGTAGCTCCTCTCTGCTGCTCCTTCCTCCTCACTCTTTACCCTGCGCCAGCCTGGGACCTTCCCACGGGTTGCAGGAAACCCTCCGCCCCGCCGGGGCTCCTCCCGGTGCCGCAGGGGTATCTCTGCCCCCTCCTGCCCTCTTCCCACTCTGCCCTCGGGGCTCACAGGGCTGTTTCTCACCTGGTTCCCTTCAGCCCTGGCTGCCGGGCACCGTTTGCTTCTACCCTTACCCTTCCTTCCCTGAAGCTCCCGCCTGTGGCTGAGGGGCTCAGCTCTGCCCTGCGTTGGGGTCGTTGTACACGGCTGGGACAGGCTGTGTCTGGCACCGGGCAGCAAAGGCCGCTCCACACAGGGGACACCTGGGCAATGCCACACCACTGGTGATTCTGACAGTATGTGGGCGCCTGAACCCGGTCCAGTACCAAAGCTTCCGAACTTAATTTTCAATTTAATCTATCTGCAGCATCCTCACTAGCAAAATGGTCCAAGACATTTCTTTTTACCTATATGCTGAACTGTGCCTATTAAGAGATCGTTGCATCACAGTTAAGTGTTATTTGTTTCCTTCTCTTCCTGCTTATACTTGTGTTTTTCCTAATACCATATTCCTGATATTCTTAACTGAACATCACTTGCTAAAATAGGCACCAAGGTCTCTAGAAGGTATTTTTGGTTTATTTTATACGCATGTGCATGTTTTCCTCATATTTGCAATAGAAATTACATAATGTGAAATATTTTTGCATATTAAGAATTTTCATTTCACCCTGATTATCTGGATTTTTCCCCCCTTGCATATTGGCAGCTAAGGCTCTGAGCTTGCAGTACGTTACATCTGTATTTCATTATACATGTGTCAACAGCTCTACTTATTTCAGTATGACAATTCATCTCTGTAAAGAATATGTGTAAACTTGTATCATCTGAGTCCAAGTATTATATATGTCCCTGCCCATGGCAGGGGGATTGGAACTAGATGATCCCAAGGTCCTTTCCAATCCTAACTATTCTATGATTCTATGATTCTACATGGGAAGAAAAAGCATGAAAGGAAAACTAATCCTTTCTTTAATATTTCCAACGGGCTAATGCATAGTGTTATTATGCAATGCACACAGTGAAATCATAATGACGGTAGTTCCTCAGAGATGTAACCTACTTCTGTTTAAATCTGCACTGTACAGTTGTCATCATTTTGTAATGAACTTGTCCAAAGATTCTTGTATATATTCACAAATTTGAACCACCATACTCTGGTTTATCATGATTGATGCTTTAGAAGAGATGTTTGAAAGTGGCAATATAAACACTGGAACATATTAAATTAGTCTCTATAGTCTCATAGTATGTTCAGTTTTCTCATTTTTTTGTGTCAGACAGCAAAAATAGCAGCTACGTTCCTTACAAACATAGTCTGTAACTCTGCAGTCTGAAAATGGGTAATTAAAACTCTACAGAGGCCTCAACTAAGTTTTAAAACAGTCTTATCAACTTCATGGCTACACATTTTGAGTTTGTATCTTGTATCTTTCCTGATGGGTTGCAAACACAATTAATGAACCTAAGAAGCGTTTAAAACATCTCTAGTAAACTAAGGCACTAGAGAGAAATCTCCTACTGCTGTTATTTACATTCGTTTTTAAAGATTGAGCATTGATTCGTAGACAAACTTCTGTATTTTAATTATGCACTAATAATGGGTTAGCTTCTGATTTAAGGATAATAGCCATAATTGATCTACCAAGGTTGCAAACATTTTACATCCAATGCATCAAATGCTTTTAGGAAAAAAAATCCAACTACAAAGAAATCTTGCACTTTGTTTGACTTTTCTTAAACAAGCAAATGATAATCAGATAATGTTTAAGCTTTATTGAGTGATTTTCTCTGCAGTAATTTTTCAGTTCTCATCAGCAATGAGTTGTTTTAAGAGGAAAATACTATTTGGATTGATAGTGGGTTTAATCCTTATTTTGTAAGACAAATTACTTATTTTACCCTCTTGCATTAAGCAATATACTTCAACATGCAAAAATCTCTATATTCATTTAAAGGCCTTCTAGACTCTACTCCACATGATATTCTCTGGAAAACAGCAGAACTTGGGGCATCTGCTTGATGCTGATTTAACTTGCATATAGCTTGCTCCTGAATCTGAACTTTTTTAAAGATCCATTGCATTCTGGTTTTGAAACCATTTTTCTGTATGACAATGTTAACCCCCCCCCCCCCCCCCTTTTTTTTACCCTGTGGAAAACTGCGTAAGGAAGGTAAGATACTGTTTAAATATCAGCCAATGTTTGAGCCAGTAGTAAGCTACAAGATGGTCTTTAGGGTCTGAGGACTGTAACCTGTTGAAAAAAATAAAAATAAAAATTATATAGACATCAGTTGTGATATTCAGCAATTTTTCCACAATCCAGTGATTTCCTCCAATTGTTCTGCTCTTCAGGAACTATGAAACTTATGAACTCTGGGAGAGTCACAGTAAACGATGGACTCCAGTAGACTAGTTCTGAGGTCTTGAGATATATTCCTTAAAGATAGAATTGAAAAGCAATGAGCAGTCAGCTTAAGAGATAACGCCTTTTCTACAACACTATCTAGATGTTGCAAAAGACATGGAGCCAAAACATGAGTATTCCTGAAGAAGAAAAATGGTGAGAAGAGTTCCTATGAAGAGAAGAAGAAAACAGACAAATAAAAAAATCCCAAACAAAACCCTACTTTAAGTGCAAAGTTTTAAATAGAAACACCCAAAGACTTAAGAAAATTACATTCCAATTACTTGTTGCAGGTTGGCTATTAAAAATTATACAAACAATTAAAGATTATATAAACAATTATTTTACTGTAATAGCCAGTCAGATGTAGAGATGTATTTTCTTGCAGTGGAATTGTAATAATGGTTCATAAAGATATTTTTGAGATGAGGGGTTTTTATTTTCGTCCTGGAGTTCATCTCGTAATTAAATGTTATTTTCTAAAGAAAGTAACTCAAGAACGATGTTATAAGGAAAGTTAACCTTTTCATTTCTGGAAGTGTAACAATGTAAGAATGTGAAAATATTTATCTACTTCAATAGTATATGTAAGTATAGCAATTTACCTGAAAGAATATCTAGCTATCCTGTCTCATGAGAAAAATGTTGACCTTTGTCTTACTGCGCATTTTAGGTAGAAAAGAAATATTGATCTTTTGAGTTAATACCCATCTTTAAGTCAGTAGAATGTTCCACAGAAGAGTATATCACTTTCATCATCCAGCTAAATTAGCAGTACAGAATCTTGGATGAACCTCTGTATCACCAGTTTCAAATATCTTTTTCATATTGCATAATATATATTTGTACTTACAAAAGTCTGTGTTTAAAATACCAGCCCTCTGAGAAGTGTATTTAAGTGCCAAAATGGTTGTCTGCTGCTGTTTTGAATAAAAACACAATTTTCTGAAAAATAGTATTTTTTAAGGGTGTATGTGCCACAGAATTCTACTTTCCTAACTTCTGAGTTTTTTCCAAGTGCTGTTTCAAGTGAAACTCTGTGGTTTAGGTAGAAAGTATTTTAAAATCACAGGAGAGTTCTGCCATCATAATTTGTAATTGCCGAATATAAACAAGCAAACCAATCAACCAACAAACCTGAAAAATGGTTTCCATAACAAGATAAAAAATAGGTGTCCATATATTTAGAAATAAATTTGGAATTGGAGTAAATTTTCTCAAAACTTGCTATGTGCAAGGAGACCCCAGCTAAAATCCTATGCCATTTTTTGCAAACTGTATGTTAATAAATTACTGTGCATACTGAAATTCAGCAGACCGGGCATATTTCCATTTCTTCCCAATTCTGAAAGATTTATATGTCTGAATCCTGGTCTGTGGTTGTTGCACCTCACTAAACATGCAAGCTTTCTAAAAAGTGTAATTTGATGTTCTACCTGTTTGAAAGTTCTACTTTCCGAAAATGTCAGTGATGTGCACATTGAAATATATCTCCAGCTGCATTTGTGCTGCTGCAAATTTGGTGAGACACATCTGTTTCTTCATATTGGCAGAACACTAAATAACTGATTTCTATTCAAAAGTGTCCTGGATGGTTTATTTCAATGCAAGGGATCATTTTAGTCTAATTACTTGTATTCTTGCTTTTCTTTGACAATATTTTTATGCTAGTTATTCTTAGCTGGTTATCCACTTTTACATTACTTTGGAGAAATACTGGTCTTGTCATAAAATTCAGTTGTGTTCTTCAAATCTCTGTAGCACATGGCTTTCCTTCATCTAAAAAATATTAATCTTAATAATCTTTTCAAGTCTTGATTTCATAATTACTACCAAGCTTTTTTGTCATTTTTACCCTTACTTTTATAGTGCACTTATTTAACTTGCTTACTAAATCACTCCTACCTAATGTCAGAGAGGTCTGCATCTCATTCTTTGGGCCATACTTTGAATGAAGGCTGAGGCAGCCACTGACTCTTGTCCTCCAGACTCATTTGGCACATCATGCAGAATGAACAATGTTGTTGGGCTGTTATAAACTGCACATTGCTGATAGTTCATTAATTTGAACAGCCTGGACTTTAAAGTGTGTTCTTTAGCCATGGTTCCTAAAAGACTATTCAGAGCTTGGTAACATTTTATTATAGTTAAATAGAAATATTTTCCAGTGAGCTGAGTGTAGCGGTCAGCATTATTGACAGAGAGATAGCCATATTACAAATGACAGCAATTGCTCTTCATTGGTCAGTGCTGGAAAATGGATATCATATTTCGCACGAAATGGACTGGGAGAAAGGAAAAGATGTGATGGTTAAAAGTAACACCTCTAAGTATTAAGTGCTCCTTTGAGGATGATCACTTGTCAGAGAAACAGCAATAGCATGGGTATTGTGTTGTGGAATTTTTCTTGTTTGGCTGTTTTCTGTTTCGTTGTTGACTTTGAGATTTTTTTTTTAATGGCACGAGGAAGAGTTTTTATTAGTGACTTGGGCTTGATTCTGCCTTTCATGCTGTACCCTGGGAAATGCATTTGTATGAAGCTAATTGGCATAAAGACAAAAAAATTAAATCTTGTATGAGTGGGTTTTTGGTTTTGTTTTTTTTTTTTCCTTCTGGCCCACTTAGCTAGGTGCTTTATTTTTTCCAGAAATGAAGCAAATAATACATTTCCATTCCACATACATCACTTTGAAGTTATCTTCACTGACTTATAGTAGAGGAAGACACTGGTCTATATTGAAAACTTTATCTCTTTGGAACTATTGATGTTTTTTGTTTTGGGTTTTTTTTTTAATATAACAAACAATACAGCTGAAGCTTGGCAAGAAAACTCCTAAAATGGAGACTTGTCAGTATATTTCTCTCTTAAACTTAAAACTGCCACCAATGTATTGTTAGAACCTTATATTAAATGCAAGAGGGGTATAACCAGAAAAGAACGTTCTTACACCAGCCTGTGGTTCTGAGTAATTTTTCTAGGCAAGTTAAAGCCTCGTGAAAATATTTTCGCATTTGAAGTGCTGACATAATCTCAACTATAGCAATGTGATCAGCGATAGTGCTAATACAAAAGAGAAAAAAAAGTCAACATCGATCTCAACAAAACAGAAAAATAAATGAAAAGCATATATCTGTACTTGCACTTCTTGAACGAGGATCTCAGTCATTGGGTGCTGCCAAAGAATGCCATTTTTCTTGAGATTTACTCTGTATAAAAGAAACTGAAGTTGTTTTCTTGTTTTTAGCAATTTTACTCAATTTCTACTCAGGCATAGCACATTAGCTTGTCAAGAAAAATCATTACCTAGCAGCTCCAGATATGTTTCAAACATTCCTTTATGGGAGTCTACTAATGGATATATTGCCATCAAGACAGACTGTGCTGATGTAATCATGTGTGTCTGTGTGTGTCTGCATGTGCACTGCACAATTATCTTTCTGAATGTATATGTATATGATTTTATGAGTATGATATGAATTTACATATAAAGTGGGTTTCTCTCTCACTTCCCCCTGCCCCCTGAAATATGTGTTATATTTTTAAATTATAGAAGTCTGTGTCTCTTTAAAATTTGGTTTCTGTTTTCGGGACACTTTTCTGCAAGGTATTTTATTTCTTTATATAAAGACCGACAAGAGGCTTTGTGGGATGAGTATTTTAGAGTTACTTTTTCTAAGTAAGTTGTTGATTTTGCTTTCTCTTATATTCTTAGCTTTTTCAGTTTTGAGATGAGAGAACTCTCCCTTGCATTCTGACATAAGACTGTATTATCTTTCAGGAAGATGACTAGATCTTGGGCAAGAATCATGCAGTTGCAAACACAGCAACATCTAACAGCACAGTAGTTTGAACCACACAGAATTATACCTTACTGCAGGTAATCACAGTGGAAGGATTAAAGTGAAATCTACTGGTTTCTTGGAAAGTTTGGTGTGTAATGCATGTGTGTGCATGTACTACCTGTAAGCACCAGCGGTTCCTCGTCTTTTAGTGTTTCTTCTTGTGCTCTGATGTCTGGCTACTAGTTCTTTTGTTGATAGTTGTGGAGAATATGGCAAAGTAGGTTGTAGTGAGTAGGTATTTACTAAACATTCCTGTGCAATGAGACAAGAAAGGAAACTAGGAAAAGAAGAAAGGAAACTAGGAAAAGAAGAAAGGAAGAGATGAGAAGAGTAACTCAACTGTGGGGTATTAACTGAAGGTAGATATGCTAGTTAGAATGTGAAAGAATTAACACTGTACTGAAAATCAGTGTCATAAAATGTTTATACTTGAAGCTTGTGAGCCTGCCTCACATGAATTAAAGTCTGCTGTAACCCTGAAGGCTCAGCCTGAGCTGGGTGTTCAGGTTGCTAATAAATTCTCATGTCTTCCTTCCGATGTCAGGCTTTCGAAGCTCTAGTAAATATTAGTAGAAACAAAATCTGTATCAAACTAATGATGAAATCATCATTGCCCTCATGACAATAAGCTTTCCAGAGGGACTTCACAGAAGAAAATCAGATGGATTAAACAATAATTTGAAATTTCTGAGAAAAGCTAACAAAACTTGTGATTTCTGTGTGCCAACATTTGTCTACATGCTAAGAGTATTAGAGGTGTTTAATGTTTTCAGGTGGAAGAAAAAGAAAACAAGGGAATCATTGTATTCATTATAATATTTATTGGAGCAAAACATGAAGATTCATTGATTCGTTGATTCATTGTACATGTACGCATATATATTTTCTCTTAGTATAATTGGGGCTGCATGTGAAAGGGTTCACATTTCCACATCTGAAGATTAATCTCAAAGACTTAAACAGAAAGGTTTTCTAGGCTGATAACAACTTCAGACCACCTTTATATAGCTATATTCAATACGAAAATTATGTTAAGATGAATTTCAGAACAATCTTTGAGAAAGATCTACTGCCTTATAAGTGACATATCTGAAGCCAAAATCTCTCCAAAATGGCAACTATACTATATATATATATATATATATATAATTACTTTGGTCTTAATAAGAGATATCATTCCAGAATGCATATTCCCGAAATAGGAAGTTTGAGTGTCCTTAAGATGCCTATTCTTTGTGTTGGAAATGGCTTTTTAGAGACCTTTCCTTTTACATGTGCAACAGTAGTTACTCAATAAAAAATACTAAATACTAAAATGCTAAATTATGTAATTACTATGTGGGTGGGTTTAAGCAAAAAACACAGATTTGAATAAAATTTGTAAAGTAAAAGGCCTTTTTTTTTTTAGCTGCACACTAAACTAAATTTGCAGTGCAGGACGATTTAGGTCACTTCAACAGGTGGAAGGATGCTGCTGGAGCCAAAACCAAAATAATTTAATCAGACCGCACATACTGTTGATAGATTATGATTAACAGCATTTTTTCTGATGAACAAAAAAAGTTTAGATATATTTTTGAAAAATATTTTAGTGAATATTAAAGCACCTCATTATATTAGGATAATTACAGAATCCAGCTGTTAGCAATTCAAGAGTACATTCTACTAATTTTCAGTGCAACAGTTGGCATTTCTTTTGGCTTTATTTTCAGTTACAGAATGTTCATTATTGCATACAGATGTTCAGCCCTCACAACTTTCTTCTTCTGAAATAATAAACCTACTAATTTATTCCACTTCAGCTAAGAAGCTACTATCTAGTGATAGGTTTTGTCACAAGATTTGTTGTGAATATTGCACTACAGAGCCTGTATGGATTTTGCTGGTTTCCTACTGCATGGTGTTCATCACACCAACTCTTGTCTTCTACAGTCTATAAGACTTTATGCTATGAGAATATGAAGAAAATGTTTGACTCTGCTACTCCTCAGATTATCAATCTTTTAATTTTGTAACATATTCTGTATTACTAAACTCCACAGCAGTACTGTAAAGTCATATCTGCTAAGTTACCGTGTTATGAAAATCGTAGTTAGCAGACATTGACATTAGAGGTATCAGCTACTGTAGTTATCTTCAGGTGCTGTGCTGTTTCTCAGACATCAATTAAGCCTTGCTGAAGGAGGATTTGAAGTGACAGATACAATGCGCTTCTGTTAGGAGCTTTCTATTGAGTGACAGCTAAGGTATGCTTTTGTTATAAGCTCTATATTGATAAAGTGTCCTGTAATAGGATGGATCATGTCCGAGTCATCAACTTCTGTCACTGCTGTTATAATTTTGTGGATTTTAAGCATTAGCATTTTAAAACTGTGCTCTTCTACTGTTTAAGAAAAAGCAAGTACAAATACAGGCTCTTCAAATATTTGTTCAATGAGTGTATTGGACAATTTGCAGGTATTGTGAGCGTGGGTTATATCCTTCACTGGAAATGAGCCTACAGCTCTTGAACGTATATTCTGTGAGATATTTCTACAGATCAAATCACAATCAAAATAGCTTATGCCTGTCCTAGTTTCAGCTATATACACACATGCAGCTTGAACTTGTGAAGTAGCTTTAACTTGTCAGGTTCACTGGATCAAATATTCACTTCTGAACCATCCATCTAAACTCCTTTATAATCAGTGGAAAGAAATATTCAAAGTGCATAACTGATCTTACTCTAAAAAAATGCTTGAAATAGGTTACAGGGCTCATAAAGTATGAATTAAAAACATGAATTTCATTTTATTTACTGAAAAAAAATGAAAGCAGCTCTCTCAGATGTAGATGCACTATACCATAGATTTGAAACACTGAGATGGATCCCATCTGAAGTATCAAACAATCAGCTATTGTATGTTCTCTTTTAAGGACAGTACATCAGTTGCTGATCTTGTGAATGAGCTATTTCACACTGAGCAACACTCAGTTGCTGAGCAACACTCAGTTGCTGAGCAACACTCAGTCTATAAGTCTTCCCTATTTGAACATTAAAAATATTTTTTAAATAAGAGAATATAATTTGGCCCTCGTCATGTGATGAAACAATGCTATTCTAGAACAGCCCAGATTTAATGAGAATTCTCTCTACTTACTGAAATGCTTGAGTATGACTCCACAATTTCAGTTCTTATAAAGCATTATGAATACTGGAAACTAGTTGCACTTTTTAAAAAATGAGAGCTGTTACATAAAGGATAACATACATTTGGATACTTGCTAACGTGTGCAATAATAACGTGTGCACCAGGCTGCAACAAGTAAAAAAAGAAAGCTAAATAATTAATAAAATTAAGCGAAATTAATAAAAAAAGACAAATATTTAAGTTTTTGTACAATGCTAATTGTGTTCTGGCATTCACTGCTACAAGCTATGACTAACACAAAGATTGTAGTAATGAATATTCTCAGTAATGTAATTACTGAGAACATACCCTTAGGTAAGTCCTCTCAGGAAGAGGAGATAAAATGCTTCATGTTTCCAAGCATAAGACAACTGGGAAGAAATTTCCTGAGTGGTTGGATTACTTTTCCCATCAGGTTTACTTGCTACTTAGCTAACATGATGATAAAGACTGCTTCTGCTTTTTCTGACAGCTAAAGTTTGATTAATGTCATAATAGGTAACTTTTTCATAACATTTTTTCATAATTTTAGTTATGATTTTATTTTGTCTTATCGTTTACCAAGCACAAGGAAGCGCTTTGTCTTTCTTAGAAGCCTTTACAAGTATTTGATGTTGAAAAAAATCTTCACCAGATAAACCATCAGTTCTCTCATGGAGATTGCTACATTTTCAGCGAACTAACCTAAACTGGGCAGTAAACTTTGTAAAAGATGCATACTTTGGAACAAAACCTCTTTATGTTTCATTACCGATTGAAGCTTCTCTGTGATATTTATGTGAATGAATTAGCTTGAATTTAAGTATACTGTACTTCAGCTCTTTTGGAAAATCCAAGCACTTCTTAGCTTCTTGCAGGCAGCGAGCTTACGTATCTTGCAAACTCTATTATGAAGCTGAGGTTTGGCTTTGTTGTGGTTTTTTTTTTTTTTCTGCTGAAAACTAGGAATTATTGTTCAACCAGAATTTTGATTCGTGTCATGTCATTATTTTTAAAAAATATATAACAAAAATGAAAGAAGACATGTCTGTGCATACCAACATCTTTTAACAAGATCAGAATTTATCAGTCATATCCAGTAACTAGCTCAGTATATCCTAGCCAGGCACTCAGGTTTTGCTACATTGAAAACACCCCATGCTACTGTTGCCCACCGTTTGGCTTTTTGTATGTCACATGCAGCTAATGATGTTAAGCTCTTGATCCTTCCGTGTGTAGTCATGCTCTTCCTTTGGAAAAAAAAACAGTGTACCTGACAGCAGGCATTGTGTATTTGAATGGTCAATTATTGTCGTTGATGAGCAAAACCTGAGAATTATAGTAAGCTGAAAACATGCTAGAGTGTAATTTTAAGTTAATACAGATATACTCAAAGTGAAGATTACAATTTCTAAACCTGAATTAGCTTGTAAGCTTGAGGCACTCGTATCTGAAATTCTCTTTATTTGTGCATTCTAAAGCCAAGATTTGTAACATAGTTGCTGTCTTGCTTCAAAGTAAATGGTTTATGTTTGTTTGTTTGTGGTTTTTTACCTATATCTTTTTCTTGGTTAATTTACTTTACAAAGTATGATGTACAATTATCCATTATCAACAAATAGATGCATACCCACGTGTTCTTTCAATATAATGTTATAGTAAGAGGATGATTACAACTTTTAAGGCAATTAATTCTGGCAATTGGCTATAGATATTGCAACCTTATGAGTTCTTTTGTTTAAAGGTTAACACTTAAAATGAGGCATTCTGTGTATGTTTAATAAAACACTTGAGAGTCTTGATGGTTTCATATGTGCTACATCATAGAATAGTTAGGGTTGGAAAGGACCTTAAGATCATCTTGTTCCAACCCCCCTGCCATGGGCAGGAACACCTCACACTAAACCATGCCACCCAAGGCTCTGTCCAACCTGGCCTTGAACACCAGCAGGGGTGGAGCATTCACAACTTCCATGGGTAACCCATTCCAGTACCTCACCACCCGAACAGGAAAGAATTTCCTCCTTAAACCCAATCTAAACTTCCCCTGTTTAAGTTTTATCCCATTACCCCTTGTACTATCACTACAGTCCTTAATGAAGAGTCCCTCCCCAGCATCCCTATAGCCCCCCTTCAGATACTGGAAGGCTGTTATGAGATCTCCAAACAGCCTCTTCTACTCCAGGCTGAACAGCCCCAACTTTCTCAGCCTGTCTGCATATGGGAGGTGCTCCAGTCCCCTGATCATCCTCGTGGCCCTCCTCTGGACTTGTTCCAACACCAGAACTGCACACAATACTCCAAGTGAGGTCTCACGAGAGCCGAGTAGAGGGACAGGATCACCTCCTTCGACCTCCTGGTCACGCTCCTTTTGATGCAGCCTAGGATACGGTTGGCTTTCTGGGCTGTGAGTGCACACTGCTGGCTCATGTTCAGTTTCTCAACAACCAGCAGCCCCAAGTCCTTCCCCACAGGGCTGCTCTGCATCTCTTCTCTGCCCAGCTTGTAGCTGTGCCTGGGATTGCTCCAACCCAGGTGTAGGACTTTGCACTTGGCTCGGTTGAACCTCATGAGTTTGGCATCAGCCCACCTCACAAGTGTGTCAAGGTCCCTCTGGATGGCATTCCTTCCCTCCAGCGTATCAACTGAATCACACAGCTTCATTTCATTGACAAACTTGCTGAGGGCGCACTCAATCCCACTGTCCATGTCACCGACAAAGATGTTGAACAAGACCGGTCCCAACATCCATCCCTGAGGGACACCACTCATTACTGGTCTCCAGCCGCATATTGAGCCATTGACCACAACTCTTTGCTTACAGCTATCCAGCCAGTTCTTTATCCACCGAGTGGTCCACCTATCAAATTGATGTCTCTCCAAATTAGAGACAAGGATGTTGTGTGGGACAGTGTTTAATGCTTTGCACAAGTCCAGGTAGAGCATGTCAACTGCTTTGCCCGTATCCATCAGTTCCGTAGCCCCGTCATGGAAGGCCACCAAATTGGTTCAGGCAGGATTTCCCCTTAGTGAAGCAATGCTGGTTGTCACCAAGCACCTTGTTTTTCATGTGCCTTAGCATGCATTCCAGGAGAATGTGTTCCAAGATTTTGCCAGGCACAGAGGTGAGACTGACTGGTCTGTAATTACCTGAGTCATCCATTTTCCCCTTCTTGAAAATGGGGGTTATATTACCCTTTTTCCAGTCTTTGGGAACTACACCTGGCTGCCATGATTTTTCAAATATGATGGACTTAGCAACTTCATTTGCCAGCTCCTTCAGGACCCACAGATGGATTTCTTCAGGTTCCATGAACCTGTGCATGTTCAGGTTCTTAAGATGGTCTTGAACCAGATCCTCTCGACTTGTGCACGTTCAGGTTCTTAAGATGGTCTTGAACCAGATCCTCTCCTACAGTGGGCATAAGATCTTCATTCTCACAGTCCCTGAGTCTGCCTTTCAGGACTTGGGTGGTGTGGTCAGAGCCTTTGCCAGTGAAGATTGAAGGAAAGAAGTCATTAAGAACCTCAGCCTTCTCCAAATCCAGGATATCCAGTTCTCCTGATAGTTTCCGGAGGGGGCCAACATTGTCCCTAGTCCGTCTTTTATTCGCCACGTACCTATAGAATCCTTTCCTGTTATCCTTAACATCCCTAGCCAAGTTCAGTTCTAACTGGGCCTTAGCTTTCCTAACCTGGTCCCTAGCTTCCCAGACAACATCCCTGTACTCTTCCTAGTCCACCTGTCCTTGCTTCCACTTTTTATAAGCCTCTTTTTTCCTTTGAATTTTCCTCAGCAGCTCCTTATCCATCCAAGGAGGTCTCCTGGCCCTCCTGCTGCACTTCTTCTAGTCGGGATGCAACACTCCTGAGCTTGCAGTAGGTGATCCTTAAATATCAATCAATAGCCTTGGGCCCCCCTGCCCTCTAGGGCAATATCCCATGGAACCTTACTAAGCAGGCTCCTGAAGAGGCCAAAGTCTGCTCTCTTGAAGTCCAGAGCAGTGAGCTTGCTGCACGCTCTTCTCACTCTCCTGAGGATCTTGAATTTGAACATCTCGTGATCACTGGATCCAAGGCTGCCCTGGAGCCTCACATTTCCAACCAGCCTTTCCCTGTTGGTGAGCACGAGGTCAAGCATGGCACCTCTCGTTCTCAGCTCCTCTATTACTTGCAGAAGGAAGTTGTTTTCCACACAATCGAGGAACCTCCTGGATTGCTTGTGCCGAGCCGTACCGTTGCTCCAACTGATATGAGGGTGGTTGAAGTCCCCCATGAGAACAAGGGCCTGTGAGTGTGAGGCTGTTCCTATCTCTCTGTAGAGTTTTTCATCCACAGATTCCTCTTGGTCAGGCGGTCTGTAACAGATCCTCACAATAATGTCCCCAGTAGCTGTTCTCCCTTTAACCCTGACCCACAAACTCTCTGTAAACTGCTCACCTGTCCCCAGACAGAGTTCCATACTCTCCAACCTATCCCTAACGTAAATAGCAATTCACCCTCCCCGCCTGCTGGGCCTGTCTTTTCTAAATATCCTGTAACCTTCCATTCCAACACTCCAATCATAAGAGCCATCCCATCATGTTTCTGTGATGTCTATTATATCATACCCCCGTAGATGTGCACACAACTCTAATTCCTCTTGTTTGGGTAAATAAAAATAAACACTATTTTATTTTTTATGAATATATAAAGATTCCCCAGGAATATAAAAGCTATGAGAAATATATTCACATTAGGGTATGAGCTCCCCCAGAATCAATATCCTTTTAGAGAATTCTTTGTATTTGTTTTCCCTATAAATATCAAACATAAGATGAAAGGAAAAGCAAAAATCAGAAATGCTGAAGGCAAAGATTTATGTCTATTTAAACCATGGTAACAGACCCTTTTGGGGGAATGTTATCCGCAATCAGGTTCCTTGCTCAAATATCAAGATCACTATGTGTTATTTTATTATAATTATTATTATCTGTCATCCATGAGTTTTGAGAATTTTGATTTAGCTTACTTGAGAAATTCTGATAGATTCAGCATGTCTACAATGCACTTCTCTAAGTAGGTCTGATTTGTCCTTAATGCCACAGTGTTGCTTTTTTTATTATTATTTAATTGAATTAATACATAAATTATATTGCTTCATTTTCTAGTTCCTAGTTGACTTGATTTATCAAAGTGTTGGAGACACCTGGATAAAACTAACAAAGCTTAATCTAATTGCCCAGTGGTTGAGAAATTGACGAATTTGGTTTATCCCTGTATAGGTATAAATTCTTTCCTTAAGCTGTAGTAAGACTTTACTTTTATAGAAGTTCCTTTGCATTTGTATAGAACTTGCAGAATCATAAGGGATGAAGAAATAATGGTCAGATAATTTTTTTTTAAAGCTGTTACAGATTTATTGTTTTTTAATGTTGTTTGGTTGCATCTTAGCAAGGTGCATTTGGCTTGTTAGGGAAGTGCTTTTATGTATTCAGCCACCAGCTTTGATAAAACTGACTTATCTTTTAAACGGTTCCTCTTATATTGGTTCACCTCTGCATATCTATGAAGTATATTTTCTGGATAATACTAAAGCATTAGTATTCTAACATTCTTCTCCCATGGAGTATTCTAGTGACATTCAAAATGCAATAGTTTTTTTTAAAATGACTGCCAGAAGTTGAAAAAAATGGAGATTAAGAACAAGATGGGATGAATTTCTAAGTACTCTTATGCAAAAAGATAAGCCCATGACTAAATAGACTCATGTCAGCAGTTTAACGAAGTTACAGTTTATGTTTAGCTCATTAGTCAGGGACATTGGACTGTGAAAGCAAAGTTTGCAGGTGATTGCAATGCAGGTTATTAAAGCTGAAAGAAAATATAAGGAAGCTGAGGGAGTAAATTAAGTGAATGGGTACTATGATACTGACTGAAATTAGTGCTGTTGAAGATGGTCCTGTTGAAAAGGGGATGACAGCTTACAACTAGGTAACTGGTACAGAACTGAAAATTAACTGCATGCACTCCTGAAAATGATCTAATTACTAAAATGGAAAACTCACTAAAGGCTGATCAATGAGCAATTTCAGATCAAAAGTAAAAACAAATGGCCTAATGAGGACGTTAAGTCTGTGACTGTATTAGTTATATGAAAAGAAATATACAGTGTGTCATCTCAGAGGTCTCTGAAATTGCACTGAGAGCTTTGCTATGCACGTAATGAGAAATGGCTGAGAGAGTTTAATTTTTTTTAATGTGAAGAGAGAGATGTACAAGAAGCAGCATGATAAGAATGTAAAATGAGAAACAGTTTAAAGAAGACACATGAATAGAGATGACAGAAGAGCTATAGGGTGCCAACTACCATTTAGTTTGTACATTTCCTTTGTTACATATCTAAAAATACATCTTTAAAATCAGGGTGCTTGTGCATTCATACAGATTTTAAATTTAGCAGCTGTTGCTATATGAACTTCACTGGGCTGTAAAAAGGCACAAGGACCTAATTTGAGAGCTATAGGGGTGTTTCAGGTGTGAACTATGCAGGTATGCATTAAAACTCAATGAAGTTTGAGTTTTAAGTGGAAAACTGCTGGAAGTAAAAAGCACAAATAGATTTTGGTTGGATCAGGGTGTAAATACTTCTGTAAACAGATATATGGGTTTTGTCAACAAGGCTTTCTATTTGTGGATGTCGTGGAGGTTTAAGCTCTTAACCAGCACCCTTTTCAGAGCTAACAAACAGTCGTGTTCTACACAAGCAGTCCATAGCATAATTCAGCACAAAAAAATAACAGACTTAGTGGGAGATACACGCATTTCCAATGAAGATTTAATTTAAGATATGTGGCCAGTTAACCCAGAAGCCACTTTAAATCGGCATGAGTGGAGTAACTTCTCTCTGAAATAACCTGATCATTTGCCTGTATTTTGTGTCCTTTGTCAGTCTATATGTTGGCTGACTAAAAAATAACTTCTCAGGAATAAAATTCAACATGTCTTAAAATGGTATTTAATTTTAATGTGAAAATCAGTTCCTGATTAGTGGGCTTGTTGGGAGAAAACAGTACATTTCTGTTCCATTAATTCTACAAACTCTGCATCCGCTTGTGAAAAACATCCAGACTGCTCTGTATGATTTGTTGTTGTTGTTGAATCATCTTTAATTTCAAAGTACAAGTACAAACTTCTAGTTTTCCTATTTTAACTATTTTGTGAAACCTTATGAAACAGTCATGCAAAACACTGTGTGAAACTAGATTTAAATTTGAACTTTGACATGAACATCATTTAGAATTGAGGGTCCCAGCTCTTCAGACCAGCTGAGAAGATGCAGATCTCATCAGTCATTCAAAATCACATCAGCTGTTATTTCTTTTTGAAGATGACAATAAAATGTTCCATTGAAAATTGTCATCAAGCTGTCAACGGGTGGAACCCATCTATATTTCTGGAGTGACAGGAGGATCCCAAGAATTGACTGTACTGGAGGCTGAAATCAGCCTAACTGGGAGGAAATGGCAAAAACACCCCATTGTGACTGGTCCAGAGGCTCCATGCATCCTTGGCATAGACTACCTCAGGAGAGGGTACTTCAAAGACCCAAAAGGGTACTGATGGGCTTTTGGTGTTGCTGCTTTGGAGACAGAGGAAATTGAGCAGCTGTCCACCTTGCCTGGTCTCTCAGAAGATCCTTCTGTTGTGGGGTTGCTGAAAGTCGAAGAACAACAAGTGCCAACTGCGAACACAACAGTGCACTGGCGGCAATATCGCACCAACCGAGACTCCCTGATTCCTATCCATCACCTGATTCGTAGACTGGAGAGTCAGGGAGTGATCAGCAGGACCCGCTCACCCTTTAATAACCCCATATGGCCAGTGCGAAAGCCTAATGGAGAGTGGAGACTAATAGTAGACTATTGTGGCCTGAATGAAGTCACATCGCCATTGGGTGCTGCTGTACCGGACATGCTAGAACTTCAGTATGACTTAGAGTCAAAGGCAGCCAAGTGGTATGCCATGATTGATATTGCCAATGCATTTTTCTCAATTCATTTGGAAGCAGAGTGCAAGCCACAGTTTGCTTTTACTTGGAGGGGCGTCCAGCTCACTTGGAACCAACTGCCCCAGGGGTGGAAACACAGCCCCACCATTTGCCATGGACTGACCCAGACTGCATTGGAACAGGGGCAAGCTCCAGAACACCTGCAATACATTGATGACATTATTGTGTGGGGCAATGCAGCAGAAGAAGTCTTTGAGAAAGGGAGGAAAATAATCCAAATCCTGCTGAAAGCCGGTTTTGCCATAAAATGGAGTAAGGTCAAGGGACCTGCACAGGAGATTCAATTTTGGGGAATAAAATGGCAAGACAGATGTAGACAGATCCCCACAGATGTGATCAACAAGATAACAGCAATGTCTCCACCAACTAATAAGAAAGAAACACAAGTGCTTTGAGCAAATTAAATGTGAGATAATTCATGCAGTAGCCCTTGGACCAGTCCAGACTGGGCCAGATGTAAAAATTGTACTGTACACCGCAGCTGGGGAAAATGGTCCTACCTGGAGCCTCTGGCAGAAAGCTCCAGGGGAGACTTGAGGTTGACCCCTCAGCTTTTGGAGTCGGGGGTACAAAGGATCTGAGGCCAGCTATACCCAAACTGAGAAAGAGATACTGGCAGCCTATGAAGGGGTTTGAGCTGCTTCGGAAGTGATTGGCACTGAAGCACAGCTCCTCCTGGCACCCTGGTTACCTGTGCTGGGCTGGATGCTCAAAAGCAGGGTCTCCTCTACACATCATGCAACTGATGCTACATGGAGTAAATGGGCTGCACTAATTACACAACGAGCTTGAATAGGAAATCCCAGTCGTCCAGGCATTCTAGAAGTCATCATGGACTGGCCAGAGGGCAAAGGTTTTGGAATGTCACCAGAGGAGGAGGTGATGCGTGCTGAAGAGGCCCCATCATATAATAAAACTGTCAGAAAGTGCCTTGTTTACTGATGGGTCCTGCCGTACTGTGGGAAAGCATCAGAGATGGAAGGTAGCAGTATGGAGCCCTCGATGACAAATTGCAGAAACTTGCTGAAGGAGAGGGCGAATTGAGTCAGTTTGCTGAGGTGAAAGCCATTCAGCTGGCCCTGAACATTGCTGAACGAGAAAAGTGGCCAGTACTTTATACTGACTCATGGATGGTGGCAAATGCCCTTGGAGGTGGTTCATAGAATCATAGAATAGTTAGGGTTGGAAAGGACCTCAAGATCATCTAGTACCAACCCCCATGCCATGGGCAGGGACACTTCACACTAAACCATCCCACCCAAGGCTTCATCTAACCTGGCCTTGAACACTGCCAGGGATGGAGCACTCACAACCTCCCTGGGCAACCGATTCCAGTGCCTCTGGGAAAATCGAACGGTACAATGGGCTGTTAAAAACCACACTGAGAGCAATGGGTGGGGGAACTTTCCAGCATTGGGATACACACTTACCAAAGGCCACATGGTTGGTCAACACCAGAGGATCTGCCAACAGAGCCGGCCCAGCCCAGTCAGAACTTTTACATATTGTAGAGGGGGACAAAGTTCCTGTGGTGCACATGAAGAATTTGCTGGGGAAGACAGTCTAGGTTATTCCTGCTTCAGGTAAAAGTAAACCCACTCCTGGGATTGCTTTTGCTCAGGGACCCAGGTATACTTGGTGGGTCATGGGGGAAGACGGGGAAGTCTGATGTATACATCAAGGGGATTTGATTTTAGGGGAAATCAGCCAATGAATTTAATTGCATGCTGTTGCCTGCTGTGTAATACTTTTATAGCCCATCAACTAGATGTCTTCAGGTCACCAGCGACTGGCCTTGACTTTCCTCCAACCATCATCCCAACAAAGAATGAATTTTGATAGAACCAGACGAGTTCTGCAGTGAAGGAATGATCAGCATCAGCAGGCAACGATCCAAAACTGCACACAGTCTTTCCTGCCCTGAAAGACTGTTACAAGGGATGGAACCTGACATCATGGACTGAATGGACTCGACAGCATTATAAGGATTGGTCCCTGAACTAAGAGATGATTTCTTTCTGTCTGTGTGTGTATGTGGATGTATATATATGTAAGAGAGATGGTGTATTGAAAATGTGGGATCTGAGCATGACGTGAATGGTATGGAATAAGGGGTGGATACTGTCCTGGGTTTAGCAGTAGCAGTCAGTTTTTCTCCTTCTTAGTAGCTGGTGCAGCACTGTGTTTTGACTTCCAGCCTGGGAACAGAACTGGTAACACCGATTGTTTTTAGTTCTTGCTAAGTAATATTTATTCTGGCTAAGGATTTTGTGAGTCTCATGCTCTGCTGGGGACGAGGGGAGGCCGGAAGGAAGCAGAGATGGGACACCTGACCCAAACTAGCCAAAGAGGTATTCCATACCACAGCACGTCATGCCCAGGGAGGTAACTGGGAGTTATCTGGGAGGGTACGGGCTCTCTTCAGCGGGGGGATTGAACTTGTTCGGTGAGTGGTATTGTATTCTCTTCCCTTGTTATTTCCTTTATCATTATTATCATTGGTGGTAGCCGTAGTGATTTGTGTTGTACCTTAGTTACTGGGCTGTTCTTATCACAACCCGTGGGAGTTACAGTCTCTCGATTCTCCACCCCATCCCTCCAGGAGCGGGGTTGGGGGGGGGGAGGGAGGAGGAAATAAAGAAGGAGAAAAGGGGAGAAGTGAGTGAATGAGCTATGTGGCTCAGTTTAAACCATGACAAAAATAATACTTCACAAGGACATTTTCAGCTGCTTCCTCATCTCAGAACTAAAAATCTGTTCAATAAGTGAATAACAGTAATTAAAGTCCATGGCTGAATTTGAATGTTAGATCTTTCCTTGAATCATTGTCCAGTAATAAACAAATTAAACAGAATATTAAACCTCCTTTTTAGCCACTGTTTTAGGTTTATTTTGTCACAGATCATTGGTACTGTTTGCCAGCCATGAACATTGGCCCATTATTTTCCTCTTATTATGCACCACTGGTTTATATGCTATATAAAATTCAAAGCCAAATTAAGCACTGTTGAAACATCACACGAAAAAGGAAAAGTTTTATGAGTCATGGAATAAAGAAAATGATTATTCAGACTAGAATTTTAGAACCCTATTTTTGTCTTGTAGCTTAGCAAATCTAGCTGTATTGGAGACAAATCTTTTCTGCCTGGAAACACTTGTAACAGTCTGTTGGTCATACAGTAGTAACAATATGAAACAGCACGTTAGAACCTAAAAATCTTGATGTGCTTGAAGTGTGTAAAGAAACCTAGCCTCAGTTAAAGCAAAGCTGTTCCATGGGCTGTACATTTCGTGAAAGAAAATTTAAAAGCAGGAAACATATGAAGGTCTGACTTGAGAGTAGAAAACATCCTCAGTTTGTTTGTTTCATTGTAAAAGACTTACAGAGAGGTGACTAATTTCACTTTTTCAAACAATATTTCGCCATTTCATGCAATGAAAGATTTAGTCGCTAATCTCAGTTGGATTTTTTTTTTTTTTTTTTGGTCCTGTTGAAACTTCAGTGTGGCTTTTAAAGAGTACATCAAAAAATATATATAAACCTATAATTTTTATGTTGGCTTACTCTCTTTTCATAGGGTTCTGATGCGTATATGCATTTATTTTTATTCTGCGTAGAATCTTCAGGTCTGTCTCTCTTTATGACATTAAAGATAACTTATAATCTGAGTCAAGCTTTGACATAAAACGCCTTTTACATCTCATTATGACTACAAAGCTGCAAAAACATCATGAAAGGTCATTTTAAAAGGTTCAGATTAATCAAACTTTTGTAGTTAGAAGGTGAAGTAAGCCCTTCTCAAAAAGCAAAAATCTTCCTGGAAACAGAATTGCATTTTGTGGATGGTACAAATTTGTGCAAATTCTGTGCCATTGGTTCCTTACAACAAATGTGTTCTCCCTCTTTTTACATTACATTTCAGTGAAAATACCTAAAAGAAATCATGGAACTAATTAAAAGAACAATGAAACACTTACCGGCATTCTTTTACACAGTTGCCACATTAGTATTTCAAGTGTCATACACTGCTCTTTTAAAAGCTTTTCTTCGATACATAGAAAAATCTCTGGAACATTACGTACTACTACACACTTGTAAAACTTACTTCAATTTTTTTTTTTTTTTTTTTTTTTTTGTTGAAGCAGATACTTTCATGTAATGCAGTTTCACTAACATCTTTCTATGGATTTTAACAGAGATTTGATCCCTATATTCTCCTTGATATAAGCATTATGGTAATCTAGGAGTGTTAACTGCTTCACAGACCATAAGGAAGAGACTCTTCACTTTCTTCACTCAGCTTAGTGTCAAAATAAGGTTAAATGGAAGGACTTGGGGGTGCTGGTCGATGAGAAAATGAACATGAGCCAGCAGTGTGCGCTTGCAGCCCAGAAAGCCAACTGTATCCTGGGCTGCATCAAAAGAAGCGTGACCAGCAGGTTGAAGGAGGTGATCCTGCCCCTCTACTCCGCTCTTGTGAGACCTCACCTGGAGTATTGTGTGCAGTTCTGGTGTCCTCAACATAAAAAGGACATGGAACTGCTGGAACAAGTCCAGAGGAGGGCCACGAGGATGATGAGGGGACTGGAGCACCTCCCGTATGAAGACAGGCTGAGGAAGTTCAGCCTGGAGGAGAGAACGCTGCGTGGGGACCTAATAGCAGCCTTCCAGTATCTGAAGGGGGCCTATAGGGATGCTAGGGAGGGACTCTTCGTCAGGGACTGTAGCGACAGGACGAGGGGTAACGGGTTAAAACTTAAACAGGGGAAGTTTAGATTGGATATAAGGAGGAAATTCTTTCCTGTTAGGGTGGTGAGACACTGGAATGGGTTGCCCAGGGGGGTTGTGAGTGCTCCATCCCTGGCGGTGTTCAAGGCCAGGTTGGATGTAGCCTTGTGTGGGATGGTTTAGTGTGAGGTGTCCCTGCCCATGTTAGGGAGGTTGGAACTAGATGATCTTGAGGTCCTTTCCAGACCTAACTATTCTATGATTCTATGATTCTAAAAGGTGATGCTGAGCATTAATGAGTTTTTCAGAGAAAGCTTTCCTGTGAGTAGTCTGGGTGTTATCTTTTTATGAAGCTTGTGATAAACACATAAATGTATTGGCTTTCACAAATCATGGGTGTGGTTATGTGGATATAACTGTATGAGTTTACAATAACAGAAACAAAGCTCACTAAAAATGGAGTCACATAGCAAAGTAATTTGTAAAGGTAGAAGAAAGAGGGAGGTGGGGCTTGATATAAGAAAAGCTAGTGCCTGGAAAACATAGAGTTAAAATACTTCTTAGCTTAAGTTAGGTTGTAGAAAGAGAATAATGTTTATGTTGTAAATCTGCGGAATGTAGTGGCCCCACTAAACATGAGTTAATTGTTTCACACTAGTCTTCTAAAGTATCTTTAGTTTTAAAGAACAGTGTTTGTGTTTTAAGTCTGTGGTGAGATAACAGGATTTAATGGCCCCACTAAACATGAATGAGTTATTTCACACCATCCCTCTACTTATCAGTTAGTTTAGAGACAGAGCCTCCCAAATATCTGCTAGCTTGGGATACTCCTCTGCCCATCCTGCAATAAATTTTGCAGGAAGGTCACACAGTTTTAAATCTTTTCTAGTTACCAGAAGAATTATAGATATAGCTGGTTTCAGCTAGTTGTGTGATTACTGGGGTGTCCAACTGTGCCAAAAGTGAAAAGTACACTGTGAGGAAGACTGCTTACTTAATCCTCAAGGCCCCTGCCCACAATCACCGCAGAGCAGTGCACAGATGCCAAGAGGAGGAGGCTTATAATAATAAGTTCTTGGAGCTAGTTATAATGTTCCCTGCCTATATGCAGGAATTATGAATATGTATGTAACTAATGTAGTAGTGAAAGTATATAAACCTGTAACAAATACTAATCACCTGCGCCTCTGGCTACGGTCATGCGCCCAGCACTGTTGCTTTTGCTTTATTGACTTTGTCCCTCAATAAAACCTTGTTATCTTGTTTAGAGGAGTGAGTTCATGTTTCACAAGCTAGCCTGGAGCATCTAAGTGCATAAATGACAGCAGAAAACTTCTATTTCTTTCAGACCTATTAGAAAAAGTTAGGGTTTTTTCCATTAGAAAGAGGGCCCCTAAAGATGAAAAGCAACTAACCATAGGAAGAAGGAAAAAAAAACCGAAACAATAAATTAGAATAATTAAGAACAACAAAGATTTTCGCAGAACTTTGTCAAATCATTTTGAATGTATTCAAGATATTCCTGAAGAAGTAACAACATGAACCTTGTCTTACCTGAAATATCAGAAAAGAAGTGAGGGGAAAAAATAATTGTTAATAAGTCAAATCCTCCACCATCTTTCCTCCATCTCCCCTTCTTTTCAGGCTCCCTTTCCGTCCGTCCTTCTCAACTTCCATTTCTTGAGGGGCACCGGGGATGGGGCATGGAGGGCAGCTGTCAGTCAGCAGCTGCTCCTCTCTGCTGCTCCTTCCTCCTCACACTTTCCCTGCTCCATCCTGGAGCCTTCCCACGTGCTGCAGTCCTTCGGGATAAACCTGTTCCCGCGTGGGCTCTCCATGACTGCAGCTTCATTCAGGGCACGTCCCTGCTCCACCGGGGTCCCTTCCGGTGCCGCAGGGGCACCTCTGCCGGGCGCACGGGGTCCCTCCTGCCGCTCTGCCCTCGGGGCTCGCAGGGCTGTTTCTCACCCGGTTCCTCTCAGCCCTGGCTGCCGGGCACGGTTTGCCCTTCTTTACCCAGGCTTTCCCCGAGGCCCCCGTCCGTGGCTGAGAGGCTCGGCTCTGCCCTGTGATGGGGGCACTGAAGCTGGCTGGGACCGGCTGTGTCCGGCACCGGCCAGCACCGGCTGCTCCGCGCAGGAGATGCCTGAACAACGCCACACTGCTGCTGGTGTTGACAGCACATGGGAACCTGCACCCGGTTCAGTAGGTATATAGCAAATTACCTGTGTTTACTTTTTTCCAAAATATATTTAAATGTGAGTAAAAATTTTGCTTTGTCATGTTGGATGTGGGTACCTTTCACTGTGGAATGTTTTTCTAAATTGTAAAAGCTGACAGATCACTGGAGGAGAACTGTACTCAGTTCCACCAGGTTACACCAGGTTATAGAAACTGGAAAACTAAAAGCACAGAGCTAGCCTTTTTCTGCAGTATCTGTGATGTAGTATGAGTGAAACAAATGCTGAAGATTAAAAGCACTGTCAGGCCTCTGCCTATGGCAAATTCATTCTCAAGCTCTTGATCAGTCCTGTAGGCTGAGTACAAGGTGTGCCACAAAGTGCTGTAGAAAACACTGAAAAACTGCTGTAAGGAAAAATACTCTCTTGGTAAAAATTATCAGAACGTTTTCAGGTCATGAGCTTCCATTGATTTCTATTTGTGTACCCCAAAATGTATTATGAATTTCGATGTATTTATTTAAAAGCCAGGTATAGTTATTAACATAGAGGGATGGTTGCAATAATGACTCATAAAGCATAAATGTTTTCCAAAAGCTGTTTATTTGCAAGTCTTCTGAAACTGCACTTTTGTTTTTAGAGAAATTGAGATGAAAACTGAACAGAATTCAATGTTTAAAAAAGAAAGATAGTTAAATCCTGTACAGAATAGCATATATGTCCCAGCTTTGTTGAAGAAATATAATTTTCAATAAATGCTTGTGTCCTGGGTTCAGCAGTAGCAGTCATTTTCTTCCTTCTTAGTAGCTGATGTAGTGCTGTGTTTTCAACTTTAGTCTGGGAACAGTGCCAATAACACCGATGTTTTTAGTTCTTGCTAAATAATGTTTAGTCTGACCAAGGACTTTCTGAGTCTCATGCTCTGCCAGGGAGGAGGGGAAGCCAGGAGGAAAAGGAGACAAGACACCCGACCCAATGTAACCAAAGAGGTATTCCATACCACAACACATCATGCCCAGTATATAAACTGGGGGCAGTTACCTGGAAGGGCTAGATCACTGCTCAGGTCAGGCTGGGTATCAGTTGGTGGGTGGTGAGTGGTTGTATCCTCTTGACTTGTTATTTCCCTTATCATTATTATTATTGGTTGTAGCAGTAGTGGTTTGCGTTATACCTTAGTTACTGACCGTTCTTATCTCAGCCCATGGGAGTTACATTCTTCCGATTCTCCTCCCCATCCCTCTGGGAGTGGGGGGAGGAAGAAGTGGGGGAGTGAGAGAGTGGCTGTGTGGTTCTGAGTTGCCTGCTGGGTTTAAACCACAACAGTTTGTTTAAGTAGCATAGAGAACTGAAAGCCCACACTCACTAAACTTTAAAAAAATAGTATGAATTTTAATAGAAAAAGTTACAATAGTGAAGTTTTAATAAGAAAATTGGTGCTGGAGGTTAAGACAGTATTTTTTTTATTATAATCAGTGCCTCATTTTTTTTCAACTAAAAGCCACCATAAATGTCTTATGTAGTCTGCTACTGTATCAGTTCTTTGGTCTTATCTGCTACATTTTAAATGTCACTAAGACTAAGACAAAAAACTTGACCTTACATTGTGGTTGAAACTGAATGCTACGATTGCATACAATTCCAAAAAATAAATGGCTGTATAATGCACAGAGTGAATATTTGTTCTTTAGAATGTGTTTGGTTCTAAGCGTCTCTTGAGAATGACCACATAGCAAAAAGCATGATGTCCAATGTGAGGACTCTGTGGCTGTCACTGTCCCCTGGATTAAACCTGTGTAGGGCAGTATAGGGATACCTGTGCTAACTATAAAACAAAAATTGGTGTAGATAGCTGTGTCTACACCGATTTTTTGTCCAGAGAAACTATGACCAGCTGTAGTTCATATCATCAAGGCCCTTGTCAGCTCTCCACTGCAAATAACTTGTGTTGTTAAACTCTTGTGTAGTTCAAGTCTACCAACAAGGGTTCTAAGTGGATGAGTTCTCCTATAATACCAAATGAATCTTTTCTGGCTCACTTCCATGCCTTCTGGTCTCCTTTGGCTCTGAGTACCTACCAGCTACATACGGTTTCCATGCCTAATAACTGCTAAATGTTAGAACAGAGTGCCAGGGTCTGCTAGTTATTGAGAAAGTGGAATGGAGGACAAACACTTCGTTTGTATCAGATGGGGAACAGTTCTCAGTAGCCTCACACTTCAGACTTAATAGAATCATAGAATAGTTAGGGTTGAAAAGGACCTTATGATCGTCTAGTTCCAACTCCCCTGCCGTGGGCAGGGACTAAACCATGTCACCCAAGACTCTGTCCAACCTGGCCTTAAACATTGCCAGGGATGGAACATTTATCAAAGCACACTTCAAAGCATAATTTGTCTTTCATTATGATGAAAATTGCTTGTCTATTTTGTGATAATTTTTTACTCTGCCTCTCATGATTTCTGTTTGTCCTTCTCCTTATCTTCTTGAGTTCAGAAGTCTTTCAAGGTTAAGTTGCAGTTTCTGGAATATATTGTAGCCGCTATCAGATTCTCTGCAACCAGACTGTGTGGGGTTTTAAATAGGTACTGCTCAGTTAATACAGTTTTAGCATACCACAAGAAAGAACATAATTGTGAGCACAATATGTACTTTGTTTACTGGTATAGTCCTAAACAGGCAAAAGAGCTCATTTTACTAATCCAACTGTGGATATTTTACTGCTTCAGATGTGGATGTCACAGTAACTTCTGTTAACTTCAGGTGTTGCCCAGACTTGATGACTTGTTAAGTTTATCCCCTGCACAGTAACAGTGGATCTGGTTAAAATGTACACAGCACTGTACTGCTGGAAGTAAAATACTTCAACATAGGAAAAGAAAATAAATTAAGATTTTTCAGATTTTGCTTGGGGTTTTTTTGAGGCATACGTAAGGGAAAAAATCAATCCTGTGTACTGAAAAAAAAAAAAAAAAGACCAAATTACTTTGGGGCAGACATCAACTAAGTATATTTTTAAATGCAGATATATATATATATATATATATATATAGCCACTGGGATTTTGAAGAGATGCCTATCTGTCTTGATGACAAAATACATTTATCTGTATACAGAAGACTGAATTTTATTCATAGCCATATTTCAAACAGAATATGTGATTACATATGATTTGCTGTCTCATGTATGTTGCTCACATCATTAATATAACAGCAGACTTTTTTTTTTTTACAAGATTACTAGCAAAATGTAGAAAAATCTGATCTTGGTCACATTTTTTGAATATTTAATTTGGGGTGGTTTTGATGATTCTTCTAGGTCTTTTGTAAGTAGGTGAAATTTCACCTGCTCCCATTTATTTTGCTACATATGTGAGCTGTTGGCATGAATAACAAATATTTCATAATGATCTAACTTGAGCATGAGATACTGCAACATATATAATCAGTTAACTCTTCATTTCTTGCTGTATCTTGATGAATACAAAGAGGTTCACTGCTGCTCTGTAGGTCTTTCAGGATCTAGGTCTCTTGATTCTGCAATGAGTTTTTCAGTTACAGGTCACTAAAAAAATTAAGTCTCTAATCACTTAAATGATAATATAATTAATTAAAATAGAGGAAACCAGCAATAAAAAGGAAATGTTGAAATTAGCAAGTATCCTTGTATAAATACTGTCTGTCTTTAAAGTCTTCAGTTTGGTTTTCACTTTAATCTGTGATCTAATATTTTTTTTTAATGCTTCATTTAGCATGCTGAATGTTAGGCATCTAAGTTTTCTTATGTTTTCTGTCACCCAATTTGTCTGAATTTCAACCTATTGATATGAATTAATTGCATCATATTCAAAGTTATTCCACCTATGCAATGCGAAAACTTAATACTTACATTCTCCATTTTGTTCCACACATGTAAGATATTCTTTGACATCAGATGTTTTGCAAAATTTTAGCTATACCATTTTAAATAGTCTTCCCAAAGACTATTAAGTAGGAAGTAAAATCTATGAACAATTTGCCACCATTAAGACCATTTCAGCAAAATCTTTTTACCTTTACCACCTGTAAAATAATATTTTGAAATAAAAGAGTATAGCTTTTATTGAGCTGTGAAAAAGCTTTAGGATCATCTCATATCTGTGATTATACATGTGAAAACTGGGAGGCAGCCTTCGCTGCAGTGACAATGAAGTGGTGGAGTTCAGGATCATACAAGTAAGAAGCAGAGTGAAAAAGCAGGATTACAGCCCTGGACTCTAAGCAAGCATGACTTTTCAGGCATCTGCCTGGATACAATGTGAGGTAGAAAAGGGGTCCAGGAGAGCTGGTAAAATTTCAAGGATTGCCTCCTCCAACTCCAAGCTCAAGAGCAGTTCATCACAATGAGCAGCAAATCAAGCAAAGGCCTGAATGGATGAACAAGGATCTCCTGGATGTACTCAAGGAGAAAAAAAAAGCAGCCTAGGATATTGTGTCAATACTTGAGCATGTTGGGATGGCCTTAGGAAAGCCAAAGCTCACCTGGACTTAAAACTGGTGAGAAGCATGGGCATGAACATCAAGGACCTCAACCTGCTCTAGGTTACCTTGCTTTGGCAGGGGGGTTGAACTAGATGGTCTCCAGAGGTTCCTTTCAGTCCTAACAATTCTGTGATTCTGTGACATGGGCAGCGAAAGGAAGACTAGGAAAATGCAGGCTCACTGCTAAATGAGGCAAAGGGGACTGATGTCAAATAACATGGAAAAGGCTGAGATACTCACAGCCTTCTTTGCCTTGGCCTTTCCTGATAAGGCTCTCCTTCATGAATCTTGGGTCCAGGGATGTAAGAGAAAGTTGGGAACAAGGAAAACGTATCCTTGGCACAGAAGGAGAACATTTAAGCAAAATGGACACACAAGGTCTTGGAGCTGTGTGGGATGCACTTATGAGTGCTGGGGGAGCTGCTTGATGTCACTGTGATGCCACTCAGTTATCTTTGAAAAGTCATAGGCATTAGGGGAGGTTCCTGAGGACTATAAAAAAAGCAGTTGTCACTCCTGTCTCTAAGGGGAATGAGGAGGATACAGAGAACTACAGGCTTGTTAGTCTCATGTCAATTCTTTGGAAGGTAATAGAGTGAATAATCCTGAAAGCCATTTCCAGACACAGGGAGGATGAAAAAGTGATTGGCAGTATTCAGCGTGGATTTATAAAGGGAAGACTGTGCTTAACCAACCTGATAGCTTTCTAAAGTAGATGAACGGCTTGGCAGATGAGGGGAGAACAGCGGATGTTACTAACTTTGGATTGTCGGGCTTTTGGTACTGTCTCCCATAACATCTTCATAGGCAAGCTGATAAAATACAGATCAAATAGTGAGATGAACTTTAATCTGGCTGAACTGCCAGGCTCAGAGGGCTGTGATCAGTGGCATAGAGTGCATCTGGAGGCCAGTCATAGGAGTATACCCAAAGAGTCAATACTGGGTCCCATACTGTTTAACCTCTTTATAATGAACTGCATGATGGGACTGTGTGCACCCTCAGCAAGTTTGCATATGATATAAAATTGTGAGTGGCTGATACACCAGATAGTTGTGCTGCCATCCAGAGGGACCTCAACAGGCTGGAGAAATGGGTGGACAACAGCTTCAACAAAGGGAGTTCAATGAAGTTAAATGTGGAGTCCTGCATCTGGGGAGGAGCAACCACCTGCACCAGTACATGCTGGGGCCCAGTCAGCTGGAAGTTATAAATTAAGTTAGTCTTACTGTGCCTAATTAGAATTAGATTAGCCTAATACTGCTGTGAATGACAGCAGTGCTGAAATATTTTTTATGCAGAGAACAAAAATGATGTCACCTGATATTGTACCTTGTACAACTGTTTCATATTAAGCAAACAGCTGCTATTTGTTGTGTATCTTAAGTCTGTAGTAATGAATGCAAAATAGTAAAATGCCTTATATTACAGTTTTTTATATATTTTTTTTAATTTTACTGTACTGTTGGGACCTTTACTGATCGATGACAGTTTTAATCAACCTGTATAATCACAGAACAAAACCCCAGAATCTTTCTTACATAGGGGTCTTACTGAAAACTGTTGCCTCATGTAAAGATTGTGGTTCATGACAGTAGAAACAAAGCTTAGACCAGTGCCTTGTGCTTTCTTCCCACGTCTACTATGAGCTACTAAGACTGAACTTTAGTCAACCTCTGTTATTAGTTGCATTTCTTGGAGACAGTATGAATGCAGACATAGATTTGCTCAATGATAATTAATTGGTATGTCATAAATGAGTACTTTCTAGACTGCATACGCAAACTCTTAGCAGAATGTAGAAAGAATCATGTTAAAATGCTCTTAGGAATTCATTATGCTGGAGGACAGTGATATCAGTTTATCTCTTGCCTTGTTAATTTCAAATGTGGTTTTCTGTCAATACAGAGTTTACTTGCAGGCAATATTCAAGTACAAGCGAAGTACTCTCTAGAGAGCCACAGAATTTTATTAACAGAAGTTTTTATTAGGCAGTCTAAAAAAAAGGAGCTGAAAATAAACATCAATAAATTCACAAAACATAATTATCAAGCATAAAATAACAAACTCCTGCCTGAAAGCTTTCCACTGTTAACTGGATTTCTGGGAAGTGTCTCATAATGGCAAGCGTGACACAGTTTGTGCAGTAACACTCAGTAATTAGCTAATTGCCCCTCACTTTCCATTGTATTACACCAAAGAGAATCTAAAGATGAGAGATGAGTTAAGTTTTTAAACTGTTCCTTTTTTTTTTTTTTTTTCATCAAAAGAAACTGATATTCATGGAGTATATTATTTATCTTCCCATCTGCAAGCTGTGAAGAATTAAGCAGTATAATTTCAGCAAAGTGTTCCTACTAGATCTTTAAACATTATGTCCTGGAATTTCTTGTCTGACCTCATATTGTCACAGTACAAACATAAAGTTTGGCAAGAATAGGTGGACACCTAGCAAGAAAAATCCTCTGTTAGATCTACTCAGTCATTCCATATTCATTAATACTATTCACTTGCATTTTAGAACGCTTCTTCCATATCTATTTCAAATCACCTTCTCAGATCTCCACTTAACTCACTTCCCTTGTCCTCCAAATAATTTTATCCCACTCTATACCTTATCCATACCTGAGATGGTTGGTAGGACTTCCTTTCATAAGCTGATAAAAAAATACCCATTTCACCCTAGCTAGAAAGGTAAATAAAAAGGTATACAATGCAGTTAGACTATTACTGAAGTGGAATTGCACTAAAGGGGCTTGGTAGTAGTAGATACAGCATATAGATTTCTGCCAAAAAACCTCCAACGTTAAATGCAAAATGCAAAACCTGCAAATGGCTCAATGCCCAACAAGAGACCAGTAACAAGTGGTGTCCCTCAGGGGCTGGGATTGGGACTGGTTTTGTTCAACATCTTTGTCGGTGACATGGACAGTGGGATTCAGTGTGCCCTCAGCAAGTTTGCCAATGAAATCAAGCTGTGTGATTCAGTTGATACGCTGGAGGGAAGGAATGCTATCCAGAGGGACCTCGACACACTTGTGAGGTGGGCTGATTCCAACCTGATGAAGTTTAACCATGCCAAGTGCAGGGTCCTACACCTGGGTCAGAGCAATCCCAGGCACAGCTACAGACTGGGCAAAGAAGAGATTCAGAGCAGCCCTGTGGAGAAGGACTTGGGGGTGTTGGCTGACGAGAAACTGAACATGAACCAGCCGTGTGTGCTCACAGCCCATAAAGCCAACCATATCCTGGGCTGCACCAGAAGGAGCATGACCAGCAGGTTGAAGGAGGTGGTCCTGCCCATATACTCTGCTCTTGTGAGACCTCACCTGGAGTATTGTGTGCAGTTCTGGTGTCCTCAACATAAAGAGGACATGGAACTGTTGGAACAAGTCCAGAGGAGGGGCATGAGGATGATCTGGAGCAACTGTTATATGAAGACAGGCTGAGAAAGTTGGGGCTGTTCAGCCTGGAGTAGAGGAGGCTGCATGGAGACCTCATAGCAGCCTTCCAGTATCTGAAGGGGGCCTATAAGGATGCTGGGGGACTCTTCATTAGGGACTGTAGTAATTGGACAAGGGGCAATGTATTTAAACTAAAACAGGGAAAGTTCAGGTTAGATGTAAGTAAATTCTTTACTGTAAGGGTGGTGAGACATTGGAATGGGTTGCCCAGGGAAGTTGTGAATGCTCCATCCCTGGAGGTGTTCAAGGCGAGGCTGGATAGAGCCTTGGGTGACATGGTTTAGTGGGAGGTGTCCCTGCCCATGGCAGGGGGGTAGGAACTAGATGATCTTGAGGTCCTTTCCAACCCTAACTATTCTATGATTTTATGATTCTGTGAAATGAACTGTGTGAACTCTACATATATTTTCCTCATATAGCAGGCCTGGGAGTAGTTGTTAACTGATTACACGAGCAGAGCTGCAAATTTCATAACAAAATTAAGTGTAAATTTATACTTGGATGTTCCTCTGTGAATTAAAGGTATTCCAGTCACTGTAAAGAAGTACTAATCGGCTGCTATGTAAGGCTATTTAGTGACAGAATGAAACTATTGCAAAACTTATGAGACTTCTCCACTGTCTTGAATCTCCACTATCTTGGCAATTAATTCATTTTTACTTTGTGTATTATTCTTTCGTTTGCCATATATGAACACTGAGTATTTTGTTTACATAAATGCTCACAGAAAATACACATTAATATACCCAGGTTCTCTCAATGCATGTATCAACAACAGTCCATCAATAAAATTGTGACTAAAATGAAGTGTTAGTAAATAATTGTGTGAACCACCTTTGTTTATTTGGCTATATGTTGTTCTTGCAGAGCAATTAGAGTATGCAGAGAAGTTTTCGAAGTATCCCTCTGCTTGAGGAATGTCAGGCAATCCAAATTCCTATGGCAATAGTTCAAAGGTTTTTTTCTCATGTTAAGTACAATTTTCATTTGAAAGCACAAGAGCAATCATAGGGAAGGATTGGATGCTGATTCTCAGAAACGGATCAATATTTAATGTAACTTTCAGAACATTCACAGTATTCTGAAGAAAAAAAATATTCATAAAACCTGACACATTTTTTCCTGCAATTGCTAATGCTGTTTAAGGAATCTTTTTGCTTTCTAAGTAATATGCCTGTATTATGGTTTAGTTCAGAATGTAGACCTGCTAAAACTGCTGTATGTTGTAAGTCAGATTCTGACATTATTCTGCATAATATCTGATTGAAAAAAATCCTATCGCTAACATGAGTGAAATTCTTACTGTCCAATTTAAGACTTCTAGTGTATATGTCTGAACTAGAAGCATCATTAGTATACCTCTTGGAATGTACTTAGAATACAAGCTTATGACTGTCACACATGCTGTGTGCCTAAGATTAGGCTGCATGTGTGGCTGGAAAGTCTACTGATTTACTCGGCTTTGATGTGAAAATTTTGGCTAGAAATAGGGATTTTGATTGTTTGAAAAAGAAACACTGTAACTAGAAACAGTATTTGGGGGGGGGGGTTAATAGAAGTTGTATACCTGGAAACTTTTGATGCAGTTATGGGTTTGGATATCAGATCCCTCTGAAGTTCATTTGTATTCAGATCATTCATTTGTATTATTGTTTAACCTGTCTCTTGCCCTTAAAAGATTCTCTGCAGATGTTTTGCATCTTCAAATCTGATACACATTTTCAGTGCCTATTTGCATGATTTTCATTAGTAGTTGGGTTTTTTTACAATTGTAATAAAAAAGGTCAAATGATGACATACATTACACTCCAAGTAAAACATTTAACAATTTCTCCCAAGCAATCTGAACACCTGTGATACCTGAAAAATGTCAACAGAGAATATAGAATAGTAACAGAGAAAGGGTGGGAAGCACACCAATACATGACACTGAACAAAAAATCTTTGGCTTTCCCTGGTTTGATAGCTAGATTTGATCTTGTTTTAAAGGATTTGACTTGAGATAGGCCAGCACTGGAAACAAAGTAAAAACCAAAATATTGTAAAAGTAATTTAAGGGCTGAGAGGTCATGCAGCTTGTAAATTCAAGGAAGCTGTTTTACTTGGGAAGTGAGGCGTTTGTGAAAGAAGCAGATACCTAGAAAACAATAGAAAAGTAAGTCAGAGGCAAGTCCCAGTGTTAGGATTTGGAAGTTATTTAGATCCTGAAGAAAAATAAGATTTGGTTTTGATGTAAGAATAAAAGGATAAGCAGCAGAGAACTTTGAAATGCATGCAGGGAACAGTTTGTATCTATGAAACAAATTATCTACATACCTGTAATACAGTATCTGAAGCTTTTTGTTAAGGTGCTGGCACTCTTAGTAAGGGTGGTAGTGGAGTTTTTTTGGATTGTTTTTCAGTATAGGGCTTAGTTAAAATAGGTTCTTCCAGGATGCCTGGGGCTGACTTTATTAGACGACACATGCCAGCCTCTGCAGCATGTGATGTAGAATGGTAGAATGCTTTCAAGTGGAACTGAATGAATCAGGCTTTGAGATACAGTTTCTACATAAAAGTAAGTTAGGTGATTAGAGAGTCACTAAATCAGACCTGAAAACACGATATATGGAGACATACATCTTGAACTGCCTAGTTTCTATAAAATTAGACACAGACATTTAAATGCTGATTCTGTTTAGGAAATAATATCGTTTATTCTGGTCATTTCCAGGTGACTTACGTAGTAATTAATGGTGTATAAATAGCTCTTGTAAAGATACAATTTGAACAGCGTGACGGGTTCATAAATTCCAGAAATTTGCATCTCAAATAACCACAGATTGCATGGATCCAGTCTAAATATCTGCTTGAAGTGGTTTAAGCCCAACCAACAACTCAGTCATGCAGCCGCTCGCTCAATCCCCCCCCCCCCACCCACCTTCCTCCCCCAGTTCCTGGAGGGATGGGCAGGAGAACCAGAAGAATGTAACTCCCATGGGCTGAGATAAGATCAGTCCAGTAACTAAAGTATGACACAAACCACTACTGCTGCCACCAATAATAATAATAATAATAGTAAGGGAAATAACAAGGTAAGAGAATACAACTGCTCACCACCCGCTGACCGATACCCAGACCAACCGAGCACTGATCTAGCCCTCCCGGGTAACTTCCTCCTCTTTATATACTGGGCATGACGTGCTGTGGTATGGAATATCTCTTTGGTTAGTTTGGGTCAAGTGTTCTGTCTCCGTTTCCTCCCAGCTTCCCCTCCTCCCTGGCGAAGCATGAGACTCAGAAAGTCCTTGGTCCGAGTAAACATTACTGAGCAGCAACTAAAAACATCAGTGTTATCAGTGCTGTTCTCAGGCTGAGAGTCACAACCACAGCACTACACCAGCTACTAAGAAGGAGAAAAAATGATTGCTAATGCTGAAGCCAGGACACTGCTCTATCATTCCTCTGCCTTTTCATAAGTCTGCTCACTGTCAGCATTCCAGAAGTACCAGCTATTTGTTACTCAAATGAAAAAAAACTGATCCTGAAAAACCCAGAAGGTTCATTTGTTTGTTTCTAGGGAAATGAGGTTGTTCCTAAAAGCATTCAGAAAAGCTGCCTGTATGTGCAAGATTCTTTGCCCTTTCTTCTGCACTGTGGAGTCAGTGGTCCAGTTCAGAGAGATTTGGTAGTCAGTAGGTTCAATGAACATTCCGTGAAGCAAAAATATCTTTTAATGCAAATGTACTTAATAAAGCTTTTATCCTCATACTACTGGGCTTTAAAGACATCAGTGTAAATCAGCAGGTGAATAGCTGAGTGGAAGGTTCTTCATTCCAGATCATTATCTCAGCCTGCAGTGGATACAAATATATTGATTTTAAAAGAATACATCTCTGTAAGCATGGATTAAATTAAAAAACCTAGTTTTTGTTTTGGGGTTTTTCTTTAGGTGAAAGTGTGACTCCTGTTTTCTTTGCAAAAACAGTTGTATTGAAACATCAGACTGTTGCATTCAAACTTCTGTATTCAGTTTGCTTCAGTCAGACCAAAATGACAAATAGATCATATAGTCAAGATTGAATTGCTTTATTCACTGAATCTGTAGGAGCATAGCACATTTATTGTACAGCTATATAAGGTGACGTCAAATGAAAAGTGTGGCACTCAGGTGCACATTAGAATGTGGATGAACATCTACAGAATGTAGTAAATAGCACTGGTTAAATAAAAAAGCTTGACCTTTTTGAAGTGATTAGAACATTATTTCCATGCCAATATATAACTTTCCCAAAGGATTGAATCTGACAAACCAATTTGGTAAGAGACAAAACAGGTACGTTTGATTAGAGAAAATATTTTGGTGAGGTCAGCCAAACAGTTAGTGACTTTAACCTCTTTCAGAGGATAATTAATCTATCACCTGCTTCAATATACCTTAATTATTACTGCTTCTGTCTCTTGCTTTTGTTTAAGTTTTCTAAAGGTTCTTATATGCACTTCATAATCTGAAGTGCTGAAAGCAGATGGAAGGAATTAGTGCCAGATTCTTAGGCTCAGGAGCAATTTACTCAAGGTATCATTTCAACAGTTTCAGTGGAATTATTTGTTGAATAAAGAACTAATGTAATCTGAATAAGAATATGAACATCCCTTAATAAATCTATGATTTGCCAACAATGATCTGTGACGTTGTGCCTTACAGAATAACTAAAATAATTGCCATCTGTTACTGAAGTATCATAAAATTCTGCTACTGGAATAGAATATGCCCCTTCTAATATTAATTCTTAGTATCAGTAAGCAGTAATGGATGGAGTGTTTAGAACAGATCAAACATTAGGTATTTGTGACAAATGACACTTTTTGAATATATTAGGAAACATGCTGCATTCTGAAATGTTACCAAATAGGGGCTTATTTTTTCTTAATAACATAGTTTGCTCCAGATGCAATTGCAATATGTATTTCAATGCTTTCTGAAAAACTGGTCCTTAGAGTGCTGAGAGAGACATGGATTAGCAGATGCATGTAGCAGGATCTCTGCAGATTAGGTGTTTGCTCTTCTGGTGCTCTGCTTTGTTGGAGCCTGTATGGAACATCATTCAACAAAAATTAAGTTTTCTTCTGCTTCTCTAAAGTTTGTCCTTTGCAGACCATATAGGCTTTAACCCATAAAGCTTATTGTACTATTCAAGGTTAGGAAAGTAGCCATTGTAGTATCAATTAATGAAATAAGAAGTAAGCCAGTTCTGATTCAGGCAGCTCAGAAAAAAAAACCCACCAGAATCTGTTGATTGAACGCAATTGCTTAAAGGTGACTAAAAGAAGAAAATTGGGTCTGTGCCCTTTTTTTTTTCTTCATTATGAAATATAACCAAGGTCAGAAGGTTTGTCATTTGTCTTTACGTAAGTGTTGCTTGTGTTCATATTGAAGATTCAAAAAAAAAAAAAAAAAAAAAAAAAAAAAAGAAAACAACCAAACGGAACCCCAAAACAACAACCAACAACCAAAAACCAAGTAGCAGGCAGCTACCTGACAAAAACCAAGATCAACAAACGTTGTCATGTTACTGATGTAATTCATGCATGGGTATGAGTACTCTGCAGTTATTACCTATATTGCCTGATACTTTTTGCAAAAGATCTCAACTTTTTCTGCAAGTCTTGCTGCTTTGGTTGTAGAATATTTTTTAACAGAACCTGGCAAGCATATTGAACATGGTAATAAGACTACCACTGAGTAAGGTGTATTTCAAGTGATCCTAATTCAGGTTAGTGTGCTTATACTCAATGACTTGGTCTGTCAGTCAAGTATAGGAAGCATAAGTTGATGTAGCATTAGATTCTTTCCTATATTACACTATAGTATCTATAGTAGAACTTAAAATATATAAAAAGCCAGGAAGTTTAGACCACAGATGCACACAGACCTTTGAAGTATGGAAGTAAAATTTCATATGCTAGTCATTAAAAAGAAAAAAAAAAAGTATATCTAGTCTTCACAATCAGCTGAAAAAAAATAGCACTATATTATTAAGACATTTGTACAGTTTTACAAATACTTACGCATAAAAGGTTTGAAGTTCTCCACAACTTAAAATGAGACTTAGATCCAAACCTTTTGTTTGATCATGCTGCTGAAAACATAATTCAGTTACAAAGGACAAGTTAAAAACCCCAGTGGTATGGGTGGATGACCTTCTTGTGTTTGCAGACAGAGTTGAAACTGGTCCATAACCGGCATAATAATTTACATGCTTGCTTCTCAGCTAACCTGAGAGCATTTCCAATTTATTTTAGTGTGTTGAAATCTGTGTCTTCATTATTCTCTATGTTATAAATATCTACAACATTTGTAGAGTAGGAGCGATAATGGTACCATTGCCATGTTTTATGAGGCAATAATAATGATTCTAGTGAAGTTAAAATGAAGGACTGTACTAAAAGGAAGGATATATGTCCAAGAGTGTAATCATGTCCATTTTTTTTCTGTATGCTGACTGAAGGTGTGTCTCTTAGTGAGAAGTCAGGTTTAGAAACTGCTCTTAGGAAAGGAGAAGGGAAAGAAAAAGGCAGTGTGCAGTAACAACTACTCTGTAACTCCAAAGGGAATGTTCTCAGCTGGATGGGAAAAGGTGAAAATTACCATGTCATAAATTCTTAAAGACTCTCATTTTCTCCAGTTTTGTCACAAACCTCTCCCTGTTTGTTGAGAATAAGGAAATAACAGCTTTAAGTAGCTGGAAGCTGTCACTGCCAGCAAAGATGCCAGTTAAAGTTTTTTGAATACTCTCTTACTGCACCATCTGGATGCCTTTAGTACTAAGTCCAAATATAAAACTGCATGAGACCACATTTGTAAGAGACATGCTTATTTGAGAATGGTAAACATTTTGCAATATTTATGTAGTGCTTTTTTTTTTTTTCCTTTCCATGCAGAAATACTCTATTAAATGCTTAATAATATACAGATAAACTGGATTTATCATCTTTTGATATCTCAGTTCTCCACCTGCTCTTTCTTAAATATCTTCAATAGCACATGGGATGTATATGACAGAATACTGCACTGTGGTTTTAATACACACTTTGCAACATCGTGAGAGGCATGGAGAGATTAGGTGGGGGTTACTTCCTTGATCTGTGCTGTGTGAGAGTCATATTCTGTACGCTGCAGTCTCACTTATCATTCATGTTTGTGCAAACATTAAACATTTTATTGTCTGCTATTTAATTGTTTGCTTACATGTTTTATATGTCCTAGAGATATGTATTGGAAATACAATATGTTTTCAAAGCTAACATCCATTTTGGGTGGATTTTTTTCATCAAATCCTACCAATTCTCTTCAAAGTGCTAACGACAAATAAGAATCTGTGGCTTTGCAATATTGAAGATTGCAGTTTTTAAAACAGTTGAATACTTGATGATTGAGGCTCTTACTTGTCTGTTACAATTGCATGTTGTAACATCAGGTTTTGCAATAACTTACACCTTGTGTAACTACCTTACTCAGAGGCTGTTCTGAAGTTAGGCTAAATAAGTGTGTTAAGGCTAAATAAGTGTTTAATCCACTATGATAAGGCATTACCACAAAATTTTCAGTTATGCAAACAGGATCAGTTTTTCTCAGTTCTGCCTTTTAGCTGCAGTCCTTCCATATGCAAAAGCAGAAACAATAAAACATATACTTAGTTACTCTGTTTAATTATATCTTCATTATATTTCCTAAACTGTTTCTCACTTACGTAAATAATTCCATAATGAAGGCTTTAAGACAGCATAGAACTTTGAACAAACTTGAGATTTTTGTGTATGTTTCTATGTCACCTGGTTGGTGACAGCCAGCATGGCTTCACTAAGGGGAAATCTTGCCTGAACCAGTTTGTGGCCTTCTGTGATGCGGCTGTGGAACTGATGGATAAGGGCAAAGCAGTTGATGTCCTCTACTTCAACTTGTGCAAAGCGTTTGACACTGTTCCACACGACATCCTTGTCTCTAAATGGGAGAGACATCAATTTGATAGGTGGACCACTCGGTGGATAAAGAACTGTCGGGATGGCTGCATGCAAAGAGTTGTGGTCAATGGCTCAATGTCCAGCTGGAGACCAGTAACAAGTGGTGTCCCTCAGGGGCTGGGATTGGGACTGGTCTTGTTCAACGTCTTTGTTGGTGACATGGACAGTGGGATTCAGTGTGCCCTCAGCAAGTTTGCCAATGAAATCAAGCTGTGTGATTCAGTTGATACGCTGGAGGGAAGGAATGCTATCCAGAGGGACCTCGACACACTTGTGAGGTGGGCTGATTCCAACCTGATGAAGTTTAACCATGCCAAGTGCAGGGTCCTACACCTGGGTCAGAGCAATCCCAGGCACAGCTACAGACTGGGCAAAGAAGAGATTCAGAGCAGCCCTGTGGAGAAGGACTTGGGGGTGTTGGCTGACGAGAAACTGAACATGAACCAGCCGTGTGTGCTCACAGCCCATAAAGCCAACCATATCCTGGGCTGCACCAGAAGGAGCATGACCAGCAGGTTGAAGGAGGTGGTCCTGCCCATATACTCTGCTCTTGTGAGACCTCACCTGGAGTATTGTGTGCAGTTCTGGTGTCCTCAACATAAAGAGGACATGGAACTGTTGGAACAAGTCCAGAGGAGGGGCATGAGGATGATAAGGGGACTGGAGCAACTGTTATATGAAGACAGGCTGAGAAAGTTGGGGCTGTTCAGCCTGGAGTAGAGGAGGCTGCATAGTGACCTCATAGCAGCTGTCCAGTGTCTGCAGGGAGCCTATAAGGATGCAGGGGTGGGGACTGTTCATTAGGGACTGTAGTGATAGGACAAGGGGTAATGGGTTAAAACTTAAACAGGGAAGTTTAGACTGGGTATAAGGAAGTAGTTCTTTACTGTAAAGGTGGTGAGACACTGGAATGGTTTGCTCAGAGAAGTTGTGAATGCTCCATCCCTGGCAGTGTTCAAGGCCAGGTTGGACAGAGCCCTGGGTGACATGGTTTAGTGGGAGGTGTCCCTGCCCATGGCAGGGAGTTTAGAACTAGATGGTTTTAAGGTCCTTTCCAACCCTAACTATTTTATGATTCTATGGTTCTATAACATTTAGTGGTTAAGACAAATGACTACAATTAGGCCTATAAATAGAAATAACTTCTACCTCCTAGATTTTTCCATTGCTGTAACTAGAATCAAAGGATTACTTATGTTTGAGGGTTTTGTTTGGGGAAATACAATCTCTAAAATATGTGAGGCTTATATCTTATGAGTAAGATATAATTCACTAATAAGGCCTTGAAATATAACCATATATAGACTATCTTAAACCACTAGACATTAGGCTTTCTGGAAGACTTATGAGCTCTGGGTTATTTTCTGATTGTTTCATATTTTCTTTTTTTAAATAAAGTCAGTGCACAACATGATGTGCAGTTATTTGTACACGCTTAAAAAATCCAAACAAAACCCCCAAGCAAAAGAAACAAACAAACAACACCCCCCCCCAAAAAAAAAAAAAAAACAAAAAAAACCCAACAGAACAACAATCCAAAGCCTTAATTATATTTTTATTTTTTATTCCTTGTTTCTCAGTGCTTCAACAGCCACCATCTGGAAATTAATAGATAAGTTCTCTGGTACTTTCAATGATGTTTTCCGTTCAAACTTAGCTTCCAAAATGTATATGGAGATTTATCTCCAGTCAGGAAGTTTCGTATAAATGGCACTTTCAAAGTCTTTGAGTTATACAAGAAAAAATGATGGACTGTGTTTTGCAACGCCAAATGAAATGAATAGGTAAGATAGCTAGTCAGAGGCTAAGTGCCTCTGAAAAGTCAGTCTACTGATCTTTGTGTACATTGGCTTGCAGAAATGTAAAACAGGAATAACAAAAACTCCCTACAAGTTGGTGTGCTGAGGTATAATTCACTGCCATTGCTAAGATGCTCAGATGCTATTGTGAAGAATACTCATAGTTACAATGCTGAATTATAAAGTAAGATGGATTAATTATTAATTTCTATGATGGTCACTTCTCTTTTTACTTCCCTTTGTTAAAAACAACTAAAAATTATATTATTTTAAACAGTGAAATAACTGGTATTTTCCTTCTTGAACAGTGCAGTTATACAGAGTTTAAAAGCTGACTCTAAATTGTTCATGACTATGTCAAGAAAACATTTCAAACTTTTCATCTATGTGAAGGTGTAGAAAACTTTAATAGTACTGATAGCTGTGGATTTCAATTATTATATGCACATTAACAAAATAAATGTGTACTTTATTAATTTTAACTTCTCATTTTAGTCTCCAACTGCATGTTGCGTTTAAAGCAGAAAACAAAGAGATTTACACCTAGTATATTCTCTAATTAGATGTTATGTGCAGCATGAAATCAAAATATTGCCATGTTTTCTTGTCCAGGTTGAATGTATAATGTTATTTGTAAGACAGCCTGTCAGTGGTTTCACTTTTCATGCCGCCTTTTCATATTTACTTCTTCAGTGAAAATTGTTGTAGAAGAATTAGAAGAGTAGAGTTTCCCTTCCCAACAAAAAAAGGCAATGAAATAGCATGCCGGCACTGAATAGCAGCAAGGTAGACTTAAAAAGAAGGTATGTTTGTGATATATAGGGCATACCTGAACAAAATATCCTAGTCCTGGAGTAAACTAGTAAATCTGGGAGTGAGAGATGTGGACCAGACACACAAGAAAGCTTATGTCCTTCTTCATCTTTTCTACATCAAATGCCACTTCATATTCTGTACTAGTCACAAAAGTAGGGTCTTTGCTTCCTGCGCTTCTTTCTTGAGTATCCTTCATCCTTTGTATTGAGCACTATGTAGACATGTCCCACAGCTTTGGACAAATTAACTCATCTTACCTGTAACAACATAGGCAATTTGTACTAGCTGGAAACAGAATCAATTAGACTGCTAGTGCAGTTCTAGTTGACTTTCACACTTTTCAATTTCTTTTTGCAGGGTATGACTGGCCATTAATCATCTTTCCTCTGGGACTAATAAGTTGATATTGAACCAAAAGTGCAGAATTCTCTGGCTGCAGAGTCTGGTAACAGCTTCTGTGTTTCGTGCAAAGAGTGTGGTGCAATTCTGTGATGCTCTATTTGGCTTCAGTTACAGCCGGCTGATTATATCCAATTTATAGCACTTAAATTGTGTTGTAACTATATTATCACTAATCATGTAAATCATGTGACAATTTTATTTTTCAGTGCACAATGAAGGAACAAAGATCTCAGCAAATATGCTATTTAGTATAGTAGCCATAGTTCTCTAAGGGATGCCTGCAAGCCTGTATCATTCTAAAGCAACTATAGTATATGAAAAGAGCTTAGATTTTACTTGTGGAAAAGACATCAAAATGTCAAATGGTGGGTTTTTTGACATTTTGTTTGGTGGGTTGGCCCACACTTAACGGAACCACTTGTTCACTCTCTTCTGTGGGTTGGGGAGGAAAAATAAGTAAGGCAGGCAGTAACATTCTGGATTGAAAAAAACATTTAATAGGTGAAACAAAAGCTGCATATACAAACAAAGCAAAGAAGCAATTACTTACTGTTTCCCATTGGCAGGCAGATGTTCAGCCACTTCCTGAAAAGCAGTGCTTCAGCATGCATAACAGTTGCTTGGGAAAAAAAATGCTCTGACCATCAACATCCCTGCTTCAGTCTTCTTTCCTTGAGCTTTTATTGCTGGATATGCCACATGATCTGGAATATCCCTTTGATCAGCTGGGGGCAGCTGTTCCAGCTGTGTCCCCTCCCAGTCTGGCTCACCCCTCAGCCTACTTGCTGAGTGAGCAGAGTGGGAGAAAGAGAAATCCTGGACTCTGTGCAAGCACTGTATGGCAACAGCCAAAACATTGGTGCCTTGTCAACACTGGTTTAGTTGCAAATCCAAAGCACAGCACCGTAATGGATGCTGTGGAGAAAGTTACCCTCATCCCAGCCAGACCCAGTACAGCTGGTGATTTGCAGAAGGCTAGAAGGCTCTCTGCTTCTTTCTCTTTCTGCATGACTTTAAATTTGTTGCATTGAAAATCAGATGGGACATGCAGAGTATTTTGATAACAGTTTTCTATTTCAGTGCCCGCTGTTACGAAAGTAATTTTATTTCACCATTGGGCCTGCAGTATTGTAAATGGCAAGGGAGGGGTTTGTAAGATGGTATCTTCAGTAAGTTATGTGCACCCTCTGAACTGTCTTGGAAGGACAGTTGCTGTGGTATAATGTCACTGAACATAAGCAACTACTGTATAAGTAAAGCAGTATTTTCTTATTTTCAGATCTCTGTGTATCATTACATATGCATACAAACTAGGAACATTCATTAAGGAACAGTTGGCACTTACCCTTCATCCCACCAAAGAGCCAGTGCTGCATTTCACAAGCAGAGGCAGGAGTAGGTGAGAGAGGTTACTGGACTGGAGATTCTCAGACCCCAGAGAAGTAAGAGGGGATATTCTTCTATCACAGCAAGGTGTGCTTGTTCACATGCGCATTAGCTAGTAAGCATGACATAAAATATCAGAAATTTTAAATACACTTACTCTAGCCCAATGGCTGCTTTGAATATAAAGAAAAAAGCAGAAGACTTAGGTGAAAACTAAAATGATAATTGTAATAAACCTCTTTGTTGGATCTGCATTAGACAGGTATCTTACAACTTTCAGTCTGTCTAGATATTCTAATAACAAATAAAGCATTCATATGTAGTGTGACTGTAAAACAGATTTCATTGTTGCAGTTTATGAAGTTTAAAGTTAGACTGGTTCCTTAATGTACCATTGTTGAGCATTTTCCTGTGTCTGTCTTTCTCTCTCTGTCTGTCTCAGAAATCCATACCTTATTTTACTTCTTCTGAAAAATTAACTGCTAACAAGAACTCTTGTCAGTTAAACTTACCAGTTTAACAAGCTACTTACTGCAAATCTTCTTAGAGATAATCTCATTTAAAATGACATAGCTTGCATTTGAGTTTATAATGCTGAAGTAATGTTGTTTTACAGGTTTATAGAAATAATAATAAAAAATAAAAAATAAAAAGTAAGCTGTGCAAGGAACGTCCCTTCACTTTGAAGAAAAAGCTGCAGTTTAGAGATCAGCTGTCTACAAAAACAAACGGTTTGGTCTGAACAAGCAGTTGGAGGAAATCCTAACTTAAATTACGTCTCTTATGAAACATCTTGTAGAGAAATATTCATACACTTGCACAGCTAATCCAAATAACCGGTCTTCATAAAGACATGACAACACAACACATGGGCTGCAACTTGTTAAAATGTCCATAAATCATTATGATGTGAACAATAAACTTAGCTGAGTACATGGTTGTCAGTTCTATAGGATTAGCAAGTTAATTTGAAATGTTTAATTTAAAAGGTTTATATAAATATCCCTAAGGCATGGCATTAATGCACAAGTTACTCTGCAAGTCTGCTTTTTAAATTGCCAATGACAGCAAAAATAGATTTTTTTTTTCCCTTGGTTAAAACTTCTACACAAATGACAAAGTCTAGATGCAATGAGGACTAAGATTACACCTAATGAAGAACTCAAGCACCTCCAATTTAATTGCCATGGTGTCTTAATGGTTAGCACCTCTTCACTAGAAAAACAAAAGCCAGGAAGAGGGACTGAGTTTGTTTCAAATAAATAGGTCATTCAGATTCTGCAGTATTGTAATTTGAAAATCTAGATGTTTGTCAGGCAATTTTAGAGCTGTAGAAAAAATGTCATTAGGTTTAATTCGCTCTTGACATCACATGATTTTAGGAAAATTGCTCAGATCAGGTTGCTTAGGGCTTTATCCAGTTGAGTCTTGAAAATCTTCAAGGATGGAGATTGCATGGTTTGAGCTACCTCTTCCACTGCATGACTGTCCTTTGAAAAAGATGGTAGACTTGCTTTTCCTTATGCTTGCTGTCTCTCATTTCCTCATTGTCCACCACTGTGAAGTGTTTGATTCCATCTTGTCAATAAACAATTCACAGGTGCCAGCATGCTGCATTTTGTTCCCCCCAAGGCCATTTGTCCTCCAGGCTCAACAGGCTCTGGTCCTAACAGGGCAAGTGTTCCAGACCTTAGCCAACTTGAAGGCCCTTCCTCCTCCCTGTGCTGGGGGGAGCCCAATACTCAGACAGAAAGTATCAAGATGGGATCTCATAAGTGCTAAGCAGAGGGGCATAGTTCCTCACCTCCATGTCCTGACTATTTCCCTGTCCATTCCTCTCAGCATGGTGCTGGCCATCTCTCCAGACAGAGCACACTGGTGGCTCATGCTCAGATGGTGTTTTCCAAGACCTCTAAGTCCCTTCCACCAGCCCATGCCCTTGTAGCAATGCTTCCTGGTTTTGTCTTTGTTGAATGTTGTGAAGTTCAGACAAATATTCTTAGTAGTGTGAATTGGCTGAAATAATACACTTCATATTGTTTCTCAACAGACTGAGAATTGAAAAAAAGCTCATTTAAAAAAATGGAGGAACCAAGAGTCCATCGTTACTAGCTGTTCTGGAGTATTGAATTGTGATCACATACTTTCTGCATTTTAGTATGGAGCCCTAATTCTGTCTAAATTCCATTTTAGACTAATACATCTTTTTATTAAATGGTCAATGAGGACTTCTAAACATATGCTTTTATAGAAAAACATTTGATAGACTCTACTATGTTCAAACCAATTCCAACATTACTCTGCTCTTCATTTAAATCAAGTCTTCTAGGATGTTTTCTTTGTTGTTTCTCCATGATTTCATTTTGTCTAGCAATGTTGGTTTTCCTCAGTTTCCTGGCAAGGGATACCACTCTGGTCAACCTCAGCTATCAATAAACAGGGATGAAGCTTTCTGCATCCACCCTAAGTAAAGTACAGTATCAGGATTTAGCCTTACACAGGAAATTTGTTTCTGGAGTTATGCCGAAACAAACAGATAAATATGCTGCCACTGCTCAAAGTAATCAAAAAGGCAGAAATTCCATTAATTTTCATAGCCAGTTTTAAAGCAAAGATGATAAACAAGGTAACCTTTCAAAAGGCATCTAAAATGCGTCTCTGCTGGAATTGTCTTTCATCGCGTCGTTAAGGAGTGTATAATGTAAGTTAAAATAAAATCCTTTAAATCCATAACCAGCTGACATTAAAATTGTATTTCTATATGGTAATGGCTAATAGAACATTGAACTGTGAACTTGCTATTAGTTTTAGCAATGTTTACTCTAACCTATCTTTAGAGTTTGGAGAGGTTTTGACATGAAAACTCATTTGGGAGCTGTGACAACATTCAGTTAAGGTTTGTTTTTTTTTTTTTTTAAGATGAAGGCAAATGTTTAAAAAGCTTCTCTGAGAGGACTTTACAAAGGAAAGAAATATGGACTAGAATGAAATACTGAGGTCAGAAAATGTTATAATGGAGTCTTTTTCTGTTCATTAATTTTAGCAGTTTTTTCCTTCTCTGCCTTCTGCTGAAAAAAATCTGAATTTTTTAGGGTTTTTGAGTGGTTGGTTTGTCTTTTTTTTTGTTTGTTTGGTTGGTTGGTTGTTTTTTTTTTGTTTAGGTCTTTTTGTTTGGTTGATTGGTTGGTTGGGTTTTTTTTACCTGATACTGAAAAGCTCAATATATTTTGTATAAAGAACTTTTTATTTTGCTTTATGTCATGTTATTCTAGACTTTGCAATTGAACTTGGTACAAGACATACCCCTGTAGTATTGCTCTTCTGGATGCTTCAAAATGCCTATAGAAACCCCAGATAAGCAGACTTAACTAACTGTGGGGTTAAGGGGTCCTCAGGGGTCGGTGCTGGGACCGGTGCTGTTTAATATTTTCATCAATGACCTGGATGAGGGAACTGAGTGCACCCTCAGCAAGTTTGCTGATGACACAAAACTGGGAGGAGTGGCTGACACACCAGAGGACTGTGCTGCCATTCAGCGAGACCTGGACAGGCTGGAGAGTTGGGCGGGGAGAAACTTGATGAAATTTAACAAGGGCAAGTGTAGAGTCTTGCATCTGGGGAAGAACAACCCCATGTACCAGTACAGGTTGGGGGTTGACCTGCTGGAAAGTAGCGAAGGGGAAAGGGACCTGGGGGTCCTGGTGGATAGGAGGATGACCATGAGCCAGCAATGTGCTCTTGTGGCCAAGAAGGCAAATGGCATCTTAGGGTGCATTAGAAAGGGAGTGGTTAGTAGGTCAAGAGAGGTTCTCCTCCCCCTCTACTCAGCCTTGGTGAGGCCGCATCTGGAATATTGCGTCCAGTTCTGGGCCCCTCTGTTCAAGAAGGACAGGGAATTGCTTGAAGGAGTCCAGCGCAGAGCCACAAAGATGATTAAGGGAGTGGAACATCTCCCTTATGAGGAGAGGCTGAGGGAGCTGGGTCTCTTTAGCTTGGAGAAGAGGAGACTGAGGGGTGACCTCATCAATGTTTACAAATATGTAAAGGGTAGGTGTCAGGATGATGGAGCTAGGCTTTTTTCAGTGATATCCAGTGATAGGACAAGGGGCAATGGGTGTAAACTGGAACATAGGAAGTTCCACGTTAACATCAGGAAGAACTTCTTTACTGTAAGAGTGACAGAGCACTGGAACAGGTTGCCCAGGGGGGTTGTGGAGTCTCCTACACTGGAGATATTCAAGGCCCGCCTGGACAAGTTCCTGTGTGATGTACTGTAGGTTACCCTGCTCTTGCAGGGGGGTTGGACTAGATGATCTTTTTAGGTCCCTTCCAACCCTTGGAATTCTGTGATTCTGTGATTCTGTGTGTCTGTCACAGATTTTATTTATTTATTTGTTTGCTTGTATCTAAGATCACAGTAGAATCTTTGAAGCAGACTCTTTTGTGCTTAGAGAGCTTTGTCATTCTAAAAGTGTGTTTAGGTGTTCATTTGCATACAACACATGCAATACATACAATATTTTTATCATTTCAAACATAATAAAAAACCTTACTCATTTAGGAAACACTTGCAGTATGGTTTAATCATGATCTGACTTTGTAGTAGCATAATATTTTTTGTTAATACGATAACTTTTTATTATATCCATGTATATGTGTACAGTATAACCCTGTCTTATATTTTCCCAGAGTATATATTTGTATGTACAGTATGTTATGCCATCCATTTGAATACTGATTTTTCCATGCGCCCAGAGTCATGTATGATTTCAAATGTTCATATATTATGCAGCTCTATTTCAAGACACTACTCATTTCGTAGCTTTTGTGCTTCTATCTTTTCATAATAATCTTGCTCAGTTTACTAACTTTAATAATAATAATACAGTAATAATAAATTCTAAAATCTAAAATTACTAATGGCAGACTGGTCCAGCAGTTTTCAAGACCTCATAGCAGCCTTCTAGTATCTGAAGTGGTGCTATAGGGATGCTGGGGATAGACTGTTCATTAGGGACTGTAGTGACAGGACAAGGGGCAATGGGTTAAAGCTTAAACAGGGGAAGCTTAGACTGGATATAAGGAAGAAATTGTTTACTGTTAAGGTGGTGAAGCACTGGAATGGGCTGCCCATGGAAGTTGTGAATGCTCCATACCTGGCGGTGTTCAAGGCCAGGTTGGACAGAGCCTTGGGTAGCATGGTTTACTGGGAGGTGTCCCTGCCTGTGGCAGGGTGGTTGGAACTACATGATCTTAAGGTCCTTTCCAACCCTAACTATTCTATGATTCTATGATTGTATAATACTTGTCTTTTTTGTGTCAAATGCCTTTTATTTTATTGATAGTATCTGAAAATTTCTAAAATCATGCTATTAAATGAAAGCAATTCAAACATAAGCAAAGTCTTTGGGGGATTTGTAAAAATGCTATGAAAAATGTCCAGATTTTTTTCACTACTCTTTCCATAATGAGATTTTGGTTACAGAACTGTAATTTTAAAAATCAGTGTAATGTGAAATACTAAAACATGCAAATGTCTTATGAAGGAAAATTATAAAAAAAGTGGACTTTAAATCTTCAAATAAAGGAACCTAGTGAATCATTAAGTGAAAGGCATATGCAGGTCAAAAGGAGATAAAGGACGAGAGGAAAAAGGTCTTCCAAGTTACAGTGGTGTAAATGTTTTTTTAAAAAAAGAAGTACTTACATATTTTTGTTACAGAACAAAAATTTAGTTACTAATTTATTTGCTTATCTGTTTTCATTTAAGCAAAGTTTGACAGTGGTTTGGGGATTATTTTTTTTGTTTGTTTCTTAAGTCAAATTTTTGTCAAATTATAATTTTTTAATCACATTAAAATATCCAAATATACTCAAATATGGTATTATTCTCCCTGCTTTGCTATCAAATCTATCACTGAAGTTTTATGCTTAAGAGTGAAATTGATTTACCAAATTCTTCATAGTTATTTTGAATAGAAATGCATTATTATCATGAGAATTGGAAGGAATAATTTAAAGAAAAAAAAAAAAAAACAAAAAACAAACAACCAAAACCCCTAAATTTAATTATAGAAGTCATTTAATAAGGAAATAGAGGCAACATCATAGCTTTTTTATCACCAGTTATGCAATGGTTAAAGGCAAAAGGACTGCCCAATCTATTCAACACCAAGTCCAGTATTTAGACCAAAACTTTAAGGAATATTTAAAAGTTGCTCTTGCTTAGTTGTGTTAAAACAATTTTTCAGTACTATGCCAAATATTAGGAAAAAAAATTAAATTTAGCCTTTGACTGTTCTTCTGTAGATTGTAATCCTCCACACATATAAAAAATATACTGTGATGTCCCTGATGGTACTATTTTTTCAGAATTAATTCTGTAAAGGAAAATTATTTGTACTGTGAAGATGTGCTGTGACTTTTAGATGTGGCATTCCACCTTTCTTTTCTTGGAAACATTGGTGTTGGGTTGAATATACAATGAATGAACAGTCAACAGAGTAACAACAGAACCGTGGGTGATCAAGAGCATAAGAAAATAGAACAGTATTCAAATTAAGAGCAATACATGGTGCTCTTTCCACAGTCTCATTAAAGCTGAAAAAAAAAATCTTTTTAGAGGCTTCACTGTATTCGCACACTGCCAGCTGTTAATTTTCATTGTCTCAAGACTTTCATGGGTAGCTGCTGCATCTACTTAATCTCATGAAACTGAAAATTGCTCCTATATATGAACTGAGTTGTATTTGTTTTTAAATTTTATATTCACACTCTCTTTATAGAGAGGAGCTGTCATGACACCCTTAAAAAGCATGTGATTTTTCATGTAGTCTCTGAGATACTCTTTCAGTTTCATTAGATTTTAACATGAATTTACTTTGTTTCTAATGAATCAAACCCCCCATATTTTGCATAAATGCTTCAAGCTTTTGGAATAATATTTTTAAGTCTAAATGGTGATTAATGATATTTTTAAATACAGAGTGGTTAGCAGAAAAAGTCAATGTCTTTTTTCACTTAGTATCCAGAGGTACAGTGTTCTTACCTTCATCAGTATAGTAAGGATGGTCAAACAACTGATTCATTCACTACTTAATACAGATAGTCTAATATATAAATGTCCTTACATATAAGTAATCAATTATTTGTATATTTATTAGCATATTTGCATGTACAGTAACTTGCGGTGATATCACACAACAGTTATAAAACTAACAAACAGAAAATCAATAGACTGAATGAATCATTGTGATTGCTTGAAAGTCAATAAAATTTTATCCCTAGAAAGAAAATACAAAGTATTTCTTTAAGAAGTTTTCCAAATGCAAAATTTAATGAATTTTATAATTAAAGGATGTTACACAAGCAAACAAATGAAAAAACCTAAATAAATTTGTTTTCTTTGTGAAGTTTGCAAAAAGCGCATTTAAGATTGAACTTGGTAGAAACGACTTTATGCTAAACCGCTAAATCATGTAACAATATACTGAAACATTTGGTTAATCCTGCTGAATCACTAGATTTTTCAGGGTAAAAAAAGACTATACAAATTAAGTTTAAAGCTGGCTACAGCTTTATTAGCTTCACTGTTATGTTAATCCTTCTTAAAAGATATCAGTCAGATTTTTTCCTGCCGTTTCAGATACTTTGACAGAACTGCTATAAACCTTTGTCTCCTTTCCGTTTTACACAGTAGCAGAATCATTATGGGTTTTCTAGGCATTCTTACCTTGTCTGATGAAGAAGGAAGTAATTCTGCAATGGATTACACGAGAGGTCTGACATCTTCTGTGAAGGAATGCGTTTTTCTAACTCCATTTCCTGTTCTGGGCAGTTAATGAGGAAAGACAAGATCTTGGTTTAAGTGGAGCAGATAAACCAAGTTGACAGTATAATTTATTCTAACAAATAGGTCTTCTCCTGCCACCCACTTCCAAAAGAAGCACAAATAAACTTTGTTTTCATTCACAAAGAAAAAAAAAAAAACACAACAGCAAAACCAGCAGGTTGGTGTGTTTGTACATGGTATTCAGGTGAAGTATTAATATCACTATAGAGTCATACAGACTGACATTAACACTAGGATGAGTAGTCAGTGCCTGTATTTCCCTGCATGATGCATTCTTCTTTATGATTCCAAGAATTTTCTGTTAGTACACTTTTTCTGTCATCAGTCACCTTTCTTACTACCATATTCTCTGTCATGCAAACTGTGCATACTGTTGTCATTCTCAGTTGGCCTTTGTTTTTATTTGTCCAATATTAAATTAAGCCTTATGTGTCTGTCATGCCAAATCAGTTTCATAATTTCAGAAATTATTTCTTTGTATAAATGTCTGCCTGAAGTGAACATGAGAAAGGGGTAGAATTTCAGAAGTTATGGAATGTTTTCCACAGTTGACGAATGTGTTTATTTGCTCTGATACTTTATGTCACAGAGAGAGATTAATTAAATCCTTTTTTTTCCACATGCTGTGATTCATGCAGGCTATCTATACTCAAACCACTCATTTTACATGTTGTGTTGTCATTGCTGAGTCTATTAAATATGAATTTAGCAAAGAAAATGATTTTTTAAAATATAAATAACTAGAATGCCTCCAAGTCAATGCTTCTGGGAGTGTTCACAAAAATAATTACTACCCCCCCGCCCCCATTTCTGCCAGTCTTCACCTTTTCCATGCATGATATGCTTATTGTTTATTCTCTTCTGCAACTCAAGTTGTTGAACTACAGATCAAGCTATGTAGGCATTATTACAAAGAATGTATGTATCTCAAATACCCTAAAATATACCATCCAGGTAAAACTGAGAAAGTATCACATAAAGGAAATAACATGTTAAAGCAGGTGTAATTGTTTTCAGAGCTATCCCCACATTGTTCCTGGATGTAATTTTCCCCCTAAATTCAGAAGCAGTTTAAGAAGGAGAGTCAAAGCTTTTTAGTATGTACTAGGTTGCACAATGCTAAAGTGTCAGAAAACACATTTGAAATCCCCAGATTTGTCAGTGCTATTAATCTAAGGATCAAATAGATAATGACTTTCAGTTCAGCATTTTGCCAGCCAAGTTTCTAGCTTCCTGTTCCGTGGCACCATGTCATTAGTAGTAGGCTTAATGCTTCCTTCTTTTAATCAACTGTATCTCCAGAGAGGCATTGCGAATGTCCAAGTGGCTTTAGTTAGCCAGATTACCTCTTTAGAGTGATGCTGAACTGCAGAGAACTCAAAATTTCCAGTATTTTGCAGACAAAGCTCCGCGTCCCTGTGTGCTTACTAGGAATGTACTAGCAAAAAGATTATTTTAAAAAGTCTCACTTAAAAAAATGATTAAAAATGCAGTATCTAAGCTCATTAAAAAGAACTTTTCTGCTTCACTCTGAGCACAGCATTTGTGGGCAAAGCTGAGGTGTGACAGATACTGTTCTGTCAAATAATCTGCGCTGTAGAAGAGGAACAATAAAGTTATCTGCAGCTGCAGACTGACAGACTGCATAGACAGCCATAGCTAAGCTGGCATTTTAGTACAGTACTGTGTGCTGACATGACTGAAATTAGAAGAGCTGATAAAACACCATATTATTATTTGCTATTATAAATGCAGTAATTTAGTTATATATGATATAAACCTATTCATTATTTTAAATCAAGTAATTTAAGTCTGCATACACTTTGCCACATTTGGTTTTATAGGAATTCACTGTGTGAGCATTTATTATGCTCTAAGATGAGATCCCACACCAGACAGAGCATTGAAGTAGAGCTTTGTATTTTCCTTAAAGGACGGACACCAAAAAGCATCAGAAAACTTTCATGCTTAGTGATGTTATATGGCAACATAGTCTACATTGAAATTAATTTTGAATTAAAGAAGAATCTGTTTTGCTAGTAGAATCAGGTTCTGAAAGTTATTTCCTCCCTCACTCTCAGCTCTGCACATTGTAACTGGCAAGTTATCACCTTCAAACTTGCTCTCGTTTGTCAAGTGTCAGGGACATGGTAGGCTGGTAAAGCCTTCACACAGTTGTCATTAGGACTTCAGGAAAGTCAATTTTTTTTCTTGTCACACCAAAGTTTGGTTCATAGTTGCACTGCTGGCACCTCTGGAAATAGCGGTCTCTCATAGGCGGTGGTCTCCCTGCCCCTCTGGAGCCTGGTGTGGTTCACTGCTGTCTTTGAAAGATGCAGTCTCATTCCACCTCCTCATAGTTTTACCTTGCCCAGTGTGCAGCAGCAAGAACACAGTATAGTCAGACTTTCTCCATGCTTCTAGTCAAATATGAAGTTAAGAGTGAATCAATCAAATTATTATCTTGGTCATAGGAAGAAAACCCATTGAACCTGCTAGGTGTACAGTAACCCAGCTGTCAGCTAATGAATATGCAATCAGCTTAAAAAACAACAACAACAAAAAAGAAGAGATATTAGGCAAGATCATACAACAGTTTGAACAACAGTCACTCCTCAGCCATGTCTTAGTCTCTCAATATTACCAGTCGATCTAAAGAATTTCCTTTCAGGAAACTTCCGACATTCATATTCGAATGTGTCCTTAATGATGCAATGGGGTGACACAAATAACACATTTTCATAGCAAAAGTGCATTCCTAAACGTTAGAATCAGTTGAAATGGTTTAAAAATGAAAGTCCCTGTACATGCAGTGTCATATGTTTGCTTTACATATCCCAGAGCTCGTCTCAGATGCCTCTATACAAACGCCCGTAGCATGGGGAACAAACAAGAGGAATCAGAGATGTGTGCACATCTACGGGGGTATGATATAATAGGCATCACAGAAACATGGTGGGATGGCTCCTATGACTGGAGTGTTGAAATGGAAGGTTACAGGCTCTTTAGAAAGGACAGGCCTGGCAGGCGGGGAGGGGGAGTTGCCCTTTATGTTAGGGGTAGACTGGAGAGTATGGAACTCTGTCTGGGGACAGGTGAGCAGTTTACAGAGAGTTTGTGGGTAAGGGTTAAAGGGAAAACAGCCGTGGGAGACATTACTGTGGGAATCTGTTACAGGCCGCCTGATCAAGGAGAACCTGTGGATGAAGCACTCTACAGATAGGAAAAGCCTCACGCTCGCAGGCCCTTGTTCTCATGGGGGATTTCAACCACCCTGACATCTGTTGGAACGATGGCACTGCACGGCACAAGCAATCCAGGAGGTTCCTCAATTGTGTGGAAGACAACTTCCTTCTGCAAGTAATAGAGGAGCCGACAAGGAGAGGTGCCATGCTTGACCTTGTGCTCACCAACAGGGAAGGGCTTGACAGCTACTGGGGACATTATTGTGAGGATCTGTTACAGACCGCCTGACCAAGAGGAATCTGTGGATGAAAAACTCTACAGAGAGATAGGAACAGCCTCACACTCACAGGCCCTTGTTCTCATGGGGGACTTCAACCACCCTCATATCAGTTGGAGCAACGGTACGGCTCGGCACAAGCAATCCAGGAGGTTCCTCGATTGTGTGGAAAACAACTTCCTTCTGCAAGTAATAGAGGAGCTGAGAACGAGAGGTGCCATGCTTGACCTCGTGGTCACCAACAGGGAAGGGCTCGTTGAGAATGTGGTACTCCAGGGCAGCCTTGGATGCAGCGATCACGAGATGGTCGAATTTGAGATCCCCAGGAGAGTGAGAAGAGCGTGTAGCAAGCTCACTGCCCTGGACTTCAAGAGAGCAGACTTTGGCCTCTTCAGGAGCCTGCTTAGTAAGGTTCCATGGGATATAGCCCTGGAGGGCAGGGGGGCCCAAGAATGTTGGTTTATATTCAAGGATCACCTGCTGCCAGCTCAGGAGTGCTGCATCCCAACTAGAAGGAAGTGCAGCAGGAGGGCCAGGAGACCTCCTTGGATGGATAAGGAGCTGCTGAGGAAAATTCAAAGGAAAAAAGAGGCTTATATAAAATGGAAGCAAGGACAGGTGGCCTGGGTAGAGTACAGGGATGTTGTCCGGGAAGCTAGGGACCAGGTTAGGAAAGCTAAGGCCCAGTTAGAATTAAACCTAGCCAGGGATGTTAAGGATAATAGGAAGGGATTCTACAGGTACCTAGCAAACAAAAACCAGACTAGGGACAAAATAGGCCCCCTGAGGAAGCTTTCGTGAGAACTGGCTACGCAGGATTTGGAGAAGGCTGAGGTTCTGAATGACTTCTTCGCCTCGGTCTTCACTGGCAAAGGCTCTGACTGCACCAGCCAGTTCTTAGAAAGTAGATGCAGGGGCTGTGAGAATGAAGACCTTGGGCCCACTGTAGGAGAGGATGTGGTTCGAGACCATCTTCAAAATCTGAACGCACACAAGTCCGTTGGACCTGATGGAATCCATCCGCGGGTCCTGAAGGAGCTGGCAAATGAAGTTGCTAAACCACTGGCCATCGTATTTGAAAAATCATGGCAGTCAGGTGAAGTTCCCAATGACTGGAAAAAGGGAAATATAGCCCCCATTTTCAAGAAGGGGAAAATGGAAGACCCGGGGAATTACAGACCAGTCAGTCTCACCTCTGTGCCTGGCAAAATCTTGGAGCACATTCTCCTGGAAGGCATGCTAAGGCACATGAAGAACAACAAGGTGCTTGGTGACAGCCAGCATTGCTTCACTAAGGGGAAATCCTGCCTGACCAATTTGGTGGCCTTCTATGATGGGGCTACAGAATTGATGGATAAGGGTAAAGCAGTTGACGTCATCTACCTGGACTTGTGCAAAGCGTTTGACACTGTCCCACACGACATCCTTCTCTCTAAATTGGAGAGATATCAATTTGACTGATGGACCACTCAGTGGATAAGGAACTGGCTGGACGGCCGCACACAAAGAGTTGTGGTCAATGGCTCGATGTCAGGCTGGAGACCGGTAGCGAGTGGTGTCCCTCAGGGATCGGTGTTGGGACCGGTCTTGTTTAACATCTTCGTCACTGACATGGACAGTGGGATTGAGTGCGCCCTCAGCAAGTTTGCCAATGACACCAAGCTGTGTGGTCCGATTGATATGCTGGAGGGAAGGAATGCCATCCAGAGGGACCTTGACACGCTTGTAAGGTGGGCTGATGGCAACCTTATGAAGTTCAACCATGACAAGTGCAAGGTCCTACACCTGGGTCGGAGCAATCCCAGGCACGGCTACAGACTGGGCAAAGAAGAGATTCAGAGCAGCCCTGCAGAGAAGGACTTGGGGGTGCTGGTCGATGAGAAAATGAACATGAGCCGGCAGTGTGCGCTTGCAGCCCAGAAAGCCAACCGTATCCTGGGCTGCATCAAAAGGAATGTGACCAGCAGGTCGAAGGAGGTGATCCTGCCCCTCTACTCTGCTCTTGTGAGACCTCACCTGGAGTATTGTGTGCAGTTCTGGTGTCCTCAACATAAAAAGGACATGGAACTGCTGGAACAAGTCCAGAGGAGGGCCACGAGGATGATGAGGGGACTGGAGCACCTCCCGTATGAAGACAGGCTGAGGAAGTTGGGGCTTTTCAGCCTGGAGAAGAGAAGGCTGCGTGGAGACCTAATAGCACCCTTCCAGTACCTGAAGGGGGCCTATAGGGATGCTGGGGAGGGACTCTTTGTCAGGGACTGTAGTGACAGGACGACTTAAATGGGTTAAAACTTAAACAGGGGAAGTTTAGATTGGATATAAGGAGGAAATTCTTTCCTGTTAGGGTTGTGAGACACTGGAATTGGTTGCCCAGGGGGGTTGTGAGTGCTCCATCCCTGGTGGTGTTCAAGGCCAGGTTGGATGAAGCCTTGTGTTGGATGGTTTAGTGTGAGGTGTCCCTGCCCATGGCAGGGGGGTTGGAACTAGATGATCTTGAGGTCCTTTCCAACCCTAACCATTCTATGATTCTATGACTAATTCATTTGTGGTATTCATTATTCTCTTGGGCATCAAGCAGTAGTTTCCTTATTATAATTCCTGGTTATCTGCGCCCATGTCAGATTAAATCTGTCTGCAGCTTTCAGATTGTTGTCATCATGAGACAAAATTTAGACAGTTTTTGCAAACCACCTTTTTTCTGTTGTTGGCACTCATAGGTGTTCATACATAATGAATTATTTTGAGCTTTCTGTTGTGATATTTTATTGAAAATAAACCCCATGCAATATGCATAATATTTATAAAAATTATATCCTTGCTTATGAGACCTATATAGTGTCAGTTTGTTCAGCTACTATTCAAAAACTATTTGTGAAATGAGGTGTAGTTTTCACCAGATTTCCCAATGGAAACTGATTCTCAGCCTCTTGGGGAGTTTGGAGATAACTGTGTCTAAACTACACACTAGGTGAGCCTAAAATAATAGAAGGTCCTTTTGTCTACTCCTTTGCCCTCCTTTTCTTAAGTTATAAAAGACTAAATGCAGCACTTTCAAAGAGATAAACAGAAAACAGGGTGACACATTCATTCCCAAGTCTGATTTTTGTCCTCAAAACTATGTTCCCGTGTACTCAGTCTAGCTGAGTCTGGTCACATCTTTTTACTCTGGATGTCTGCTTTAGCTCTGTAGCTTCTGCAGCCAGTATGAGCCAGACAAAATAATACCGGAATTTACAATCTTTGAATATTGGAACACACTGTTGTATATTCTGTAACTGAAACTATTACTGTGTCCTGTATCTCCAGCAACCTTTTTGTACATGCAGCCACTGTTACCCATTTTCTGTAAAATATTATCCACAAAGGTTCAGAAAGTTTCATTAGGATTGCCATAAAAGCTAGCTAAACCATGTTTTATGTCTTCTCTTAAGGTGGAGTATCTTGCAAGTAATAGAAAACTCTTTGTAGACCACTTGCTAAATGAGTGTGTAGCAGACAAGCAGTATATGTGATTCATTTCTATATGGAGTGATGATATTAGAAGAGTTAGAAGCTAATATATCTATAGCTAATGATTTTTCCTTTGTTTTCAGCACATGAAGCATTATTTCATGCGTATATTCCTATCTGTACAAAACATATAAATCTGCATTTAGACTGAGGTTATTTTTATTGCATAAGTGAAATGCAGTCTTCCATGCACAAGATTTTAAGGGACAATAGAGATGGATTACAAATTAAATATTTGGATATAAGAAACACTTATCTTGCTGATTTTTCCCCCATATACCACATAGGCTGTGGTTTGCAGAGGAGAAAAATAGTACTGGATAATTGAGGTTGGTCAAGGATTAACAGTCTCATGACAGATTCAGCAACATGATTTTTTCTGGGATAGGTAGTATGAGTCAGTCAGATGTTAAAAGAGTCTAGCTGGCTTTTGTGAGCTAAATTGCAATATAAAGGACCTATGAAATGTCCCTGTGAAGATTTTTCATTTCAGGCAGGGTGAAAGCAGTGGGATTTTTATCCTGCTGTAATTCGTGCTTTTGTGAGTGCTGAAACCACTTAAACTTTCTCATGCCTTGCTCTGTGTGATATGCCAGTATATTATGTTAAATGAACTACAGCTACTTGGGTAATAAATTATAAAGTCACTGTCTTTCTATCCATTTTCTTTTTTTTTTTTTTTTTTTTAAGCACTAATAAAAAAATTCTTACATGACAGCCAGAAGCAGGAAGTGGATAAAGAGGAAACCACACAAGTAAAAGGTTTCAAAATCCTTGAATAAAAATAGTACAAGACAGGCAACTTGCAATTATAGTTCGCAGCTTCATACAGGGTCATTGACCCTTGTATAGTGTGATCCCCTTGGCCACTATCCATTTTATTTCTTTGACGTCTGTGGCATTATGCTGATCAGTTTTGCATCAGGAGCAGTACTGCATGTACTAATACTTGTTGGAAATGCCATCCTACTTAGTCAAATAATTTTGTTTATTTATTGTGATTATAGGACCAATAGATAAACAAATACAATTCTTTCTTGTGGAAATATAATACTGAAATTTCTGAATCTCATTAAATAATAACTTCCATTTTACTCAAAAGAGTATTTTGATGGGAAGGACATTTGAAAGAATATTGTAAAGAAGAAAGGAGTAAATTTTAAAACTTTTCACAAATGATACAAGGTGCCTGTGACGTTTTGGAATTTTTTTGTTTTGCTTTGGTTTGGAGTTTTTGGAGTTTTTTTCCGCTCCTAACTTAATGGCTAGGGCACTCATCATGGATACATTTAACTTCTTGTGCTGGAATCTAATGTCTTCACGCCTGCTTATTCTGCTTCAGTAGGAGAGTTCATTACCTCTTCAAGGGTTGCTTCTTCAATAAAATAGTTAAGATAGTCCCACAGCAAAAATGAGAATACCTCCTGTCCTCATCCTGAGACACTGCTGGGGGGAATCAGGGCTTTAGACTCTGCTACAGTTAATGGCTGATCACTCACGGAGTAGAGAGCTTCACTAATAAAAGTCTATTTTTTAAAAAATCTTTACTTTTCTCAAAATGCTTGGCAGTCTAGGACCATGGCTTCAGATATTACCAAGTGGATGAGGAAAGATTTGCAGTAGAGCCTTAATCTTTTGGCTCTTGAACAAAAGGAAGTAACGTTTTAATTACACCTGCCATTTTTGGCCCAGATAGAGCTTTATAAACGAACTTTAATCTATTTTCGGTATCACCAATGCCAGGATATACGTTTATCTTTAAATGTTTTGTTTACTCAAAAAAGCATCTATCTCTGATCTTAAAAGATTTTGTTAGCGAAATGTTTGCTGGCAAATCTGTTACATCCTGTGAATCCTTAATATAGACAGAGCCTATTTCAGCACAAGTACACACTGCTGTGTTAGCACTATTGAAGTTAAGGCTACTTTGGGTAGAGCAAATAACCTCCCTGGGGCAGCAAAGAAAACTTGAGTTATAAAATAATTTTCCAAATATTCCTGAACAGAGGTTTGGAAACCCTTTCAAACAGCTTTTCAGTTCTCAGCTGCCATCCTGTGTCAAAAACTTTAATTTTGCTTAGAGGTAATATATAATTTGGCACCAAATGACCTTATCAAATTGTATCAAAAGGAGAAACAATACAACTGGATTCCCTCAAGTACTTCCTTTGAAGCACTTTTAATATAATGTTCAACCAAGGATTTTTTTTTCCACTTTCTTTTAGCACAACTTAAGCCATTAAATTGATGCTAGAACGCTTTCATCTACCATAGTTCAAACATTCACTTGTTCAATTAAACATGTCATGTTCTATTTTTAAAAAACCTTTAGAAACGTTTGTAAAAAAATTCTGCTCTTTGCACACCTTCTTCGATTTGTATATAGAAGTACCAAAAAACAGACTAATGAATATACGAAGGTAAACAGTCTGCAACTTGCTATCTCAGCCTACAGAAATAGATGGGCTGTATCTTGTTCAAAAATTAGAAAACTACCAACACAACACCCCTACAACACTTGTAACATGAACAGATTCCTCTTTGTTTACTCAAAGAGCATAGTTTAGGCTCTGAATCTTCTTTCCTTTTGTCCTGGAAAAGATGCAGAATGATTGAGATGGAAGAATTTGGTCTTTGAAGACTTCAGAACCAGCCCTTCTGCCACTATCATGAAGAAAGGTCCCTGAGGAGGTTTTGAGGCCTCTAATTCTGAAAGATTACTTTTGACCTCATGTTTGTGCTTAAAGTGACCACTCTTGACAAATTTGTGCATACTGATAAGCTTGGTGACTTACATCCTAATGATCTAAAATTTGATTATAACCAAATAGCTGTAGCTCTGTCATCTGTAATGAAAGTGGAAGAAAAGACAACTCTGGTTTTGTGCACCTGTGTATACAAATGCATGTACATATGCATGCTTATGCATGTATATTGACAATCTGTAGGGAAGTTTCTTTTGGTCCTGAGATGGGGTCAGCCAGACTAGAACACGAAACTTCAAAAACCTTAACAACTTTAGAATATTAATGAAGAGAGACTTCCAAATGGAAAAAAGAATAAATTATAATGAGAAGGACCTAGCAAAGCCACAGTTCTGGATTTCCGAAGGGCCAACTTTGGCCTCTTCAGTCAACTGCTAAGGGAAGTCTCATGGGAAAGTGTACTAGGCGGTAAAGGGGCTCAAGATAGTTGGTTAGCATTCAAGGACCGCTTCTTCCAAGCTCAGGATCGGAGCGTCCCAATGAGTAGGAAGTCAAGTAAGGGATCTAGGAGACCGGCGTGGTTAAACAAGGAGCTGCTGGGCAAACTCAAGTGGAAAAGGAGAATCTATGGATTATGGAAGGAGGGGCTGGCCGCTTGGGAGGAATATAGGACAGTTGTTAGAGGATGTAAGGAGGCAATTAGGACAGCTAAGGCCTCCTTGGAACTCAATCTTGCTAGTCGGGTTAAAGACAATAGAAAGGGCTTCTTCAAATACATAGCAAATAAAAGTAACACAAGAGGCAATATAGGCCCACTGCTGAACGAAGTGGGTACCCTGGAGACAGAGGATATAAAGAAGGCAGAGGTGCTGAATGCCTTCTTTGCCTCTGTCTTTACTCCTGCAGACTCTCCCCGAGGGCCCCTGATTTCTATAGCCCCAGGAGGAGTCAGGACAAAGGAGGAGTTTGCTTTGGTAGATGAGGATTGGGTTAGGGATCAGCTGTGCAAACTGGACATCTGTAAATCAATGGGTCCGGATGGAATGCACCCACGGGTGCTGAGGGAGCTGGCAGAGGTCATTGCTAGGCCACTTTCCATCATCTTTGGTAAGTCGTGGGAAACGGGTGAGGTGCCTGAAGATTGGCGGATGGCAAAGGTCACACCAATCTATAAGAAGGGCAAGAAGGAGGACCCGGGTAATTATAGACCGGTCAGCCTTACCTCCATCCCTGGAAAGATGATGGAACAACTTATTCTTGACTCCATCACTAGGCATATCAAGGATGAGGGGGTCATTAAGAACAGCCAACATGGTTTTATGAGGGGGAAGTCATGTATGACCAACCTTATAGCCTTCTATGAGGAAGTGACTAGGTGGAGGGATGATGGTAGAGCGGTAGATGTAGTTTTTCTTGATTTCAGTAAGGCATTTGATACTGTCTCCCACAGCATCCTCATAGATAAGCTAAAGAAGTGTGGGCTTGACGATCAAGTAGTGAGGTGGATCGAGAACTGGTTGAAAGGAAGAAGGCAGAGAGTTGTGGTCAATGGCGCAGAATCTAGCTGGAGGTCTGTGACTAGTGGAGTTCCTCAGGGGTCGGTGCTGGGACCGGTGCTGTTTAATATTTTCATCAATGACCTGGATGAGGGAACTGAGTGCACCCTCAGCAAGTTTGCTGATGACACAAAACTGGGAGGAGTGGCTGACACACCAGAGGACTGTGCTGCCATTCAGCGAGACCTGGACAGGCTGGAGAGTTGGGCGGGGAGAAACTTGATGAAATTTAACAAGGGCAAGTGTAGAGTCTTGCATCTGGGGAAGAACAGCCCCGTGTACCAGTACAGGTTGGGGGGTGACCTGCTGGAAAGTAGTGAAGGGGAAAGGGACCTGGGGGTCCTGGTGGATAGGAGGATGACCATGAGCCAGCAATGTGCTCTTGTGGCCAAGAAGGCAAATGGCATCTTAGGGTGCATTAGAAAGGGAGTGGTTAGTAGGTCAAGAGAGGTTCTCCTCCCCCTCTACTCAGCCTTGGTGAGGCCGCATCTAGAATATTGCGTCCAGTTCTGGGCCCCTCTGTTCAAGAAGGACAGGGAATTGCTTGAAGGAGTCCAGCGCAGAGCCACAAAGATGATTAAGGGAGTGGAACATCTCCCTTATGAGGAGAGGCTGAGGGAGCTGGGTCTCTTTAGCTTGGAGAAGAGGAGACTGAGGGGTGACCTCATCAATGTTTACAAATATGTAAAGGGTAGGTGTCAGGATGATGGAGCTAGGCTTTTTTCAGTGATATCCAGTGATAGGACAAGGGGCAATGGGTGTAAACTAGAGCATAGGAAGTTCCACGTTAACATCAGGAAGAACTTCTTTACTGTAAGAGTGACAGAGCACTGGAACAGGTTGACCGGGGGGGTTGTGGAGTTGCCTACACTGGAGATATTCAAGGCGCGCCTGGACAAGTTCCTGTGTGATGTACTGTAGGTTACCCTGCTCTTGCAGGGGGGTTGGACTAGATGATCTTTTTAGGTCCCTTCCAACCCTTGGGATTCTGTGATTCTGTGATCTGTCCTATGTGCTTCAGCGAGCTATCTTAGCAGGTTTGTCATTAAAGAGCAGATGAATTTATTTTGTTTCACACTACATTCTCTTATTTTTGTAGCCCTTTGAATATAGCTTTTGGCGATAAACTTACATTGTTAACTTGCTCTTGAGTTAAACTATTCATCATTTCAGTCAATTGAACAACATTCCTGTTGTGTTTGCTTGCTTGTTTGTTTTTCTGGTGAATTGGTGGTACGGGAACAGTCTGTACTTGAGGAAGCTAGTATTTTAGTGGAAATGGAACTGCACATGAAACAGTGGGAATATGGATGTGTGCTTAACTAATTCTCTTAAAGGAAAGACTGATGAATCTTTTACAGCATTATAACTTATGTAAAGACAGAATGCTAAGAAAAACTTTGGGTAACTGTGAACCTAATTTTATAACTACTATTAGTTTTTTCTATAAAGCTCGTGGTAATAGTACCTATGGATCCTGTTTTTATGTTACTTTGTTTTAAATGTTTAATTCTAAAATAGGATTTTACACAGAAAGTATTTTCATAAAATTCTTAAAAAACTAAACACCAACATTATTTGTGCAATATTTAAAGAATGTGACCTATCTGTATTTTTAAAACCGGTGGCTATTACAGATATTTGCCATGTTGTCTTCTGTAAATTGCTCTGGAATTAAAACATCAGTGATTACTGGATTGAAAAGCAATAATTCATCACAGTTTGGGATCAAAAGAGCTAGCTGAAATGTTTTTTTTCATTAAGTAACCTATCATATTTGTTAAGGCCAGTTATAGCATTGCATCCTGTATTGAGCTCAGAAGCCAAATATCAAAGCAAATACAAGAAAAATCATTACTGTATACATTTTCTTGTATTTAGGTACCCACACCCAAAGTGTGAGACACGCTTTACAGCCAAGTATCCAGTCAAACCCCTTTTGTACTAGATTACAGAATTAAATCTGAATTGCTTGTGCAGGAGATAATGTGTTGTCTTTTACAAGAACACTGTAAGAGTGACTTAAACTGGCAGCTAAAAAGAAATTAATATGTAAATAATAAAAGCAGATGAAAAGCACACCACTTTTTGAAATATTTTTTAGGAAATAATATGCCTATCAATCAACTTAGTTTGGGCTCAGAATGTTTTGGTCTTGACTTGGAAGTAAATAAGAAAGCAAAGCAGGAGAATAAAGCAAACATGAGCAGGTGCTTATGTGGTGAATCTTTGTTGATGAGTAGAAGACAATAATATATAACAGTATTTCTTAATGTCATGCCTGCCTCATAGCTGAGAGAATGATTCTTGCGTGAAGAACTCCCAGCTTGTAGACATATAATGCTAACATTCTGTGCAGGCATTTTCTTTGTTGCTGAAAAACAGTTTTCTGGTTTCGAAAAGTTTTTGTAAAAAAATCAGATTGAAAAAAAATGACAGTTTGAACAAAGGGACATTACTGTTTGAAATATTTTGTGTTTGGCTGAGTTTTTTGTTTGGGGTGTTTTGGGGTTTTTTGGTAGGTTTTGTTTTGGGTTTTTTTTTTTTTTTCAAGAATGTTTGAGGAAAATTAGCTATAAATTTACAGTTGAAGAGTTCCTTAACAATTGTTATTGCTGTGAGTCTGGCTTCATATGCAATAATACTTAGGTAAATGTCAAGCAATTTGGCATTCCAGGTTGATTATTTGGTGTCGGAATGTTTAATTTACGGTGTTTAATAACCTAAATCCCATGTATATTGTAACTAAAGGACCTTAAGGGTACCTATTCTCTGCCTCTGAACTAACCCATTAATCTCTACAGTAATATAACTCCTTCCTCAACGTACAGAATAAAAAAAGGAATTAGTGTGAGGAGTCCCTGCCCATGGCAGGGGGGTTGGAACTTAAGGTCCTTTCCAACCCTAACTATTCTATGATTCTATGATTCTAAACCAGAGTTCATTTTTCAGTGAGGTAATTAAATTATGTTTCTAAACTCTTCCTTTTTTTTGGGGGGGGAGGGGGGGAGATGGGGGTGTATGGAAGGTGTTTGTGTGTGAAAACTACAGAACTCCACAGAGATTATAAAAATAATTGTATCTCCTATATTGACTGATAATATATGGGTTTGGGTATATCCTCAAATATTTTCCTCAACTTTAATTGCCAGTTGTACTGCGGATTCATACTTATTTCTCTCACATCTTTAGAATGTGCAAATTAATTATGAAATGTTAGATTATTTCATGAGGAAAAAAGGTCTTTTTAACTTAAATTCCTTTATTTTGATAAACAAGTGTTAGAATCCGTCACATGTGTGTCACTGCTTTTGCCAAATGGAATAGATAGCATTTTGGAATGTCATGCAGAATAACTTGCTTCTATAAATGCTGCAGAAAGAGCAGTGTGAGAACTAGTAATAAGGTACAGACCTTCTTTAATCTTTCAAAAGTAAAGGATGTAATTGAAAAAATAGGTAATTGTGGAATTTTTAATCAAATCTAAGGTATTTACCTCTGCCAGTCTGCCAAAGTACTCATATTTTACTAGCAATTTATTCTGAGAAAAATTATTTCACTGTAGGTGAAGTAAGAACTCTTGGCTGATTTGGAGCTATTTTATTACTTTCCAGATTGTCTTGGGTTCCAGCATGTGACATTTCCTGTAATGGAAAGCCTGCATATAGACAGAACATTCTTTATTATTCTCAGAGTTTATAGGGTCTTTTGTTTAAAAAAACCCAAAACTCTTCAAAAAAATCATCAGCTTTTGAACATCTTTAAAGCCACATCCTGTAACTGTTGGCAGTATAAATATGCCTAACTGAACTACATAATGTCACCAAGTAAATATTGACTTTTATTTGATTTTTAAAACGGAACAAAAAGATGCTATGAAGACTACAAATGGTGATGATGTCTCTAAAGCAAGGTCGTGTTTAGACTGCTGGGGGACAGAACCCTCTGAATCTTTGAGAGGCTTAATAAGAAGAAATTACAGCATAAACCACCTCTGGTTGAGGTAATGCAATTGAAATAAAAATTCAAGGCCCAGTTCTCCATTAGTGGGTCTCCAGTTTTTCATCAGTGCATGCTGGTGAAATCAACTAAAACTTATATAGGAAATCTCCAGTAGTTTAGAAATATGCATTAAATTGTTTATTTTTTTTTCCAGTGCCGAGAAAATTCAGTCATTTCTTCTATTTCTGACACCCTTATTAAAGCCCATTAGCATTTTGCCAATAACAGGTTGCAAGTTTTAATTTAGTGTTTAAAATGAAGCAGTCCTTGAACATTTTCTGACTACATCAGTTTTTACCTGCGGTGGTTTGGGCTGGGATAGAGTTAATTTTCTTCAAAGTAGCTATCATGAGGCGATTTTAGATTTGTCCTGAAAACACTGTTGCTAATACAGAGATGGTTTTGTAATTGCTGAGCAGTGCTTACACAGAGTTAAGCTCTTTCCTGCTTCTCACCCCAGCCTACCAGCAAGTAGGCTGGGGGTAAACAAGAAGCTGGGAGGGGACACAGCTGGGACAGCTGACCCCAGCAAAGCAAAGTGATATTCCATGCCTCTTGATGTCATGCTCAGCATACAAAGATGGAAGAAGATGAAAGAGAGGGATGTTCAGAATGATGGTGTTTGTCTTCCCAAATAACTATTACACGTGATGGAACTCTGCTTTCCTGGAGACGGCTGAACACCTGCCTGCCAATGGGAAGTAGTGAATCAATTCCTTGTATTGCTTAGCCTGCATACATGTTTTTTTATTTGCTTATTAAACTGTCTTTATCTCAACCCACTAGTTTTCTCACCCCAATTCTCTCTCCCATCTCACTGTGGGTAGAGTGAGTGAGCGGCTGGGTGGTGCTTAGTTGTTGTTTGGGGTTAAACCACATTACCTTACAGCATTTTAATATGAGAAGGTGCTGAAACAGATGACTTCCATACTCCTATGCTATGAGCCAACTGTCCATGAACAGCATTAGTTCTTGTAACTATCTAGACTGATTAGGACAGTAATGAAGCTAAAGAGGGGTGTTTATGTTCTCAGGTTTGGCACCACAGTATTGCAGTTTGACATCTACCAGATTACAGCTGGCTGAGAGAAAGTCACTTTCCAAATAACAGGCCTCTTTTGCAACAAGGTAATGTTTCAGTCTGAAGAGAATAGTAGCAAAGAAGAACACTTTCCTCTCACAATTTCTTTTCCCTTAATTTTTTAATTTTTTTCATATAGATATTTATGTATTTTATAATTACACATGAAAAATATTGTTAGAAGTGTATTAGATTAAACATTTGAAAGCTAATTCTTGTTGATAATCAAAATAACTCTAAAACTAATAACTTGCTATCCATCTACACCCATGACAGGTGAAGAAGTAGGGCAAATTATGAGATAAATTACATAAGGAGGTGATCCTGCCACTCTACTCTGCTCTCATGAGACATCACTTGGAGTATTGTGTACAGTTCTGGTGTCCTCAACATAAAAAGGACATGGAACTGTTGGAGCAAGTCCATGAGGATGATCAGGGGACTGGAGCACCTCCCATATGAAGACAGGCTGAGAAAGTTGGGGCTGTTCAGCCTAGAGAACCTCACAGCAGCCTTCCAGTATCTGAAGGGGGCCTATAGGGATGCTGGAGATGGACTCTTCATTAGGGACTGTAGTGATAGAACAAGGGGTAATGGGTTAAAACTTACACAGGGGAAGTTTAGATTAGATATAAGGAGGAAGTTCTTTACTGTGTGGGTAGTGAGGCACTGGAATGGTTTAGCAGGGAAGTTGTGAATGCTCCATCCCTGGCAGTGTTCAAGGCCAGGCTGGACAGAGACGTGGGTGGCATGGTTTAGTGCGAGGTGTCCCTGCCCATGTCAGGGGTTGGAACTAGGTGATCTTAAGGTCTTTTCCCACCCTAACTATTCTATGATTCTACAATCATACATTATTTTTTCTTTAATTGTGGACATCCATCCAGCTTACTGAATGAAAAAGAGGTTAAATAGATAGAAAAAGATTTGTTGCAGACTGTAATAATGTATGTAATATCTTTTCTAGTAAGTAAGCACAGAAGGATGAAAGGGAGGTTGCACAGTCTACCTTTATGGGGACATAAACACATAAGAGCAACCTTATCAGTTCAGGTCAGAGGTGCAAAAAGCCCTGAATCCTATTTCCAAGAGAGCACTAGGATAAAGAAATTATAAAATTACACTCTTCCAGCATAAGAACTTCTTGAGCTAGAGCTGCTATCTATGGGTAAATAATCCGTGATTTTTTTTTTTTTTTTTTTTTCATTATATGGATTGATCTAGTTGCTTTTGCAGTTCTTCTGTATTCGTAATAACTTCTGGTAGGGAATATCATGGCTTAATTAGATCCCATGTGAAGAATCACATCCTTCAGGGTATTTTGAATGTCACTTCTTGGGTTCATGTAATATCCTCTGGTGTTTTTATTAGAGGTGGAAAATGAGTCACCTGCAGTTCTCACAGGACTCTGGACTGCTGTCTCTTCCTATCTTAGTCATCCTTTGTCTTTCGAAATGGCAGCACTCTAGCCTTTTGTTTTCTAAATGGCAGCACTCCAGACCATACACTTCACAAACATCAGCTGTTTCATATATTTGATCATCATTGTTACTTTCTTAGAGTGTATCCCAATTTTAGTATAGTTTTTGAGATAGAAGCACCAAAAACTGAAAGAGGTGTTCAAGATGAAAGTTGAAGTGCAACTGTAGGATGTCACTGTTTTCTCTTTTGTCTTCTGCCCCATCCTGATGATATCTAACATTCTTTCACCTTTCACCCAAGGTTTCCGAGTGGCGCTCACCATCTCAGAGCCAATCTTCTGTTACATAAAATCAGGTTTCTGATTTGGAGATATGGCATTTGTTGTAGTTTAAGCCCAGCTCATAACTCAGAACCATGCAGCCACTTGCTCACTCCCCCACTTCTTCCTCCTCCTGACTCCCATAAGGATGGGGAGGAGAATCAAAAGAATGTAAATCTCATGGGTTGAGATAAGAACAGTCCAGTAACGAAGGTATAACACAAAACCACTACTGCTACCACCAGTAATAATAATGATAGGAGAAATAACAAGGGGCGAGGATATAAAACTAAAAGGGGAAGAGGAAAAGAAAACAATAAACACAAGTTATGTACAACACAATTGCTCACCACCCACCGACACCCAGCCCAACCCAAGCATCAATCTGCGCCTGCCGGGTAACTGTCCCCAGTTTATATACTGGGCATGACGTGCTGTGGTCTGGAATACTCTTTCAGCTAGTTTGGGTCAGGTGTCCTGTCTCTGCTTCCTCCTGACTCCCTGTGCCCCTCCTCACTGACAGAGCATGAGACTGAAAAAGTCCTTGATTGGAGTAAACGTTATTTAGCAACAACTAAAAACATCGGTGTGTTATCAGCACTGTTCTCAGACTAAAGTCAAAAACACAGCACTGCACCAGCTACTAAGTAGGAGAAAAATAACTGCCACAGCTGAATCCAGGACAGCATTTCATATCTATCTATATTAGAACTATTCGCATTTTATAACAGGATTTTCTGTATTATGAAATCCATTTGCAAATTTGTCATGTTTGGGTGACATCTCTCCTACCTTGAATTCAGTACTGCCAGCAAGCAGTATTGTCTCAGTAATTTTAATAGTTCCAGACTATTCCTACTGATGTGCTTAGTACAGACATTTGACTTAATGTCTTGGAGTCTCATAAAACTGCCATACTCTAGAACACCAATGGACAGTTTTGAGAGATTTCATGAGGTCTGTGGTCAGCTATTTTGACCTTCGGGAATTTTTGCTGACTACCTTCTGATGCTCATGATTTATCACAGTTCTCATTAGCTTCCAATGAATATCCTTTAGCAAGTTTTTACTTTAAGACAGGATTTCCCATGGGCTACCTGTGTTCTGACATGAGCACTTTCTGCTCCTCTTGTACTGTAAAAAGATTTTTTATTATTTTTCAGACTTTTGGAAGTTTGTCTTCCCTTTTTTGTTCATGTTAAAATCTTTCCTGTATTCTATATATGGACACAATCTAATCTTTAGGATGAGTGCTTAAACTAATGTAGAAACATTAAAGTACTATTTCTCAGCTGTACTTGGTTATTCTTAATTCTCAGCTTTCTCTTTTCTCTCACCCCAAAATCTTCTGTAGCCAGCTGGGTTTCCATACCTTCACCGTTTGTCACAACCCTGCTTGGACTCCCAGGTCTAACCTGCATCTGGGCACCTAGTCTTCTCCAGAAAGTCTCGTGACATTCACTATAACGTTTGTTTTTAATTTCACCCCACCAAATTTTATTTGATGACTTGTCTACTGCTCTGTGATCTGATTTGCATTGTCTGTCCATTCAAATCTTTCTCTTACACCCATAAAAAAAAAAAAAAAACAAACCAACAAACAAACAAACAAACAAAAACATTGAAGTGAGGTGAATTTGTAAGTAATTCAAAATGGTATCTTTTCATGTTATCTGTTGGCCAGCAATAGAAGGTGACACCTTGCTTATAAAAATATTATGTTGCTAAAATGAAGCATCAGTAGAGATTAAACAACAAAATATCACATTAATATTTGTCAAAAGCTGTTACATCCATTATGTAACATTATGTAAGCGCACTTACGCATGCTGACTAGTTTCTTCAATTGTGAAATGGAGCTTTAGATGAGTCTGTGTTCCTCTCTACTTAATACCCATCATGCAGAAAAAGAAAAGAAGAAAAGAAAAAAAAAAAACCCACAAAAGAAATATTTATATTACTTGAAACTGCATTGCAAGTTCCTGGATTTCTTGCAAATTTTGTAAGTCTAATATCATATTGTGAAGTACGAATAACAGATTCAAAATTCTGTCATCATATGCATCTTTTTTATTACTGGCTAAATATAAATCTAGGGATTATTTTACTGGCAGAGATGTCTGTTTTGACTTTGAAATTTGCCTCAGAGAAATATTTCACATTATTCCTGTCAGTAAAGTTTCTTCAGTAGAATAATTCCAGAACATGATCGAGATGGGGACCACAGAGAGTTAAGTTATTAAAAAAGGATAACTATTTACCTAGCTGCAAATTAGATAGCCTTTGTTTACACATTTTTCTTAATCCTTTAATCCATACACAGTTACAAAGGAAAAATAAGATGCCAGAATCAAAATCTAGACCCTGAAGATAGTGCCTTACCAGCAGACCTCAGAAGTAGCAAAGCCTAGTTCTGAGTAGTAAAGTGCAAACTGACAGACAATGTCAAATATAACTTCTGGCATTAGGACTATTTAAGAGTTTTGTGTTTGTCCTGGGTTTAGCAGTCGCAGTAATTCTTCTCCTTCTTAGTGGCTGGGGCAATGCTGTGTTTTTGATTTTTGGCCTGGGAACAGTGCTGATAACGCCAATGCTTTTAGTTGCTGCTCAAATGTTTGATCTGGCCAAGGACTTTCTGAGCCTCATGCTCTGCCAGAGAGGAGGGAAAGCTGGGAGGAAGCAGAGACAGGACATCTGACCCAAGCTAGTCAAAGAGGTATTCCATACCACAGCATGTCATGCCCAAGAGGCAACTAGGAGTTACCCGGAAGGGCTGGGAGGACTGCAGGGTTGGAGGAGGTATCGGTAAGTGCTCGGCTGGGGGGAGTGGGGCGAGTTATTGGTTGGCTGGTGTTGAGGTGTTGTATTCTTTCCTCTTGCTACTTCCTTTATCATTATTATTACTGGTGGTAGCAGTAGTGGTTTGTGTTATACCTTAGTTACTAAACTGCTCTTATCTCAACCCATGGGAGTTGCATTCTTTTTGATTCTCCTCTCCATCCCTCCAGGAGCAGGGGGAGGGCAAGAAGGGGGGAAAGTGAGTGAACAAGCTTTTGTGGTTGGATTTAAACCACGACAGTGTTGCACTATCATGCATACATGTTTATGTTGTTAGTTTTGTTTATTTAAACTGTACACATGACATGTAAGTGAAGATATTTCTTACTATTACCTGTTGATAGCATATTTGTCAAACCTTTCACTTGGAAGAAGGGATTATAAATCTCTTGGGGATTTTGTATTAGATTAAATGTATATAACATTATTGCTTCTTATTTTCTTATTTCTTAAAATTTTACATTGGAGCTATGCTGTTCCAGTTCTCAAAGACAAAGAATTTTGTTGGTGACTTGTAATGACCTGATAAAATAATCTGCTTATGCATCAAAAGAAATGTTTACTTTATAGACTCTTTTTATGTACAGATTTGTCTTTGTGCAGCTACTTACAAGTGAAATATCTGTGTCATAGAGCTAGAATAAACACAGAAAACCATTTGGGTTACAGCACCTAGCACCTTTTATAGGAGGAACAGGAAAGAAGAAAGGATAATAAGTAGCTTAAAGAACAGTGATATTTTTTGTTTTGACATATTTAACTTTATGTGTTTGACTCTGCTAAGGAAAACATTGTTTAAGCCTTTATTTCAGTACTCAATCTCAGTTCTTTATAAACTAAATTAACATATGTGCAATTAAGAAAGAAGCTGATACAAGGAGTTACATTCCTGCATTGGGCCAGTGAGTAACAGGTGAGGACAAATGGAAATAGAATTTTTACCCTCCAGTGTCCAATCTACTATCACTAATGGATCATGTTGTTTCATTTTGGTAAACATATACAACCTCTCTGCAGTTAAGTAGACGAAGTATGCTATTAGTTACTTACGTCTATACCTGCTTCTGTCAATATTCATTACATGCTTCAGCAGTTATACACATAGTACCACATATATTCCTGTATAGTTATTTATTAAATGCAGAACCATTTTTTTTCATTTAATCATGTAATTCAACAGCCAGCATGTCTTAATCTATTATTACTAATATTTCTCACTACTAGATTCCACACACATAGCATAACCAGATGTGGGCGGTGTTGCTATTATTACTAATTACCTGTACAGACACCAGCTCCTGTCTATTTTAGCTAAGTTTACTTATTTAATAGAAATCTGCAGTTTGGAATCTTTATGTAACCCTTTATTGTGGTAGATTATTATTCAGATTTTCTGCAGATATATTAAGCCAAGTATTGGTGACAGGGAAAGGCCAGAAGGAAATAGGGAAATTCTTGAAGGCAATGGAAAAAGAAGACATCTTGTAAAACAATATAAGACTAGGAAGCTGGAACACTTTCTTATCTGCTGTTCTTTGTGCCTAGGATAAGGGAAGGGTGGGGATGCTGGTGTGTAAGTCCCCCATACTTGAGGTGTATGTAGTCTGTTGGCATTCTGGACAATTTCCAGTATCCTTTTCCCTGCAGAATACATGGATTTGTTTATATTTTGGTTTGGTTGGTTGGTTGGTTTGTTTTTGTGTGTGTGTGTGTGTGTGTGTGTGGTTTGTTGGGTTTTTTTTTTGTTCTTTTTCTTTAAGCTAGAAATTTGTTTTAAATTCTATTTTATGTGTTTTGGTATTCTTTTAGATATGTGAAATATAAATTAATAAAAATCTATAAATCACAACTGATTTTTTTGAGTGACACAGTCACATTAATACAGGCAAATAATGAAAATAGAGTAGAACAAATATGTCTTGGTCAGAGTCTAGCTTATTCACTTATAATGCTGTTATTCCTTCTTGCATCTGTGTAGACAAATACAGAATAGCAGCCTTTGTTTTTCCTCTGCTCATGTCAGCATTATTGTGGTGAGCTGCCTCTTTTCTCCCTAAACACAGCAAAAAGAGCAGTGTTAAACCATTAACAAATGAAGTTCTGTATTATTAATAAAACATTGAAGATATGGCTCAATAATGATTTCAAATTATGACTTTAGAAAATAATTGTTTCCTTACAGCTCTTATTGACAAAAAAAATTGCCATCTTAAGATCAAGGAATATCTCACAGAGTATCAAAGAAAAGCATAATTTTAATAGCATTTTATCATGATGCTTGTGTTTGCATCAATGCTTTCTACCTTTTTATGAAGTTGACTTTATTGCTACAGACAGGAGGAGGGAGGACAGTCTGAGGAGGGAGACTCACTTAGGCTGAAATAAGCTTTTCTGTGAATGTAACTATAACATTCTTCAGCATTCGCAATTTAATCATGTTAAGTTGTTCCTTCTTGATGAAAATCATGCACATATGTTAATACTACCTCTTAAGTTTGAGAAAAAAATCTGGGGAGTACTACACTAATGTTTAGGTGCTGCACAAGAGAAGGAGTGTTAAACACACTCTGCTTTTCTGCTGAATATCATAGAGAAAGCATGGTCTCAGGTAAGAATGGTCTCTTCCAGAGATGCCCACTCTGAGCTTGGACAAGTAAATCACCCTCTCTGTGTCTCTCTATTTCTGATTTTAAATTAATGGTGGTGCTAACTTCCCTGCATGCATAAGGTGATGTCAACTTGTATTTACTATTTGTGTGGCACTGTTTCCGTATTAATGGCATCACTGAAGTACTGGAGCACAGTCTAATTCTCATCAGGGACAAGAATGTTTGCATGAACTTCTGTAAGAAAAATGGCAATACAATTGTGGCAAAGAAAATCAAAGATTATATCACTTACCTAAAAAACTTGCTTTTATTCAAGCTTTTTAGCTTTACTGTGAATTTGTTTGAAACTTTAATAAGTCCTTAGTTTCCTTTTTCCTGTTTCTGTGTGTGCCACATGTTGTCAAGGAGGCTTCCTCAGTTAGCTGTAATTAAACTAGTAGCTGTGATAAGCTCATAGAAATCAGGTAAGATGTTTTAATTGTAAGACATGAAAACAAGATGTTTTGTTGTTTAACTGTTGGACATTGCATAGAGTGTAGTTATTTAGAGGAAACAGATTTGATGCTAATGTAATTATTTGTTTAGATACAGCTTTCCTTATGAATCATCTTCAATAGCTTGAGCTTTGAATTTAATAACAATTCAAAAGTATATATAGTGAAAAGCAATATTCATTGGCATCCAGCATTATTTTTTAAAAGCTGGCCTCTTGCATCTTTTCATTAGTACGCATTGGAAGGTGAGGAGAAAAAACTCTTTTGTGATCAATAAAGATACAAAGTTCTGGTTTTTTAGTCATCAATTTGTTTCAAAATATTTCTTTTCCTTTTTTTTTTTTTTTTTTAGAAAAAAATTTATTTTGGAAAGGAATTTTTATGATTGTGCGGAGCAACATCAGCTCCTTCCTCCACCCTATTTAGTCTTAAATAGCACTCAGGTAGCTGCTGTGAAACCAGCACAGGAAATTCTTCATTCACTTCAGCTTCATGAAGAAAAAGTGTCCAGAGTCTTTGTATTGCTTCCCTTCTTTTGTTATGATAGCTGCACAATTTCTAATGGGATTTTGTCAAATTAATGACCTTGTATAGATAACATTGACTTTGATACAAGGAGGTAACATCCTTTAACCAGATTGTGTTTGTCAAAGATCTGGGCAGTGCAGACAGGATGATTATGGTGGCCTTATTTCCATCCATCTGAATGAATTTTTTCAGGGCGGACTCTGAGTGTGAAATGATATGGCCAGAGTCCAGAATTTTGCAACAATTTTCTGGCCTGGGATTTTGAGAAGCAGAGCATGTTATGACATCCTTTTGGTTGTATCTTTACACTTGGATCAGAGGTATAAAAATATTATGAACATAACCAGCAATTTAACAGCATAATGCTACCTCGCTGCCTTATGTCACACTTCATTCTTCTTTCAAATGCAAGGACACAACACATGAAAGTCAGAAACACTGGCCAGAACCATTTGTCAGATGTTTGTAAGCATTCCTTCTGGGCTTCCCTGCCCTCCATTGGACAAGTTACTGAAAAGAGAGTTTCAGAAGAAAAAGTAAACTTGTTCTTTAAAATAAAATTTCATACACTTTCACCTGGGACTGAATGAGAAGTTTTATAGGCAATTGAAAAAGATACATACAAATGATGATACTGACTTTTCTAATATTAATGAGGTGAATGCAGCTGCAAGAGAAGCTAATAAAAAAAAAAGTAATCCATTTGCTTCAAAGGTAATAAAAACTTGTTTCTTTGTGAAATAAAAGTATAATACAGCTCTTAAATATAGTGCAGAGAGAGAGATCTAAATAAATCTGAGATGTCACATTTAGTAGAAGGCTTAATGGAATATAGGAGTCTCAAAAGGCTATAAGGCTGAGATAAAGCATATGTTGGCCAACATATGGCCAGGAGATCTCCTTGGATGGATAGGGAGCTGCTGGGAGCTGCTCACAGCAGGGGCTGTGAGAATGAAGACCTTGGGCCCACTGTAGGAGAGGATCTGGTTCGAGACCATCTTCAAAATCTGAACGCACACAAGTCCGTCAGACCTGATGGAATCCATCCGCGGGTCCTGAAGGAGCTGGCAAATGAAGTTGCTAAGCCACTGGCCATCGTATTTGAAAAATTATGGCAGTCAGGTGAAGTTCCCGATGACTGGAAAAAGGGAAATATAGCCCCCATTTTCAAGAAGGGGAAAATGGAAGACCCGGGGAATTACAGACCAGTCAGTCTCACCTCTGTGCCTGGCAAAATCTTGGAGCACATTCTCCTGGAAGGCATGCTAAGGCACATGAAGAACAAAAAGGTGCTTGGTGACAGCCAGCATGGCTTCACTAAGGGGAAATCCTGCCTGACCAATTTGGTGGCCTTCTATGATGGGGCTACAGAATTGATGGATAAGGGTAAAGCAGTTGACGTCATCTACCTGGACTTGTGCAAAGCGTTTGACACTGTCCCACACGACATCCTTCTCTCTAAATTGGAGAGACATCAATTTGACCGATGGACCACTCAGTGGATAAGGTACTGGCTGGATGGCCGCACACGAAGAGTTGTGGTCAATGGCTCGATGTCAGGCTGGAGACCGGTAGCAAGTGGTGTCCCTCAGGGATCGGTGTTGGGACCGGTCTTGTTTAACATCTTCGTCGCTGACATGGACAGTGGGATTGAGTGCGCCCTCAGCAAGTTTGCCAATGACACCAAGCTGCGTGGTCCGGTTGATATGCTAGAGGGAAGGGATGGCATCCAGAGGGACCTTGACACGCTTGTAAGGTGGGCTGATGGCAACCTTATGAAGTTCAACCACGACAAGTGCAAGGTCTTACACCTGGGTCGGAGCAATCCCAGGCACAGCTACAGACTGGGCAAAGAGATTCAGAGTGGCCCTGCAGAGAAGGACTTGGGGGTGCTGGTCGATGAGAAAATGAACATGAGCCGGCAGTGTGTGCTCGCAGCCCAGAAAGCCAACTGAATCCTGGGCTGCATCAAAAGGAGCGTCACCAGCAGGTTGAAGGAGGTGATCCTGCCCCTCTACTCTGCTCTTGTGAGACCTCGCCTGGAGTATTGTGTGCAGTTCTGGTGTCCTCAACATAAAAAGGACATGGAACTGTTGGAACAAGTCCAGAGGAGGGCCACGAGGATGATCAGGGGACTGGCACCTCCCGTATGAAGACAGGCTGAGGAAGTTGGGGCTGTTCAGCCTGGAGAAGAGAAGGTTGCGTGGGGACCTAATAGCACCCTTCCAGTATCTGAAGGGGGCCTATAGGGATGCTAGGGATGGACTCTTCGTCAAGGAGTATAGTGACAGGACGAGGGGTAATGGGTTAAAACTTAAACAGGGGAAGTTTAAATTGCATATAAGGAGGAAATTCTTTCCTGTTAGGGTTGTGAGACGCTGGAATCAGTTGCCCAGGGAGGTTGTGAGTGCTCCATCCCTGGTGGTGTTCAAGGCCAGGTTGGATGAAGCCTTGTGTTGGATGGTTTAGTGTGAGGTGTCCCTGCCCATGGCAGGGGGGTTGGAACTAGATGATCTTGAGGTCCTTTCCAACCCTAACTATTCTATGATTCTATTCTATGATTCTAAATGTGTCCTATTAGTATTAATCGGATTTAACCTTGCTGCATTAAACAGAAGCTGTTGCATTTTCTAGTAACTTAGGTAAATTTCGTTAAGGTATAGGATATCTATGCACAAAATTCAAAAGCCTTTGGCTCTTTTAAGTCATAGAATGCTCTTGGACATATGTTTGGGGTAATATCTTCCAAAATTTTCCCAATTATGAGTGTTTTGATTAAAATTTGCAGGTTTTGCATGTTTGCAGAAAAAAAACCCAAAACACTTTGTACTAGAATAATGTCAGCCCTGTTTCACTGCTCTTCTTTCAAAGGACACAGTGAGGAAAAAAAAGGCCCTTCTAGTGATATGGCTTATGACTCTGATAATGCATACTTCCTGAACAGAAAATCTCCATTCAGGAGATTTGCAGTCTCTTTTAAAGAACTATTTTAAAACCTCATTTGTCTTACCATGACTGTTTCGTGGAGAGAAAGATTACATCTGTGCTGAAGTGCTTTGAGTTTCATTTATTTTATTCTTCTTCATGGAGCCTTGTTCTTGAAGGAGATGCATGTACTGATAGCTGGTGCATTGACAAAATAATTTCTCTCTTTAGTCTCTTGTTTTTTATACATTTGTAATGTATATGGGTCAATTAAAAAGTTAGATCTTTTACCCAGAGACCAAAGGCAAAACATAAAAAAAAAAAAAAAGAAAAAAAAGAGAAGAATTTAAACTATGACGGTAGTTATAGAAGCTTCACTGCAGAGTGCTTGTAACACATTTGCTGTTTTATAATCATGGATGTTATCTCTGTTAATAGCTGAGACTCTTCCTAGTGTTGTAGAAAGTGATCACAGAATTCCTCTGAATAGCTGGAACACATAATTTGATCAGATGACCACTCAAAATTGTGTTTTTCTACAAATGTTTTGAGTACAAAGATAATTTTAAGTGTCCCCAAATAATGACTGGCTATGTTTCTCATTATGTTTAACATTATTACAGTATAGTAACTTTATCTGTAACTGTATCTGCATTAGCAGCGAGGTTTTGCGTGGCACCGGGTTAATTTTCAAGTTTCTGTCTCTTAAATAGTGCTAATACTGTGCAGGAATTCTGGTTGTCACACAAAATACATCTGAAGTCTGACTTTCAGTGAAGCTAAGCATAAAAAATTCTTGTTTTAGTGGGACCAGAAATGCTCAACAGTTCTCCCAAATTAATAATAATAACGTCAACAACAATAATAACAACAACAATAATAATAACATCAAGGATCATAAGAGCAACAACAGTGCTGAGGCATCCAAAAAAGAACGATCCTGTGGAAATTGAGGTAGCAAATCCCTTTTTCTCCTCTTCTATAAAGGGTAGCACAAGTATTGCCCAGGGAATTGCCAAGGTCCTATTAATTAATACTTATTAATTTATTTAAAATCCCTGAATAAATGACATTATGGAATTGTAAAATATTATCATTCCTTCCTCAAAGTATGACCTTCATTCCTCATTTTACAAGTGGAGCATTCCATCTGCTTTTCTGCTGGCTAATTGCCAAGGTGGAGAGCCTTTTAGTTATGTGTTAGAGTGACAAAGGCCATTATGCAGCTTAGGGTATTTGAAAAAATGGTGCTTCCAGTCTGTGGAGGATTATGTGTGCCATCTACTGCACGAGTCAATTACTAATTTGAAATTTCAGTGAAAGGAGGGAAGGGTGAGCTGTGATGACATTATGTTAATTGATTCCTGTAGTTGTAATAAAGTAACTCATAGCACTATATTCTAGAATTAGTGCTTCACAAGGATTAGAATAATAGAATTGTTTACGTTAGAAAAGACCTTTAAGGTCATTGAGTCAAACCATTAACTAGCATTCCGAAGTCCACCACTAAACCATGTCCCTAAGTGATACATCTGCACATCTTTTGAGAATACTAGAGGAGTGCCATTTCCTGTAAAGCTCATTTTGTGTATCTAACATCTGAATAATGATTTTTAAAGGGTTTCCATTTCCTGCCATGTATTGATTACATTAATTGAAAAGTACTCCAGTATCTCAGCAAGGGCACAGAAATTACACATTCATCTGAGCAAGTTTCTTGTGTAAACAGAAACCTTATTCCCCGTAATACTCATATTGACAGTTATTTCTGTTAATATCCTAGAACATATGATTTCTGTCTTACCATTTCCTACTATACCAATGTACTCTATGTACATGTGATTCTTAACAGAAATATTCTGTGAGAGGTATATATACTGTTCTTCCATTTGACTTGCTCTTTACTTAGTATTCACCAATACTCAAGAAAAGGGAGAAACATCATGGAAAGAAACCATTTCCTACCTTGATTTCTGGGTACCCTATCTATAGTTTTTTCACAGTGATTCAAACACCAAATTTACACACACACTATTCTCAAAAAAAAAAAAAAAAAAGTGATTTTACAAAGGCTGAAGAATATTTACTGTCTGGCCTGTGTGATATTGAGTAGTAAGAACTGAGTGTATTATCATATCTCATAAAATCTTCTTGTACCTGTTTTACCTATAGCTGAGACTTTCTGGTTAAACAGCAGCTCCCTTGATTGCCTGCAATTCGGATATTCCAGTACACACTGTTACCCAGTCAGATGGAAATGTTAATTCTGAATTAACTGAAGTCAGGCATGCTTAGCCAATAGTAATAGGAGTCATTTATATCACATTGATTTATTTGGATCTTTCCAAGTATTATTCACAGCTATGAAGGAGGGAAAATGGGATATGAATAGAACAATCAATCAATTGCTCTTGAGTAAACAGTCAATTATAGAAACGATAGCAGTAAGCAAAAGTTATCACAACTGTATTAATCAGATGCAGGTGGTAGGATGGGATGAAGATGGGAACCCCACAAACAACAAAGCCAGTCTTTCTAAGCAATCAGTCAGGTATTATTTATCATCAACTTTAGCATAAACATGCCAGGCAACACGTGGGTATATGATAGCTGTTTACTAGCAAGTTAATTTATTGAACCCTTCTTCAGTGGGATAGTACTTGAGCTGTATTTTGGCAATTTGTGAAACAGAGGATGCTCTTGAATAAATTTCAGGACAATACCTACTGCCTTGAGTTCTGGTCAGAGCTGTGCTACACCCATGTGGCTTTGGGGAATGTAAACTACAGAGTAGGGTGAGCTCATGACTGCCAGAAAACACTGTCCTGAATTAATTATTCCTAGGTATTTTTTATTGTGGTGCCACCTTTCTGGAGCCAACACTAGAAGGCAAGAGTTTCCACCACCAAAACAGATTCCTTCTGTGGGATGAGCACTGCTCCTTTCTCTTTTATCACAGTGCAGCACTCTTCATCACCTGGACCTGCCTTCAAGGCCTCTTTTTGTGTGTGTGTTCTGTTCCTTTCAGATGAGTGTTCACGTTCCTACTTCCTTTCAACCCTGAGATACTTCTCACTAGGCTGAATCTCCAGTAAAAGTAAAAGAGCTGTCCCATAGGAGAAGGTGGCTTTTCAGAGTGGTACAAGGTGGAGGCTGGGGAAAAAAACCTCTGACCTAGTTTTTCTGACCTAGCTATTTAAGAAAGAGTATTGCTTGTCAGAGCAGTGTTGACGCAGTATGATGTTGGTCTTTGATTGTAGCTTGTACCTACTAACAGGACACAAAATTCGTCACAGCTCAAGTTATATATGATGGAGTCATTCTCTGCTAGGAGGAAGAAATAAAGCAAGGTCCTTTTTTTTTTTCTTTTTCTTTTTCTTTTTCTTTTTCTTTTTCTTTTTCTTTTTCTTTTTCTTTTTCTTTTTCTTTTTCTTTTTCTTTTTCTTTTTCTTTTTCTTTTTCTTTTTCTTTTTCTTTTTTTTTTCTTTTTCTTTCTCTTGCTTGGTTTTGTTTTTGTTTTTTTTTTTTTTTTTTAACTTTGCTACATTGTTCCTTGGAGCTCTGTAAATAATTGGGGTATTTTCTTTCTGGTATAGCTGGAGGTGTCTACTCTGAGATTAATTAATATTTGAAGGACAGAACACTGCTGTTACAGATTAACATAGCACACTTGGCCCAGCTGCATTTTCATTTCAATGGGACCCAGTAGGCTATTCAGTGGGAACATTCTCATGTGTTTTGGAGGAAACTAACCAGTCAGCCTTGTTGCACGAAATAACCACACACCAGAACTGTTAGGAGGATTTTTACATTGACTGGTTATGTTATCTTCTAAATCCAGGGTATAAATTCGTATTTCCTGCTCCCCATTTAGAGATTGAAGAATTATTTAAATTTCACCATTCCTTCTGGTAACAGCTGGGAATGTTCAGATTGTGCTCCATGGACAGGTTACCACTTGTAGCCATTCTCACTTCAAACTATACAGGGTAGTGGAGGAAGAGACACTCTAGCCATTCAATAGGAGAACTGAATAAGGCCATTTTTCATTTGCACAGTCAAGGTGTTTCAGTGTACACCAGGAGTGCAGAGTTTCTCAGAATAAGAGAGGACAGAACCAAGTAAAGGCTCCTGATTTTATAGGGTAGGGAATAGGAGACTGTTGGAAGAAAGGAGTCCTGCATTACAACACACATCCTCTGCTACCACTGTGTCTGACAACTCTTACATAGAAAATGCAGAAGCGAACTCTGAAATACTTTTCTCCAAGGAGAGAAAGGGAGTACTCATTGCTAAAATGGGTGTCCTGGCAACTCTTGCCTGTACTATCTACATGCTGTTAATCCTGCATTCCAAGACACAGATTGTAGAACAAATTCGGATTTTATAAAATTAACACTTCCCTTTGGTTTAATATAACAATCCAGATTACTGATTTAGTGGTGTGTCAGAAATTAGTAAGTGGGAGCAATCTGTCTTGTTCAGATATATTTAACCCTTCAAAAATGATCTTCCTCCTCTAGACATACTGTCATATATTTTCTAGATGGAAAGTACTGTGTAGCATCCCATTGATTACCACAGATTCCTTAAACCAGCCAATAGCAGGTAAAGGACAGAAGCAGGAGGAAGCTCCACAGGTAAGCTTTGTCTAATTTGTACCTACTTTGATGCAGTATGCATGAGTGGGGAAAGCTTCTGTTCAGTTATGTGCTTGGGGTTTTGAGTTGTTCTTAATGTCAAGCAGCTGTTTGCCTTTAAAAGCACATTTGCAGGTCATCTTTTTCTACATAGTTTCACTGTCACCAATCTCCGCAGTCACTGAGTCCCATCTGGATCTCAGTAGGTGATCTAAATGTTTTATATTGTTTCTTGAATCAGAAATTATCTTACTTACTGGGTGACTCAATATTTGTATTGCTGCCCTTTTCTGCTTCCTGTGTCCCTGGAAGAACCTTTATGAAATGTCTTAAATTCAGCTTTGCCTTTCATTCTATTATCCTAATTTGCTGCTCACATAAATAGTGAGAAATTCTTCAAGAATTTGGCAAATGGTATCTAAATCAAGGTAGGAATGAGATTTCAGTGGGTAGATAGATTTCTGTGAAATAAAAAAGAAATAAGATTAAGGGAACATTTTATTTTTCTCCATTCCCATCTGTTTTGAAACAAAATTACATGCAGCTTTTGTAAGTGCGGGAGAGAAGTAGCTGCAAAGGACATGCAGTACTCTGTGGGGGAGGGAAGGGAAGGGATTTTTTGGCTTTTAGTTGGGTTTTTTTGGTGGGGGGCTGTGTTTTTTTTTTGTTTGTTTGTTTTGTTTTTTTTTTTTTTTTTTGCACAGGAGCTGTTAATGGCAATTATTAGCAGCTACATGGAATTCTATCCTCCTTTTCAGGAATACTAAGCCACATTTCAAAAAGAAATAAATATCTTATTACTTTCTGGATCAGGAAATACCTAATATAGAGACTCTTGACTGGGGGGATAAGGCTTCTCTATATATGGAAAGAAATTACTTGTATATCATTATTCATTTTGTTCTATCTGTGTTAAATTATTTTAGAAGTGTTTAATTAAGAGAGAGGCTGCTTTTCTCCAGCCACTTTTATATGATGGAAGGCCTTTCTTTTGAAATGGAATTAACTTTGCACTCTTCTAAAGGAATCTTATTTTGCAAAATATAGCTAGAATCAAATCTGCCTCTTGCTGCCAAGTCAATTATATTGTATGTGCAGAAATGAGAACATAAAGCTTTTTGTTAAAAGAGCAGATACATGAAGCAAGTCATCCAGTTCCCCAATAGCTTAGGGTCGTGGTTTAAACCCAGCTGGCAATTCAGCCACCCAGCCCTCGCTCACTCCCCCCTCCTTTTTCCCCCCACTCCCGGAGAGATGAGAAGGAGAATTGAAAGAATGTAACTCCCAGAGGTTGAGATAAGAACAGTCCAGTAATGAAGGTATAACACAAATCACTACTGCTACCACCAATAATAATAATGATAAAGGAAATAACAAGGGAAGAGAATACAACCACTCACCACCCGCCGGCTGATACCCAGCCTGACCAAGCAGTGATCTAACCCTTCCGGGTAACTGCCTCCAGTTTACATCCTGGGCATGATGTGCTGTGGTATGGAATACCTCTTTGGTTACTTTGGGTCAGGTGGCCTGTATCTGCTTCCTCCCGGCTTCCTCTCCTCCCTGGCAGAGCATCAGGCTCAGAAAGTCCTCGGTCAGACTAAACATTACTAAGCAGCAACCGGCGTTATTAGTGTTGTTCCCAGGCTGAAAGTCAAAACCACAGAACCGCACCAGCTACTAAGAAGGAGAAAAATGACTGCTACTGCTGAACCCAGGACACTTAGCTTTTGAATTGTATCTGCTAGTATAAGCAACAACACAGGTTCCACCCAGTTAGCTCTAGGAATCATGAAAAAAAAGTGGGAAAGGTTCTACCAAAGTTGTCAAGACTGGGTCAGAGATAGCTACTCAGAAACAATGGCAGACAGCCTAAAATTACTGTTGTGAGAAGACTATAGAGCTGGAAGGAATGAAAAACAAGTATTGGAATCAACAGGATATGTCAAGTAATACAGGAAGGAGCAGATGGTGGTGGTAGAGGCAGGATGTAAAGGAATAAGAGACATGGAGCTTTAAAAAGTACTGAACTCAGATACATGGAATTCAGTCATCTTTCTTTTGGTTGAGATTGGTGAAGATGCTGTTCCTTCCAGTCACTGACTGGGAAATAAAGGCACAACCCTACCACATAAAATAGTTAAACTGTGTCACAGAAATCCTCCATTGTCATGACTGTTTTCCACCAGGGCACTGCAAGATTAATAAAACGTGTTGCCTCAGTGACTTATAATCTGTATACTACTGGTTATAAAATATTCTTTTCTGAAGTTTAAAAATGTCCCTGATTTACTGCAGAGAACATGGTATGACACTGCATTGATATTTTCTAAAATCATTACATATATATCATAGTAAAAGCAGAAAAAATATAAAATATATTACTTAAAAATAGTTTTGCGGAATCAAATTGCATCACTGCATATTTAGCCAACTGTGGAAATATAGTAAACAGTCTATCTTGAAGAGGAATATAGTTTTTCTTATAGACAAAGAATAATTACTGTATTATAAAACATAATGCTTGTTTTTTTTCTGCATAGCATTTGCATGGAATTTACATTATTTAGGTTTCTCTTGATATGATGCAGTTGTCATGTTTGGGATTGGTGTAACTGAAACATTTGAGACCCCATTTTAAACTGGCATTTTGACACTGACTCACCATGACAGCAATAACTGAAGTGCCAAATATGGACATAATCCTGTATTATATTTCAGTTTAGAAAGACTGTATTTGTTAACCATGGGGTTTTTGCTGGCATTGGTATATTTAAATTTTTATTGATCCATCTGGCCCACAGTCAGTCATGCATGCAAAAGCCATTAAAGATTTTCTTGCCCCATATTTTTTTGCTGCCCTTGGCAAACACCTGTTTTGTCCATATGGTAGAAGAGTCCTTATATGGATTAGTTTTTCCTAACAATCATTATTAGAATCATTTAACACTCCGCCAACCAAAAAAATGACACAGACTTAATTAAATTATTACGTTTGGGATTTTGGAGGCTTCTTTACCTACTCTTTTCTTCTATAATTTTATGTGTTACTTAGAGCCATTCTTTGCAGCAATTGATAAATCCATTTGCTTTTCCAAGAACTGAGATATAAAAAGAAAGATCTGAAACATCTGATTTTTGCAGTGCTCAAGAGCAGCTCTTACAATATTCTGTTACTTACCTATATGCCTTGTGAATTTTAAATTTTACTCCAGAGGTTACATGGGTTCTTAACTTTCATTGTTCCTTTTAATGTTGAAGAGCTTTTACATGACAAACATTTAAAGGACTTTAGAAAAGACCTTGCTTATCTGGCATCGACTGACCTTTTTAGCTTTGCAGATCTTAGCTTATATAGTAGCATGATACTGTGTGCACCACAGCCCCCTTCTGTAACATGCTGGGACCTACAACTAATATCTTAATTGACATATGTTCAGTAAGACAATTGCTTCCTGCCATTTCTGGATTTACAGCAAGGTCCATGTGTGGGCTGTAGCACGGCTCGGTCGGATAAGAGCTTGGGAAGGACAGCAGCTCAAGGTGGGCTACTGCTGCCTCAGCACTTCAAGAAGTGTGCTGTAGCCAGGCTTAAAAAAGCAGTTCAGATAGGTGATAAGGTCACAGCAGTGTCTTCTTGAGGCTTACATAAACTTTCCTTTGCATTTAGAAAGTGAGTTTGGACCATTTAGGAAATGGAGGAAAGCTCAAACTAAGTAGGTGCTTTGTGTAAAGGTCTTTATGTTAAATTAGCTATCTCTGGTAATGATAAAACTTTAACTGCATAGGCTATTTCCATTACAGGGTATAAAGAAGAGGTAATGGCAGATATAACTGTGTGCAGATATAAATGTAGCACTTGAGAGAATTGTAAAGGTTATGAGGTAAGGTGGTACCAGCCCTATTTTTCAACTGTAGACAAAAATGACAGTTAGAGCCCAAGAGGATTCTTTTGAACTTTTCTTTTAGTACAAAAGGGCCGTGGGATTACCCTCGCTTGGTAGCTGAGGCTTCTTTATTCTTAGTCTTAATGACAGCTTCCTGCTCCCTCCAGTACAGGAAGCTTTTTGGGGTTGAATCTGACAAGTAAGGCTCAGGGGAGGAGTGGGAAAAAATGTTAGTGAGCCTCTGGAGGCTTTCTCCTAGTAAACTATTCTCAAGAGACAAGATAAAATATGCCAGGCCCAAGCAATCCTAAGGTTGATGCAGAGCAAAAAGGAATATGCAAGGACATATCAGACTCTGGTGCATTGAAATACGTACTGTGACTCTTACATTTTGTTGATCAGGGACAGAAAAAAGCTAGTAAGTTATAAATGAGACTCTTGTGTGAAGCTGCTTTTAGATGGTAATGTATTGATTGCAAAAAAAGGGTCTAGCTGTAAAGCAGCAGACTTTAATGAAGGTTCTGTCTTAAATCACCCTATTCTATGAAATTGCTTCATATACATTGCTAAGAAACTTTCTGTGGGTAGTTACTGAGTTCATAGCTATGGGATATATCACTTGGTACTATCCATAAATTACCTAGAGCCGAACATGTAAAGAGGGAATGCTGAAATTATACCATTGGACTACTGCAGGCATTATTAACACTAACCAGAGTAATAGGAGCACTATCTCCATCCCTGACTAGCAACCTAGCTTAATGGAGTCATAGGCATGTCTAGCAAAGCTTATCTGTCATGCAAATTCAGAATGATAGTGGTCTGTCGTTGTGGATAACTAGAATACTGCCAATGTGTTCTATGGCAGTGTCCTAGCTATATCATTTATGAGCATGACGGGGTTTAGAATATTTATTTACAGTTACGCTGATGTATCTGTTTCATGCAGCTGTAATCACTGGAAAAACAGCTACAGTGAGTGTTAAGTAAAGAAGTATCTCTCATCTGATAGTTCTGAGAAAGCAGAGATACAGATAGAAAGATTAAAGAATTAGCTGTCTTTATTAAGACTGCCATACACTGACGGTCTTCCCTTTGCCCTTCAACCTTGAAGAAGGAATGAAAAGGAAAATGAGCCAGTCTTTCACTGATACAGCCCCTGATCACACAGTGATCTGGGGACATAGGTTCTGGGGCCTGTGGGGCCGGCCAGCCTGGTTGTCGTTGCGCTGTTCACCATGGCTGCTCACCTCTCTATGGTGAGATGGAGTTAAATCCAAGAAGACCCCAGTATTAAGGGGGAAGAAACTTCTACTATGAACATCAGTTTTTTCTTCACAAAGAAGTCAGGTTGCTGATAGTTGTTGCAAAAAGCCAGTGTGAATCAGTAAACTCTTGCAATCTAAGTAACTGTACAGAAATGCAGACATGAGTATGAATAAAAATGCCTTCCCTGATATTAATTTCCCCAATCTGCTGCAAACTAGAGATTATTGTAATTTTGGTGAACTCTGTATTCTGTCTCTGTTCATCAGTGCACTCAACTCATGCTTTTGTTTAACTGATAATTAATAAGTAATTCCGTATAAACATCAATTCTCATCAAAGCATTTTGCAGAACTCTTTGTTATTACCTTCAATTCATAGTCAGTGAAACTGAAGCACAGAAGGTGATTGCTGTGACCCTAGTCTGCTGGGGTCACAACTAATCAATACTGCTTAATCATTTAGTTATATGATGGAGTTAAAAAATAAAAAATAGATAAACTTTGTGAAAAAGAAAAAGCTCTTTTTAAAAAATACATCAAAATGATTGACAAGTTCATTAAGAATCATGTGCTGTTCACTAAATCTACTTCAAAACTAGAAAGGTATAAAATCCAGAGGCATTCAGAAGTACCACAAGTGATGTTCAACATTTACATTTGTATTTGGCAAACAACAAATCTTCATGTAAAAAATCAGCACTTGATACTAATTTTACTGTAAGTCATTCTGTGAGTGCTAGCTAGCTACTAAAAGCCTAGCACTCAGCACTGACTCAGCTTACAATTAATTTTGAATTGATCTGCATACACAAGCTAAAACAGTTTTCTTTGTAATGTTGTAGAATATATTACTACATAGCTTGGCTTGCTGCTGTAGCCAACCTTGTTCATTGTCTTTTGTTTACAGAAAATTTGTTCATAGTATTGAAACCTTCCTGATTTCTAAGCTTAGAGACTTTTTTTTTCTTTTTGCCTATTCCAAATTTATTTGAGTCAGGGAAGAATTTCTTTGAGGGAATTCCTTTATAGGAAAGAAAATGTATTTATTTTATGTTTAAGTCTTCACAGCAGTTTCCCTGAGAAGGTTTTTGTTTGCTTGTTTGTTTGTTTCTTACAATCTCACCATTGAGAATGAAGTATACCTTAGGGACAGGCAGCCAAATAATCATAATTTTGACTTTTAGATAGGATATTGCATTTTTCCCACAAAATTGACACCCCTTCCCATGCCTTCCCCAGGAAAGTCAGATTTATTTCATTTACAGCATGTGGTTTGTTCTGTCTTTGGGGGAATTAAGAATTTTTAGGTTAAGAAACAGCAGCTTCAGAAACTGAAGCCAAAAAGAATGAAATACGCATGCGCCAGAAGCTGGAGATGCTACTAAGAGAGGTGGAATGTTTGAATGAGGATGTTTTCACAATAGCTTACAAAGGGATAATACAAACCTAACCTGCAGGCATTAACTCCTGCTTTTCAGGGGTCTTCCAGTTCATGGGTTTGTACACATTCTGCTGGAGGTTGTTTTTTTTTTTCATGTTAGTTTAAACCAAGTTTTCTGGTTCCCAGTGTGTATTTTAAAGGATTCCCAAATTGGTATACAACGTTATTGCTGTGGCAGTGATTTTTTTTTTTTTTATTATTTAATTAGATTTTAATAGCAGCTCATGTAGGTCTATTTTGTATGGATGGTGTTAGTCATTGTCTGCTGGACACTTTTTCTTACATTCCTCAGTGGCAGAGATAGTTGATCAAGTGAAACTAGCTATCTAGATGGAAAAACGAGAAAACACAACCATGAAAAAGTGACTAATTTGTTTATCTATACCCTGAGGTAAACAAAGAAAAAGGCAGTTCAGTGATTAGGACTTTGAGTCTTTACATTCCCATTTGGAAAACTCACTGTTTCATCTTCAACATGGCATTTAATCACTCAACTTTCTGTTCTGTTTTCAAAGTAGAAATACTAACATTTGTCTGAGTCAGATACTATTAGAGAAATACATAGCCATTTATATACTATAATTTATATCACGTTTTTACCACTATTTTACCGCATTTATATGTTACTACATTTATATATCACTACTATCTTACAGAGTCTTATAGAAACATCAGAAGACATATAGGTATGTATACAAGTAAAAAAACTCTGCAAATTGCATGTCTTCATTCCTACCAAAAGTAGTATATACATATGGGTAGAATTAATGGGAAGACAGTTGATTTAAAAATTTCTATGCTTTTCATTCTCTTATCCTTTTCTTGCTTCTGTGAAGTCCATAGACATAAAGGTGACATACAAAGGCAACCAAATTAGTGTTTAGAACATTAACATTTAGAATATAAGCTTGTTGTGTGCGTGTACAAAAAGTCTGTTAAATGGCATTCTGAACAAAGCTTCTAGGCATTACCACAGAAAAAAAAAATTGAATGTGTCTGTTTATGTGTGAATATGCATTTTTCCACACAGTTTAAGAACAAAAAAACATTTTGTGTTTAAATGTAGCTAAAATTCTGTGTTATAATGTTATAACTCTATCTATTTTTCTTCTGATGTGTGTACCTGTAAATCTGCAAAAGTATCTTTAAATGCAGTGCAAAACTATTTGTATGTATAAGCGCTGGTTACAGAATTATATTCGTCACCTTCAATTTTCTCTTTTTACATCTTTGAGTGTAATTCAGAAAGATAGCATTTTTATTTCACACTCTTATTAGCTAGTGCTTTGTTTTGCTTTTTTAAAGCTAATAATATATAGCTTGTGGATTTTTCCTTCTTTCAGACTAGGGAAGAGCAAAAGGTCAGTGTATAAACTGAGATCAATTTTTCTCAGCATGACCAATGAGTACCATGGCAGAATCTCTTAGAAAGTGGTGCCCTGCACTGAGATGCTTTTTGGAAATATCAAATTAATCTGTACCATTTCAAAGTGGCCTGCACTTACCAAAACTGCTGGAAGGGATTTTTCACGTTCACCTTTCTGGACCAGTCTGTACTGTATGCTGTGGTCATGGCTACATACAATCTCCCATTCAGGTAGGGACTGTATCCTTTGCTGTTTTCTATATGATAGTGTAATGTGGCAATCTCTGCAAATTGTTACTCTATGAATATATATGTGAAGGGAATAACATTGAAGCCCCTAATGCATGATAACTAGAGAGGAAAACTACAGAAAATAAGGAGAAATGTCTCCAGGTTGATATATTTCAAAAGATATATGAAAGAAAATGTAAATGGAATCTTTCTTACCAAATTTTCTGTGGCCATTATTTTAATGGCACGGAGGTGTGAGTGTGGAAGTAGTCCATGACTATGATGATGTAAAAACAATTAGACACTAGTAGTGTCCTATATTTTAATTTGACTGGCAGTCATTAGACTATATCTTGAGCTGCAGATATTAGCTTTACTCTGGTGATCAAGGTCCTGAAGAACAAAGGATTTAATTTTCCCAATGTTTAAGCAGCAACATGAGCTGGATGCTCTTCCCGCAAGCTGAGGAAAGAAAAGAAGTCTGAACAGAGGTTTAAAAGAACTTCAAATAGTAAAAGCTGCTTCTGGCAGCAAGTCAAATCATGGTTTATCAGGACATGGGCACAGATAAAGTCAGGGGCGAGCAGGCACATGGCAAGTTTGTTTTGCCTGACATTAAATCACAGTATGATATATTCAAGTGTTTATTTTGCCTAAGGCAAGGGATTGCCTTCATCAGGTTTTTATCTGAAATTAAAATATTAAGAAAATTTGAAGTTAGCATATCATTTTGGAATACATTTTTCTTGGCCAACAGAGTTTTATAAGTAATATAACCACTCTCCCCTTCTTTTTGATTCTTCTTTTTGATGGAGATCCTATAAACCTATACCCACATCTTCTTCTACACATTTTCTGTGTAGAAAGAAATCATATATTTTGATTTCTTAAAGCATGCATTTATGTGGGGTATTTTTAATAAATAGTTTAATTTATTTTCACTGAACTAATAAATACAAGAAATGTTGAAAATTATCTAAAAGTAATTTTCATATCTGAATAGATCAGGACAAAACATAGAAATATATTTTTTAGATCATATCTATACACTGAAAAGATCTTACCATAAATATCAGAGGAAAGCTGATACTGTGTTTTTACTGCTTATCCCTTTACCTGACATGTTCGTCTTCTGACATGTGCTCCACTAATCCAATTTCTTTTCAGTTATTTTCACCATTCAAGCCCACCTTCCTGAGCATCAAACTGAAAACTTCAATCCACTTTGAAGGAAGTTGCGATTACCTACTAAGTAATCTGCTCTCAACAGTTATTAAAAAGATACCCCCAAACTGCTGGGCTCATTGTATAAGACTTTTCACAGACAGTCTATGAAAACTTCCCATAAACACTGTTGTGATTTGTTTAACTTCCCTCTTGCTTCAAGTATTTATAAATGATTATGAATTTGAAGGAATAAAACATATAAAGATGACAGCGCAAAAATGGCTGTCTTATGATCTCATCACATGAAGACAATTTGTGTGATCAGGGACTTCTACAGAAAACCTCAATTGGGTAATCCTTATTCTATATTGGCAAATAATCTATTTGTCTTCATTCCATTTCACGTATTAGTTTATATCCTCTGGCTGCCATCTCTACTACTTAAGAAAGGCTGTAAAAGTTCTGAAAAGAAGGGAAAAAAGAAAGTACAGAGTATTTTTTCTGCAAAAATATACCTGTATCTGAACTTTTTTATGTGCCTATTTCTTCAGTCTTACGTCATGTTTAAATTCCTTGTCTTATTTTGAAAGTCTTACAGATAAAATAGTCTGAAAGAGAATGTTTTAAGCCCACCTGATCTCGTCTGGTTTGGTTTTGCTGTCTGGTAGCCTGCTGTTTGATTAGAGAGCTGATGCTGTAAGACACTTTTTCATGATCTGTGACAAGGATTAGTCTTTTGCTAAGTGACTATGTTGATTGTATAGCACAAGTTAGCTGTTTTAAAAGTTAACTGTTTTACAAGAGGGTCTGTCTGGATCATTAAATTAAAAACAAACCTAGAATGACAATACAGGAAAAACTTTTCTCATTAAAAATCTCATAATATTTGTTTATTGATTACTCTTCTAGTAAGCTAAGATCAAACAATTGGTAGAGTCTAAAAAAGGAAACAGTCACTCCTTGGAAAGGTCCTTAATCTGAAAATCAAGGGGGAAACTGGATGTATTAGCAAGCCTGGAGGCAGGACTTTCAAGTCAAGTATTGGTAATGATTACCAACAATAAAGCAGTCTTTGGCAGAGATTTACATGTGAAGAAGTAGATGGCTTAGAATTACAGAACCAGAGGCAGGAATATAAAGGATGCTAGTCCAATCTAACTGGACAAAATACGTGCAGAATTTGAAAATGGAAGACACTAACTTGCATCAGTGTATGACATGATTTTTTGTAGCTTTTTGAGCACTGGCCAGTGACAAAGTCAGTGTACCATTCGTCGTAGTTTAAGCCCAGCTGGTAACTCAGCACCACACAGCCATTCAGTCAACCCTCCTATCCCGTTCACCTTTCTCTCCTTCTGGACGGGAAGGGTAGGAGAATTGAAAGAATGTAAACCCCATGGGTCGAGATAAGAACAGTGTAATAACTGAAGTACAGTATAATGCTACTACTACTACTACTAATAATAAGGGAAATAGCAAAGGGAGAGAATATAAAATTAAAAGGGCAAAGAAAATAAAAACACAAAAAAACCCAATAAACACAAGTGATACACAATGCAATTGCTCACCACCCACCAAAAAATATCCATCCCAACCCAAACAGCGATCTGCCCTTCCAGCTAACTTCCCCCAGTTTATATACTGGGCATGACGTGCTGTGGTATGCAATCCCCTTTTGGCTAGTTTGGGTCAGGTGTCCTGTCTCTTCTCCCTCCTGGCTTCTTGTGTCCCTCCTTACTGGCACAGCTTGAGAGACTGAAAAGTCCTTGATTGAGGCAAACATTACTTAGCAACAACTAAAATATCAGTGTGTTATCAGCATTATTCTCTGACTAAAGCCAAAACACAGCACTGCGCTACCTACTAGGAAGGAGCAAAATAGCTGTTACAGCTGAAACCAGGACACCAGACTCTTGGCTGACCTATTTGTGTACCCTAACTTCAGGCTGAGGTTGCTGGTGTAAATTTATTTCTAAGCAGCATATGCTGGAATTTCTAATGCATAACCTCATAAGTACCCATATATGAAAAATGTAGCCATAACTGTAAACTCTCAATTTCTCTTAAAGAAAATTTCTAAATAACGGAAAAAGACAAACTCAGGTTTGTGTTTTGGATGCATTGACAAGCCTGGAAGCAGGACTCTCAACTCATAGATAGGTATTCATTATCAACGATTAGGCAATGTAGGGATCAAGAGATGCTAAAGGGATTGTCCCTGCCTGTGGCAGGTCCCTGCAGGGGGGTGGAACTGGATGATCTTGAAGGTCCCTTCCAACTCCAACCATTCTATGATTCTGTGATTCTATGATTGTTCTACATGTACAAATGACTTTACATGTTGCAAAGACTAGGGATTTCCCTATAAAAATGTGTTTTGAAGGGTAATCTATGACAGAGGGCAATATTCCATTCATAAGAATGGTTATGAACAATGTTTTTTTTTATTTTTGTAGACACTGTACTTGTTAGACAGTAGGAGATTCTAAGACATGTAATTAGACAGGATATTGGGGCAGCAGAGAGTCACCTAGCAGAAGCTCTTTTAGGGGATAGCTGTGCAGTCGTTTATAAGATTTCCTGTCTGAAGTCAATAAGAGGTCTGAGTCCATGAGGGATTCAGAACAAGCTCGTAGTAGGAAAGAGACAGGAAGTCAAGAGTCTGTTGTTTGCTCACTAAGAAAGACCTAGGGGCAAGGAAGATCAATACAAATGAAGAATTGGAGTTAAGAGAAGGATTTATGAATTATTTCTCAGACTTCTGTGTGAGAGAGAAAGCGTCTAATTTTCCTGTCTCGAGGATTTTTTTTTTTTTTTTTCTTCTGGCAAATATCAAACTTGTAGGTAGGCATTTTAAAAATGTGTAAGTTATGAACTGGAAACATTTTCAGAGGTATAGTTTTACTAAGCCTTTTAATCTTTCATTCCACACCCCACACCCCCTACACCCCCTTACCCAGACCAGGTAAAAAACATAATCACATCTTCTTTTCCTCTGTCTAACTCAAACACAGAGATTCTTTCAAGGATCATTGTACACAGAAATCACCCTCATTTTTATAATTATACCGACTTACTCAGTACATTAAAAATAAGCCTTGGTGAACTTCCCTAAACACCTGAAGTGTGATAGGTAGGCATCCTGTATGTATCGATACATAGAATCATAGAATAGTTAGGACTGATACATATTTATTTGTCCCTTGTGTGTACATATGTGTATATATTTAATGAGAGAAACATTTCTAATATCTTTTGATATCTTATTTGTGTTACCTTAGTGCTAAAAGGCATTTGTAAATTTAGCATATTTTTAAAACCATTTCAAACACTTTAATTGAAAAATAAGTCTATTTTCAGTGAGTTCTATACTTCCAAGCTGAGATTATTTTACTCCAGCTTTGTCATCTAGAGTTCCTCAGCAATAGAAATAGGTAGACACATACTCTGTAAATCCCTATTTTTTTTCTATTGTTTATACAGGGAACTTAGATGAATAGCTTAGCTAAACCACTTAAGTTTTAGAAGTAATATTAGGGATTTTGCAATTGCATTCATCTTGAAAATAGGACTATGCATTTTTAAAATAGGACATTTATTTATAACATTAGTAGTGATATAGGTAATAAAACATTCTTTAGTATGAGTGACAAAATAATAGCTTTCCTTTTTACAGTGTTTTTGTTTATGCATTATCTCCACAATTGTAAACCCACATTTTATGTTATGCACTACTTACAACCTGAGAACACTTACCATCTGTCATTTAAGGAAAAAAGGAAGAAAATAAAATCTTAGACAAAAGGAGAAATGCCAAAGAAAGTGGTTTTGGAAAAGTCTTACATTTATGAAATATTGGGGTCTTGCAATGGGTTACAAAAAAGATTAATTAACGGTAGTGAATGTAACACGTGTAGTAGAAGAAGCAACAGAAATTGAACATAATTTTATAACTAAATGAGCAAGAGTGGAGTAAATAATTATTATAAAGTTTAGTTACATTGTTAAGAGAAAGTAACTCTCCCTCCCCCATTAATAGATTGTTCCTAACAGTTTTATACAGCTCAATGAAAATGCTGTCCTGAGCATGTCCTAAAGAAAAGCATGTTTTGTACTTGAGTTGCACTATTTTTAGGTAGAGCAGTATTTCACATAGTTTTAATGTACAGCTTAGTAATTTTTTTTCTTTTACTAAAAATATTACTCCTACCTTATTTATCTGTCAGAAACATGCATCCTTATGTTTGTGGATTTATTTCCTTTATGAAAGTTCACCATATAAGAAAATATTCTGCTAAATACATGGTAATATCCTAAACCAAATGTGAATCAAAATTCTGCTCTCCTTGAAAGCCAAGTTAATTTACCTCCGTTTTCTTTTCATGACTAGATCTACCCTTTTGTTCAAGTTCTAAGTAAATGACTATCTGAAGCAATGTCTCTTCTCGGAAGCACCTGTTGAAGCCAGCGTATCTCAAACAACCTGAAGGCATGATTCCTGTCTTTTGTTTCTAGTTCCTTCTGTCAATGATGGTAAATGGATTTTGCTGTGTAAATGTGTTCAAGTTGTCATGTCCCACCTTACAAGCAAAAGTAGTAGGAAAAGTAAGATGTCAAAAATTCAGCTGATATGAAGTATGTTGCAAACAGGATCCAGGAATTGGGGAAACTGCATTTAGTGGTTGCCTGTGTCTGATTTTGTTTATCTGTTTTAATCAAGCTGACTGAATTCTCTATTTGTAAGAAACTGTTCGTTTTAATTCAACCCATGGTGAGCAGGAGTATTTGTAATCTGGATTACTTGTGATTATGAGAACAATAAAATTAAAGAGATCAGGACAGAACAAAAATGCCCTTATTAGTACAATTGCTGCTCCATATAAACCGTCCCATTTTCAATCAGCTGAATTCCTTATCGTTGTGGTTTTAGCCCAGGTGGTAAACTCAGAACCATGCAGCTGCTTGCTCACACTCCCAACTCTTCCTTCCCCTTCCCCCCAGCCCGCTTTCAGAGTGATAGGGAGGAGAATCCAAAGAATGTAAATCTCATGGGCTGAGATAAGAACAATCCAACATGTGTGTTATCTGGATTGTTCTCAGACAAAAGCTGAAAACACAGCGCTGCATTATCTACCAACAAGGAGCAAAAAATAGCTGTCACAGCTGAACCCAGAATATTTGTATAATCAAGGGCAGTACAGTACCTAGCTCCAAGCCAAGCCTGCAGGAAACAAGGGAAAATAAATTATGTAATAGGAAAATTCAGTTGACTTGAAATGAGTTTTAGCTATGTGCTAGCATAGAAAATATTGCCCCAGTTACTGCATTTTGTCATTTTTCCCTCAGTGTCTACTTTATTTCTGTAACTTACATTTTCTTAGAGCTGTGGTGATACAAGAAAAAAGAAACTCAACAAAAATAAACTCTCCAAGATGAAAGTGAGGTTATAACACTGATTTTTTCTTCTTGAATACTATCTCATGCTTTCAAATTTTTCAAGCATTTGGTCTTAAAGCAGTTTGATTGTCTGTGGCAGGTTGATGAACTATGAAAGCTGACATTCTTCATTACAGGTCTAACAAGCAATGACCTTCAAGCAAGGACCTTTAGAAGCACTTCTTTTGCTGGAGATGAAATATTTTAGTGATTTTCTTTGTTATAGGTACAAACAAACTTAATGTACCAATTTTGTTCTACTGTGTATTGGGAGTAGTTCTATGGACAAAAGTAGACTACAAACTGATAAAACATTTCAAACTCTTTCACTGCCATCCTTTCCCAAGTCAGAAGTTCTAGTATATATGACTGTCACTAAAGAGATAACGGAATTGTTTCCCAAACAGTTTCTGACTAGAAATTCTATTCAAACCACTGCAATCTGTTTTAATCTATTTTAATTCTTCTCTCTCATAGAAAAGTCTGTTTGACTCTTTCGAATGAATAAAATACAGCTAGAATATATGGAAACAAAACCCTATAAAAACCCTTTTTCCAACCGTTTTAAACCATCACACCACATAACCAAGTTTGCTGTTTTCAAGGAGCAGTTTTCAACAGTTAGACACTTCCCCATCTTTACAGAAAAGAGAAAAAACATGGATACATGAATATTTAGGCAACTGTAAGATTTCTGTTTGTTCAGGTAACAGTAGACTTTGTACTCATACTGGAGTTTGGAGGTGCTTCTGTAACAATGTGAGTTTTAGAATTAGAAAATAACTCTGTCCAAAAGGTGCATTTGACATAAAGTAGCTTATCATTCAAATGTCTGTGTATTAATTTTATCTGCATGTAATTCATTATTTAGAATACTTGCATCATAAATCTTTTGGTGCTAAGAAAAACGTGGTGGCTGATGTAAAATTTTAACTTCTGTCCCCTGAATTTCATGAATTTCACTGTTACATACCTTTTTAATAATATGCATGAATTTCAGAAGAAAGAGTTATTAAGAGGTTTTCTGTGATGTGAGAGGTGAAAGAATGTGCTTAACAGCATCCTGTATATAAAAGGGATATGGAAGTCCTCAATGTTACTTGTAGTTTGAAAACAACTAGAATAGTTGGAACTATTAAAAACACTGAATAAATTAGTAAATAAAAGCTAACAGGGCAAGGAGGGGTGAGGAACAGCTAAGGCAGTTAGAGAGTGGGGGTGTTGTGGGGCCAGCTAGTGAAATAGAGCAGTAATAAAAAAACAAAATATGTTAAATCTGGCATAAACCATAATCAGATACAATTTCATGTGTGCCTTCTTAATCAGTAAATCTTAAAGTATGTGCAGAACAGACTGCAAAAAAGGCAGGAAAGCCAGCTTCACCAGCAGTTTTGTCATCAGAGTAGGAGTAAAAAGTACCCTGTGATTTAGAAATTGAATCTTAGCCTTCTAATCCCCTTTCTTGTTATGCTGTCTTCCTTTACTAAACTTTGTCTGTGGGTAGGAAGAACGAGTACAAGAAAGCTCATATTAATTTTTAATTTTTTTTATTTTTTTTTAATTTATAATTTTGGCATTTTACTATTTACAAATTTACTCCTTAAAATTGACCCTGACATTTTACCTGCAAAATATCTCTAACTAGAAGTTTGCATATAGATTTTTATATATATATATATATATATATATATATATATGAGATGATACAGATTTCTTTCATATTTTCTTTTGGAAAGTATGGTAGTTGGTCATAAAATATAGCAAAAGGAAAAAACTTTCAATTTTTTTATGATATTGAACACACCAAAGCTATTCTTGCATCTTCAAATTATCCATTGCATGCTGAATGCAAATGCGTGCATGTAGCTCTTTTCAGTTTCACTGGAGCCTGACTCATTTCAGAAATGAGTATTATCCTGTTTGCCAAGTTCAGAGGCATTGGTGCGCTGAATTGAATACTAACCATGCATTGAATCCTGGGAATTTCTGCATGCCTAGTGCCTGAAAAATACTTTTGCGTATCTGAAGATAGAAAGTAAATTTTTAAAAGAATAAAATGATATCCTGTCCAAAAATCCTATTCTGCTAAAGAGATCTGTAGAATGTCTCAGATAATAAGTTATATGTTAATCTCGATATTTATATCCAGCAGACCCTCCCTATGTTATTTAATATGCATACTGTGAGTTACTTTCATTTCCCTACTTTCCTGCACTATCATTAGCTCTGTCTCTGACAGTCAAGACTTTTGGCACAAATCCTGTTCATATTCCTCTTCATAATGCCCCACTTTCAGTGGCAGCTACCTGCCAGTGTTGCTCATATTCGGTCTGCACATCACTTTGGCTCACCATGAGCTGCAGATTAGATACTATGTGGCTGCTTGTTCTAGCCAGATGTAGTTGCTTACCTTTCAGTTGTTTGTAGCAAAAGTCTGACTTTACTGAATATTTGCAACTTTTTTTGGTTCTTTTTATGTTATTGGTTTGTTGTTTTGTTGGTGTTGTTTTTAACTCTGTTATTACTCAAAGACTGCTGAGGCTTTTGGACTTTCTGTGAGCTCACTTAAATTCAGTTTTGTTACTGTAAGTTAGCACTTGAATTGCTATGATTTCCATCCAACCTGAACTGTTTGAAGTCAGTCTCAAACTATCTGCCCTAAAACAATGCAGCCAAGTTGGGTCATTATTCCTGGTGATGCAAATTGCAACTATTTATTTTTATGTAAAGGTAGGTTTTTGACTGGAACTATTATAATTTATTTCAAAAGATAACACCCAAATCTTACTCATTAATTAGATCATATTTTAATATTGTTTCATCTGCTTCTTTGAGTCACCTTTGTGTACGTACCTGTACATACCCATGGTCACATTCATAATTTTCCTTCTGTAGTTTGTCACAAAAAGCTGCTTTCTGATTGTTTTTAACCTGTATTAAGAAATTTTGTTTATTTGTTTGTTTGTTTGTTTGACTTACGTACTTCAGATGAATGCATTTTTGAGAGGTGACATCTGTACTTTTGAATTCATAAATGCTGAAAGATGAAAGCATATAGGTCAATTAATCTTACAATACAATATGCTATTACAATAATGTGGTTTTGTATGGGTTTCTTTGGCAGTGAATGTGGTGTAAACATGGAGATAACTCTGTATTTCTTTCTGGCACCTTCATTGCCTATAATTCTCAATTTTAAACACTGAAGGGCTTCTACAGTTATTTCTGCAGAAATAAGAAGGATTACCAGCAGTGTTCTGGCGAACACCACCACATGAAGGACGATGAAGTTTCTATGTGAAAAGCAGAGCCCTACTGACATGTCCAGCAGCAACCTAGTCCCAAAGTATTTGATACTGGAGCTGACTAAGCATCTCAAAGCAAGAGGAGACCAGAGAATTTTGAAGAGGAAGGGAAAGAAATTAATCCCATTAATGGCTAATTTCTAAAGTGCCTGAGATGTTATCAGAAAATACAGCAACTGAAGAATCCAGCAGAGGTCAGATACACATTCCTCCACATTTGACTTCTGGTGCAAAATGCATTAAAAAGGCCGCTAAAATTTGTTCATCTGTCAGTACCAAATAAGTATGTCTTATATTATATGATTAATATGATTATCATTTTGAGAATGCTCATTTATTGCAGTGTGAAAATCATGTAATAGGTGCAGCATTGCATTTCTAGTACCACCAATGTCCACTATTATTTACTTAATTTTTGAACAGACTTGAAGTTCTGATGTTTGTCTTCCAGCCAGATGCCAAGGAAAATGAAACAACTGCAAGGTATAAGATGTCTGACAAATTATAGACAAATGCAACCCTCTATATCTAACATATCAATAATCCAGTATCATATTGGTTAAATAACAAGATGATGGTGAATATTTCAAATGTGTAATCTCTCTGTTTCTAGATGACAAATGAAGCTTATGACTTGTTGCATTATTTTATCCAAATTTATTGCAGAAATACAATTAAATAAATAAGCCATATTAACAAGAGCTAATCCTGCAATTTGAGTTCTGCAATGCCATGATTTTGACTAGCAGCTTATTAGTGTTTCTTCATTACCATGCTACACCTGGAATCATTTTGGTGGCACAGGTATCTCAGGAGCTTTTGGCTTTCTGGCTCTCTGAGCCTTAAACCTAACCCTATACCTAACTTTAACCCTAATGTGCATGGCATCTTGGAGCAGAGGCTGGAGTCCTCCAGCCCAGTGGGTGTCCCAGATGAGAACGACATTGAAGAAGCAATGTTGGGGAAATGCAGTGATTCCCTTCAATGCTTATGGCAGCCCAAGTGTCCCTGGAGCTGAAGGCTTTGAGTTTCTCTAAACCATAGCCCAAATGGTAGTCCTAAAAATAATATGCGAAGCATCTTGGAGATGAAGCTGTAATCCTCAGCCAAATGGGTGTTACAGATAAGAAAAGTATTGAAGGAGCAATGCTAGTGCAGTGCCGTGCTTCCCTTGGCATGCCCTTTTCAACCCTAGTATCCCTGGAGCAGTAAGCTTTGTGGCTATGTCAACCATAACCCTAATTTGAGAGGAATCTTGGAGTGTGGGCTGTTGTCCTCCAGCCAAATGGGTGTCCCAGGTGAGAAATGTGTTGAAGGAGCAATACTGAGTCAATGTTGTGCTCCCCTTGGCATGCCTTTTTCGGGCCTAGAATCCTTAGAGCTGTAAGCTTTTTCTCTCTCTGAACCCTAACCTTAACCTTAAACTGAATGGCATCCGGGAGCTGAGGCTGACGCCCTGCAGCTGAGTGAGTGTCCCAGATGAGAGCGGTGTTGAAGAAGCAATGTTGGTGCAATGCCCTGCTCCTCTTGGCATCCCCTTTTTATTTCAAGCATCCCTGGAACTATGGGATTTGCAGCTCTCTCAAACCAAGCCCTAATCCTAACCCTAATTTGCGATGCATATTGAAACGGAAGCTGATGACCTTCAGCTGAATGGGTGTCTGAGGTGAGAAAGATGTTGAAAAAGCAATGTTTTTGAAGTGCCGCAGTCCCTTTGGCAGGCCTTATTTAGGCACAGTATCCTTGAAGCTGTAGGATTTTTGTCTCTCTGAACCCTAAACATAAACCAAAACCTAATTTCCATGGCATACGGCAGTTAAGGAAGACATCCTCTAACTGAATATGCGCCCAGATGACAAGTGGTTAAAGGAGCAATGGTGTTGCAGTGCCGTGCTCCCCTTAGATACCATTTTCATCCCTAGTATCCCTGGACTTGTAGGCTTTGTGCCTCTCAGAACAATAACCTTAACCCTCATTTGTATGGCATCTTGCTGCTGAGAATAACACCTGACAGCCAAAAGGTTATCACAGGTGAGAAAGGTGTTGAAGGAGCAAGGTTAGTGAAACGCCTTGGCATGCATTTTTCAGGCCTAGTATCTTTGAAGATGTAGGCTTTTGTCTCTCTCAACCCTAACCCTAACCCTAACCCTAACCCTAACCCTAACCCTGACCCTAATCCTAACCGTAAATTGAATGGCATCCTGGACCTTAGGCTGATGTCTTCCAGAGGCAAATGGGTGCCCCAGACGAGAAAAGTATTGAAGGAGCAATGTTGTTACACTGCTGTGCTCCACCTACATGCCATTTTCATCCCTAGTATCTTTGGAACTTTAGGCTTTTTACCTCTCTGAGAGCTAACCCGAACCCTAAACCTAACATGCGAGAAATCTTGGAGATGAGGCTGTCATCCTCCAGCTGAAAGGGTGTACCAGATGAAAACAGTGTTGAAGGAACAATGTTTGTGCAACGCCATGCTACCCTTGCAATGCCATTGTCAGTCAATGTGTCCCTGGAGCTGTAGGCTTTCTGGCTTTCTGAACACTAACCCTAATCCTAAGCCAAATTTGCGAAACATGTTGGACCTGAGGCTTATGTCGTCCAGACGAATAGGTGTCTCTCATGAGAAAGGTGTTGAAGAAGCTATGTTTGTGCAGTGGTGCACACACCTAGGCATGCCTTTTTCATCCCTAGTATCCTTGGAAATGTAGGCTTTTTGTCTCTGTGTACCATAACCCTTTCCCTTACTCTGATTTGGGAGGCATCTTGGAGCCTTTTGGAGATGAGAAAGGTGTTGAAGGAGCACTGCTAGTGCAGTGCCTCGATCCTTTTAGGATGCCTTTTTAAGCCCCTGTATCTTTAGAGATTCAGCCATTTTAGTTCCCTAAACACCAACCCAATACTTAAAACTTACACTAATTTGCCTGGCATCTTGGAGCTGAGGCTGATGTCCTCCAGATGAATGGATGTCCCAGATGAGAAAAGTGTTGAAGGAGCAATGTTGGTGTAGTGCCTTGCTCACCTTGGCATGGCTTTCACAGCCCCATTCTTCCTGGAGTTATAGGCTTTGTGGCTCTCTAAATCCAAACCCTAAGCCTAACTAATTTCTGAGGCATCTTGGAGATGTCTGTGACACTCTCCAGATGAATGGATGCCTGAGATGGGGAAGGTGTTGAAGGAGCAATATCGGTGCAAAGACATGCTCCCTTTGGCTGCCCCAGTGTCCTTGAAGCTGTAGGCTTCGCGTCTCTCTGAAACCTAAACCTAACCCTACACATAACCCTAACCCTACTTTGCATGGCACTTTGGAGCTGGGGATGTAACATGCAAATAAGTGTTATGGTTAGAGAGATCAACAAAGCTTATGGCCCAAAGGATATTGTGGCTGCCAAAGGCATGCTAAGGGGATCATGATACTACAGAAACATTGCTCCTTTAACACGTTTCTCTTCCGATAATGCCATTCTACTGCGGACGTCAGCCTTAGCTCCAAGGTGTCATGTAAATTAGTGTAAGTTTTAAGTATTGGGTTGGTGTTTAGAGAACCAAAATGGCTGAATCTCTAAGGATACAGGAGCTTAAAAAGGCATTCTAAGAGAATCGAGGCACTACACTAGCAGTGCTCCTTCAACACCTTTCTCATCTAGGACAACCATTCTGCTGAAGGACATTAGCCTCACCTCCAAGGTGCCATCAAAATTAGGGTTAAAGGTAGAGTGAGAGTGCAGAGTACCACACAGCCTAGATGTGCAGGGATACTAGGGATGCCAAAGGCATGTCAAGGGGAGCACGGGACTGCACAACCATTGCTCCTTAAAAACATTTCTCATCTGGGACACCCATTCAGCTGGGGGACATCAGCCTCACCTCTAGGATGCCTCAAAATTTTGATTTACAGTTACAATTAGGATTATGGTTCATAGAGCCACAAAGCCTACATCTTCAGGTATACTAGGGCTGAAAAAAGCATGCCAAGGTGAGCACGGCATTGCACAAACACTGTTCCTTCAGCACCTTTCTCATCTGGGACACCCATTCAGCTGGAGGATACCAGCCTCTGCTCCAAGATGCCTCCCAAGATAGAGTTGGGATTAGGTTCAGAGAGCCACAGAGCCTGCTGCTACTGAGACATTGTTTCTGTCAATAAGATGCCAAGGAGAGCGCAGCACTGCACCAATATTTGTTCTTTAACACCTTTCTCATCTGGGACACCCACTTGTCTGTAGGACGTCAGACTCAGCTCCAGGATGCCTCCCAAATTAGAGTTAGGTTTACTACTAGGTTTATAGTTCATAGAGCCACAAAGCCTGCAGCTCCAGGGATACTAGGGCTCAAAAAGGCGTGCTAAGGTGAGCATGGCATTGCATAAACATTGCTCCTTCAACACCTTTTCAATCTGGGACACCCGTTTGGCTGGAGGACATCAGCCTCAGCTCCAAGACGCCATACAAATTTCTGTTAAGGTTAGGGTAGGATTCTGAGAGGCACAAAGCCTACAGCTCCCAGAATACTACAGATAAAAATAGCATATCAAGAGGAGCATGGTACTGCAACAACATTGCTCCTTTACTACCTTTCTCATCTGGAGCACTCATTTAGCTGGAGGAGGTTAACATCAGTTCAAATATGCCATGAAAATTACGGGCAGGACTAGGGGCAGGGCTGGGTTCAGAGAGCTGCAAATCACACATGTCCAGGGACATTTGGGCTGCTAAAGGCATGCAAAGTGGAGGGCAGCACTGCATCGACATTGCCCCTTCAACATATTTGTCATCTCAGACACCCATTCAGCTGTCAGACGTCAGCCTCATCTCCAAGATTCCTTTGAAGTTAGGGTTAGGTTTACGATTAGGGTTATGGTTTGTAGAGCCACAAAGACTAAAGCCCCCGGAATATTAGGGATGAAAAGGGCATGCTAAGGGGAGCACGGCATTGCACCAACATTGCTTCTGTGACACCTTTCTCAGCTGGGACACCCATTCGGCTGGAGGACATGAGCCTCAGCTCTAGGATGCCATGCAAATTATGGTTAGGGCTAGGTTTAGGGTTCATTGAGACACAAAGCTTGCAGCTCCAGGGACAATGTTTCTGGTAAAAGAATGCTAAGGGCTAGCACTGCACCTACACTGCTCCTGCAACACCTTTCAAATCTGGAAGACATGTGACTGGAGGATGATAGTATCAGTTGTGATATGCCAAGCAAAAGAGGAACATGAAGGTCCTCAAATGCATCCAGGAGGGCAACAAAGCTGGTGACAGTGTTGGAAAGCGTGTGCTGTGAAGAGCAGCTGAGGACACTGGGTTTGTCTAGTTTGGAGAAAAGGATGCTGAGAGGTGACCTCATTGATCTCTACAACTCTTCCCAAGGAGGGGAATGGAGATGGAGGTGCTGATTTCTGGCATCCAATGATAGGATAACCTTGTCATAACCTTTTCATCCCTAGGATAGCAAGACCTGTAGTCTTTGTGGCTATTTGAACCCTAACCCTAAACCTAAACCTAATTTGCTAAGCAACCTGAAGTTGATGCTTACTTTCCCCAGCTGACTGGATGTCCCAGATGAGAAAGGCACTGAAGGAGCAATGTTGGTGCAGTGCTGTGCTACCCTTGGCAAGCACTTTTCATCCCTAGTATTGCTGGGCCTGCAGGCTTTGTGGCTTTTTGAAGCCTAACCCTAACCCTAATTTGTGTAGCAGCCTGAAGTTGATGCTTACTTCTGCCAGCTGAATGGATGTTCCAGATGATAAAAGTACTGAAGGAGTAACATTGCTGCAGTGCTGTGCTCCTCTTGGCATGCCCTTTTCATCCATAGTGTCAGTGGATCTGCAGGCTTTCTGTCTCTTTTTTCTCCTAACCCTAATCCTAAATCTAATTTGCAAGACATTTTAGAGTTGAGGCTGATGTCTTCCAGCCAGATTTCTGTCCTAGATGAGGTAGGTGTTGAAGGATCAATGTTGGTGCAATGCAGTGCTACCCTTGTCATGCCCTTTTCATAAATAGTGTGCCCGGAGCTTTAGGCTTCATGTCTCTCTGAAGCATAAACCGAATTGTTATCCTAACCTGAATTTGCAAAGCATCTTGGAGCTGAGGCTGACGTCATCCAGCCGAATGGGTGTCCCAGATGAGAAAGGTGTTGAAGGAGCAATTTTGGTGAAATGCCGTGCTCCCCTTCTCATGCCCTTTTCCTCCATAGTATCCTTGGAGCTGCGGACTTTGTGGCTTTCTGAACCCGAGCCCTTACCTTAACCCTATTTTCATGGCATCCTATAGCTAAGGCTGACGTTCTGCAGTCGAATGTGTATCCCAGAAAAGAAAGTTGTTGAAGAAGCAATGCTATTGCAGTGTCCTTTTAAGAGACTGATGTGAACTCAGACTCCATAGTCCATTGTCTCAAAGATTGGTATGAGAAGCTGAGGTGGGATTCCACTTGTCTTTCGTGTTAGAGATGGGTGGGAGGAGTTGAGGTAAGACTCTTCCATCATCCATTGCTGAGGGATAAGTGGGAAAGAGCTGCGATAAGACACTTCAGTGCATTACGTAAGAGCATTGGTGAGAGAAATTGCTGCCCATTATCCCAAGAATCGATGCAGACACATGTGCGTGCAGACATGTGCAGTTGAAGGCCAAAACTGGATTTTGGGCTTTCTCAACCTTAACCCTAACAATAAATTGTATGGCATCGTGGAGCGGAGGCTGACATTCTCCAGCTGAATGGGTCTTCCAGATGAGAAAGCTGCAGACGAAGCAATGATGGTGCACTATGGTACTCCTTTAGGCACACCCTATTCATACATTGTATCACTGGAGTTGTAGGCTTTGTGGTTCCCACAATCTTACCCCGAACTCTAAGCCTAATTTGCAATGTACCTTGCAGCTGAAGCTGATCTCCCTCAGCCAAATGGGTGTCACAGCTGTTGAAGGTGTGGACAGAGCAATGTTTGTGAAAAGCCATGCACCTTTAGCAAAGAATTTGGCAGTCCTAGTGTGCCTGGATGTGGAGGCTTTGTGGCTCTCTGAACACTAACCCAAAACCTAAAATAATTTGCCAGACATGTTGGTCCTGAGGCTGACACGGTCCAGCCAAATAGGTGTCCCTCATGAGAAAGGTGTTGAAGAAGCTATGTTCATGCAGTGGCACACTCAACTAGGCATGCCTTTTTCATCCCTAGTATCCTTGGAAATGTAGGGTTTTCAATTCTGTGAACCATAACCCTTTCCCTTACCCTGATTTGGGAGGCATCTTGGAGTTAGGCTGACGTCCTATAGCCTAATGGATGTCAAAGTTGGGAAAGGTGTTGAAGGAACAATGTTGGTGCAGTGCCATGCTACCCTTGGCAGACACTTTTCATCCCTAGTATGACTGGGCCTGTAGGCTTTGTGGCTTTTTAAACCCTAACCCTAGCACTAATTGGCATAGCAATCTAAGCTGATGCTTAATTCGCCCAGCTGAACGGATGTCTCAGATGAGAAAGCTACTGAAGGAGTAATGTTGCTGCAGTGCCGTGTTCCTCTTGGCAAGACCTTTTCATAAATAGTGTCAGTGGAGCTGCAGGATTTTTGGCTCTCTTCTTAATAACCCGAAACCTAACTCTAATTTGCAAGACATCTTAGAGTCGAGACTGATGTCCTCCAGCCAGATGGGTGTCTTAGATGAGGGAGGTGTTGAAGGAGCAATGTTGGTGCAATGTTACTACCCTTGGCAGACACTTTTTATCCCTAGTATCAAAGGAGCTGTAGGCTTCGTGGCTTTTTGAACCCTAACCTTAGTTTGCGGAGCAACCTGGCGTTGAGGCTTGCTTCCCCCAGCTGAATGGATGTCTCAGATGAGAAAGCTACCGAAGGAGTAATGTTGCTGCAGTGCCGTGTTCCTCTTGGCAAGACCTTTTCATAAATAGTATCTGTGGATCTGTAGGCTTTGTGGCTCACTGAACACTAACCCTAATCCTAAGCCAAATTTGCGAGACACGTTGGACCTGATGCTGATGTCGTCTGGCCGAATAGTTGTACTTCATAAGAAAGGTGTTGAAGAAGCTATGTTCGTGCAGTGGCGCACTCACCTAGGCATGCCTTTTTCATTCCTAGTAGCCTGGGAAATGTAGGCATTTTGTCTCTGTGAGCCATAACGCTGTCCCATACCCTGATTTGGGAGGCATATTGGAGCTAAGGCTGACATCCTCCAGACTAATGTATTTCCAACGTGAGAAAGGTGCTGAAGGAGCAATATTGGCGCAATGTAGTGCTACCCTTGGCAGATACTTCCCATACATAATACCGCTGGAGCTGTAGGCTTTGTGGCTTTTTGAACCCTAACCCTTATTTGCGAAGCAACCTGAAGTTGACGCATTCTTCCTCCAGCTATATATCTGTCTAAGATAAGGGAGGTGTTAAAGGAGAAATGTTGCTGCAATGCGGTGCTGCCCTTGGCAGACCCTTTTTTCCCCTAGTATCACTGCTTTGGCTAGTTCAAACCTAACCCTAAATTGTTAAGCAACCTGAAGTTGATGCTTGCTTAAAGGTGATGAAATGATATCCCAGATGAGAAAGCCACTGAAGGAGCAATGTTGGTGCAGTGTTGTGCTCCTCTTGGCATGCCCCTTTAATCCATAGTATCTGTGGAGCTGTAGGCTTTGAGGCTCACTGAACACTAACCCTAATCCTCACCTAATTTGACGAGACCTGTTGGACCTGAGGCTGAAGTCGTACAGATGAATAGGTTTTCCTCATGAGAAAGGTGTTGAAGACGGAATGTTCGTCCTGTGGCACACTCAACTAAGCATGCCTAATTACTACATAGGATCCTTGGAAATGTAGGGTTTTGGTCGCTGTGAACCATAACCCTTCCACTTACCCTGATTTGGGAGGCATCTTGGGGGTAAGGCTGAACTCCTCCAGCATAATGGATGACCCAGCTGAGAAAGGTGTTGAAGGAGCAATGTTGGTGCATTGCCGTGGTACTCTCGGCAGACAATTTTCATCTCTAGTATGATTTGGACTGTAAGCTTTGTGGTTTTTTGAACCCAAACCCTAACCCTAACCCTAACCCTAGCCTTAATTGGCTTAGCAACCTGAAGCTGACGATTGCTTCCCCCAGCTGAATGGATGTCCCAGATGAGAAAGGTACTGAAGGAGTAATGTTGGTGCAGTGTTGTGTTCCTCTTGGCATGCCACTTTCATGCATAGTATCTGAGGATCTGTAAGCTTTGAGGCTGACTGAACACTAACCCATATCCTCACCCAATTTTGCAAGACATGTTGGACCTGAGGCTAACGTCGTCCAGACCAGTAGGAGTCCCTCATGAGAAAGGTGTTGAAGAAGCTATGTTCGTACAGTGGCACACTCAACTTGGCATGCCTTTTTGATCCCTAGTATCCTTGGAAATGCAGGGGTTTTGTTGCTGTTAACCATAACCCTTTCCCTTGAGCTGATTTGGGAGGCATCTTGGAGCTAAGCCTGAAGACCTCCAGTGTAACGGATGACCCAGCAGAGAAAGGTCTTGAAGGAGCAATGTTGGTGCAGTGCCGTGCTACCATCGGCAGATACTTTTCATCCCTAGTATGACTGGGACTGTAGGCTTTGTGGGTTTTTGAACCCTAAACCTAACCCTAATCCTAACCAGAGCCCTAGCCCTTATTGCCATAGCAACGTGAAGTAGATGCTTACTTCCATCAGATGAATGGATGTCCCACATGGGAAAGGCACTGAAGGATATCATCGCTAGTATGACTGGGGCTGCAGTCTTTGGGCCTTTTTGAACCCTAAACTTAACCTTAATAGTCATAACAACACGAAGGTGACATTTGCTTCCCCCAGTTGAATGGATGTCCCAGGTGAGAAAGGTACTGAGGGAGCAATGTTGGTGCAGTGTCGTGCTACACTTGGCATGCCGCTTTCATCCATAGTATCTGTGGAGCTGTAGGCTTTGAGGCACACTGAACACAAATTCTTATCTCATCAAATTTTGCAATGCATGTTGGACATGAGAGTGACGTCGTTCAGAAGAATAGGTGTCCCTCATGAGAAAGGTGTTAAAGAATCTATGTTCTTGCAGTGTCACACTCACATAGACATGTCTTTTTCATCCCTAGTATACTTGGAAATGTGCAGTTTTTGTCACGGTGAAGCATAACACAGACAATTTTCATCCCTAGTATCACTGGAGCTGTAGGCCTTGTGACTTTTGGAACCCTAACCCTAATTTGCGAAGCAACCAGAAGTTGACGCTTGCTTCCCCCAGCTGAATGGATGTCCCAGATGAGAAAGGTACTGAAGGAGCTACGTTGGTGCAGTGTCGTGCTCCTCTTGCCATGGCCCTTTCATCATAGTATCTGTGGAGCTGAAGGCTTTGAGGCGCACTGAACACTAAGCCTAATCCTCACCCAATTTTGCGAGACATGTTGGTCCTGAGGCTGACGTCGTCCAGACCAATAGGTGTCCCTCATGAGAAAGCTGTTGAAGAATCTATGTCCTTGCAGTGGCACACTCAGCTTGGCATGCCTTTTTCATCCCTAGTATCCTTGGAAATGAGTGGTTTTTGTCTCAGCGAGCTATAAGCCTTCCCCTGATTTGCAAGGCATCTTGGAGCTAAAGGCTGACGTCCTATAGCTTAATGGATGTCCCCGCTGAGAAAGGGGTTGAAGGAGCAATGTTGGAGCACTGCCCTGCTACCCTCGTCAGAGACTTTTCATACCTAGTATAACTGGGCCTCCAGGCATTATGTTTTTTTCAATTCTAAACCTAACCCGAACCCTAACATTAATTGGCATAGCAACCTGAAGTTGAAGCTTGATTCCCCCAGCTGAATGGATGTCCTAGTTGAGAAAGGTACAGAAGAAGAAAAGTTGGCACAGTGTTGTGTTCCTCTTGGCATGCCCTTTTCATCAATAGTATCTGTGGAGATGTAGGCTTTGAGGCTCACTGAACACTAAGCCTAATCCTCACCCAAGTTTGAAAGACATGACGGACCTGAGGCTGTCGTCGTCCAGCAGAATAGGTTCACCTCATGAGAAAGCTGTTGAAGAAGCTATGTTCGTGCAGTTGCACACTCAACTAGGCATACCATTTTCATCCCTAGTATCCTTGGAAATGTAGGGTTATTGTCCCGTCGAGCCATAAGCCTTTCCCTTGAGCTGATTTGAGAGGCGTCTTGGAGCTAAGCCTGAAGAGCTCCAGTGTAATGGATGTCCCAGCTGAGAAAGGTACTGAAGGAGCAATGTTGGGGCTGTGCCGTGCTACCCTCGGCAGACACTCTTCATCCCTAGTATCGCTGAGGCTGTAGGATTCTTGGCTTTTTGATCCCTAACCCTAACCCTAACCCTAACCCTACCCGTAGCCCTTATTGCCATAGCAACCTGAAGTAGATGCTTACTTCCCTCAGAGGAATGGATGTCCCTGATGAGAAAGGCACTGAAGGAGTCAAGTTGGTGCAGTACCATGTTCCTCTTGGCCATCCCTTTTCATGCATAGGGTCTGTGGAGCTGTAGGCTTTTTTGGCTTTCTTCATTCTGACCCGAAACATAACTCTAATTTGCAAGACATCTTAGAGTTGAGGCTGATGTCCTCCAGCCAGATGGGTGTCTTAGATGATGGGGGTGTTGAAGGAGCAATGTTGGTGCACTGTTACTCCCCTTGGCAGACACTTCTCATCCCTAGTATCACTGGAGCTGTAAGCCTTGTGACTTTTGGAACCCTAACCCTAATTTGCGAAGCAACCAGAAGTTGACGCTTGCTTCCCCCAGCTGAATGGATGTCCCAGATGAGAAAGGTACTGAAGGAGCTACGTTGGTGCAGTATCGTGCTCCTCTTGCCATGGCCCTTTCATCATAGTAGCTGTGGAGCTGTAGGCTTTGAGGCTCACTGAACACTAACCCTAATCCTCACCCAATTTTGCGAGACATGTTGGTCCTGAGGCTGACGTCGTCCAGACCAATAGGTGTCCCTCATGAGAAAGCTGTTGAAGAATCTATGTTCTTGCAGTGGCACTCTCAACTTGGCATGCCTTTTTCATCCCTAGTATCCTTGGAAATGTAGGGTTTTTTGTCGCGGTGAGCCATAAGCCTTTCCCTTGAGCTGATTTGGGAGGCATCTTGGAGCTAAGCCTGAAGAGCTCCAGTGTAATGGATGTCCCAGCTGAGAAAGGTATTGAAAGAGCAAAGTTGGGGCTGTGCCGTGCTACCCTCGGCAGACGCTCTTCATCCCTAGTATCGCTGAGGCTGTAGGCTTTGTGGCTTTTTGATCCCTAACCCTAACCCTAACCCTAACCCTAGCCGTAGCCCTTATTGCCATAGGAACCTGAAGTAGATGCTTACTTCCCTCAGAGGAATGGATGTCCCTGATGAGAAAGGCACTGAAGGAGTCAAGTTGATGCAGTACCATGTTCCTCTTGGCCATCTCTTTTCATGCATAGGGTCTGTGGAGCTGTAGACTTTTTTGGCTTTCTTCATTCTGACCCGAAACATAACTCTAATTTGCAAGACATCTTAGAGTTGAGGCTGATGTCCTTCAGCCAGATGGGTGTCTTAGATGATGGGGCTGTTGAAGGAGCAATGTTGGTGCACTGTTACTCCCCTTGGCAGACACTTTTCATCCCTAGTATCACTGGAGCTGTAAGCCTTGTGACTTTTGGAACCCTAACCCTAATTTGCGAAGCAACCAGAAGTTGACGCTTGCTTCCCCCAGCTGAATGGATGTCCCAGATGAGAAAGGTACTGAAGGAGCAACGTTGGTGCAGTATCGTGCTCCTCTTGGCATGGCCCTTTCATCATAGTAGCTGTGGAGCTGTAGGCTTTGAGGCTCACTGAACACTAAGCCTAATCCTCACCCAATTTTGCGAGACATGTTGGTCCTGAGTCTGACGTCGTCCAGACCAATAGGTGTCTCTCATGAGAAAGCTGTTGAAGAATCTATGTTCTTGCAGTGGCACTCTCAACTTGGCATGCCTTTTTCATCCGTAGTATACTTGGAAATGTAGGGCTTTTGTCGCTGCGAGCTATAAGCCTTCCCCTTCCCCTGATTTGCAAGGCATCTTAGAGCTAAAGGCTGACGTCCTATAGCTTAATGGATGTCCCCGCTGAGAAAGGGGTTGAAGGAGCAATGTTGGAGCACTGCCCTGCTATCCTCGGCAGACACTTTTCATACCTAGTATAACTGGGCCTCCAGGCATTATGTTTTTTTCAACTCTAAACCTAACCCGAACCCTAACATTAATTGGCATAGCAACATGAAGTTGACGCTTGATTCCCCCAGTTGAATGGATGTCCTAGTTGAGAAAGGTACAGAAGAAGCAAAGCTGGCACAGTCTTGTGCTCCTCTTGGCATGCCCCTTTCATCCATAGTATCTGTGGAGCTGTAGGCTTTGAGGCTCACTGGACACTAAGCCCAATCGTCACGCAATTTTGAAAGACATGTTGGTCCTGAGGCTGTCGTCATCCAGCAGAATAGGTTCACCTCATGAGAAAGCTGTTGAAGAAGCTATGTTCGTGCAGTTGCACACTCAACTACGCATACCATTTTCATCCCTAGTATCCTGGAAATGCAGGGTTTTTGTCGCGGTAAGCCATAAGCCTTTCCCTTGATCTGATTTGGGAGGCATCTTGGAGCTAAGCCTGAAGAGCTCCAGTGTAATGGATGTCCCAGCTGAGAAAGGTACTGAAGGAGCAACGTTGGTGCAGTGTCGTGCTCCTCTTGGCGTGGCCCTTTCATCATAGTATCTGTGGAGATGTAGGCTTTGAGGCTCACTGAACACTAAGCCTAATCCTCACCCCATTTTGAAAGACATGACGGACCTGAGGCTGTCGTGGTCCAGCAGAATAGGTTCACCTCATGAGAAAGCTGTTGCAGAATCTATGTTCTTGCAGTGGCAGACTCTGTTTGGCATGCCTTTTTCATCCCTAGTATCCTTGGAAATGCAGGGCCTTTGTCACTGCGAGCGATAAGCCTTCCCCTTCCTCTGATTTGCAAGGCATCTTGGAGCTAAAGGCTGACGTCCTATAGCTTAATGGATGTCCCAGCTGAGAAAGGGGATGAAGGAGCAATGTTGGAGCACTGCCCTGCTACCCTCGGCAGACACTTTTCATACCTAGTATAACTGGGCCTCCAGGCATTATGTTTTTTTCAACTCTAAACCTAACCCGAACCCTAACATTAATTGGCATAGCAACCTGAAGTTGACGCTTGATTCCCCCAGCTGAATGGATGTCCAAGTTGGGAAAGGTACAGAAGAAGCAAAGCTGGCACAGTCTTGTGCTCCTCTTGGCATGCCCCTTTCATCCATAGTATCTGTGGAGCTGTAGGCTTTGAGGCTCACTGAACACTAAGCCTAATCCTCACCCAATTTTGAAAGACACGTTGGTCCTGAGGCTGTCGTCGTGCAGCAGAATAGGTTCACCTCATGAGAAAGCTGTTGAAGAAGCTATGTTCATGCAGTTGCACACTCAACTAGGCATACCATTTTCATCCCTAGTATCCTTGGAAATGTAGGGGTTTTGTCGCGGTGAGCCATAAGCTTTTCCCTTGAGCTGATTTGGGAGGCATCTTGGAGCTAAGCCTGAAGAGCTCCAGTGTTATGGATGTCCCAGCTGAGAAAGGTATTGAAGGAGCAATGTTGGGGCTGTGCCGTGCTACCCTCGGCAGACACTCTTTATCCCTAGTATCGCTGAGGCTGTAGGCTTTGTGGCTTTTTGATCCCTAACCCTAACCCGAGCCGTAGCCCTTATTGCCATAGCAACCTGAAGTAGATGCTTACTTCCCTCAGACGAATGGATGTCCCAGATGACAAAGGCACTGAAGGAGTCAAGTTGGTGCAGTACCATGTTCCTCTTGGCCATCTCTTTTCATGAATAGGGTCTGTGGAGCTGTAGGCTTTTTTGGCTTTCTTCATCCTGACCAGAAACATAACTCTGATTTGCAAGACATCTTAGAGTTGAGGCTGATGTCCTCCAGCCAGATGGTTGTCTTAGATGATGGGGCTGTTGAAGGAGCAATGTTGGTGCACTGTTACTGCCCTTGGCAGACACTTTTCATCCCTAGTATCACTGGAGCTGTAGGCCTTGTGCCTTTTGAAAGCCTAACCCTACTTTGCGAAGCAACCAGAAGTTGACGCTTGCTTCCCCAGCTGAATGGATGTCCCAGATGAGAAAGGTACTGAAGGAGCAACGTTGGTGCAGTGTCGTGCTCCTCTTGGCATGGCCCTTTCATCATAGTATCTGTGGAGCTGTAGGCTTTGAGGCTCACTGAACACTAAGCCTAATCCTCACCCAATTTGGCAAGACATGTTGGTCATGAGGCTGACGTCGTCCAGACCAATAGGTGTCCCTCATGAGAAAGCTGTTGAAGAATCTATGTTCTTGCAGTGGCGCACTCAGCTTGGCATGCCTTTTTCATCCCTAGTATCCTTGGAAATGCAGGGCTTTTGTCACTGCTAGCGATAAGGCTTCCCCTTCCCCTGATTTGCAAGGCATCTTGGAGCTAAAGGCTGACGTCCTATAGCTTAATGGATGTCCCAGGTGAGAAAGGTATTGAAGGAGCGATGTTGGAGCACTGCCCTGCTACCCTCGGCAGACACTTTTCATACCTAGTATAACTGGGCCTCCAGGCATTAAGTTTTTTTCAACTCGAAACCTAACCCGAACCCTAACATTAATTGGCATAGCAACCTGAAGTTGACGCTTGATTCCCCCAGCTGAATGGATGTCCTAGTTGAGAAAGGTACAGAAGAAGAAAAGTTGGCACAGTCTTGTGTTCCTCTTGGCATGCCCTTTTCATCGATAGTATCTGTGGAGATGTAGGCTTTGAGGCTCACTGAACACTAAGCCTAATCCTCACCCAATTTTGCGAGACATGTTGGTCCTGAGGCTGACATCGTCCAGACCAATAGGTGTCCCTCAAGAGAAAGCTGTTGAAGAATCTATGTTCTTCCAGTGGCGCACTCAGCTTGGCATGCCTTTTTCATCCCTAGTATCCTTGGAAATGCAAGGCCTTTGTCACTGCGAGCGATAAGCCTTCCCCTTCCCCTGATTTGAGAAGCATCTTGGAGCTAAAGGCTGACGTCCTACAGCTTAATGGATGTCCCAGCTGAGAACGGTGTTGAAGGAGCAATATTGAAGCACTGCCCTGCTACCCTCGGCAGACACTTTTCATACCTAGTATAACTGGGCCTCCAGGCATTATGTTTTTTTCAACTCGAAACCTAACCCGAACCCTAACATTAATTGGCATAGCAACCTGAAGTTGACGCTTGATTCCCCCAGCTGAATGGATGTCCTAGTTGAGAAAGGTACAGAAGAAGCAAATCTGGCACAGTCTTGTGCTCCTCTTGGCATGCCCCTTTCATCCATAGTATCTGTGGAGCTGTAGGCTTTGAGGCTCACTGAACACTAAGCCTAATCCTCACCCAATTTTGCGAGACATGTTGGTCCTGAGGCTGACGTCATCCAGACCAATAGGTGTCCCTCATGAGAAAGCTGTTGAAGAATCTATGTTCTTGCAGTGGCGCACTCAGCTTGGCATGCCTTTTTCATCCCTAGTATCCTTGGAAATGCAGGGCTTTTGTCACTGCTAGCGATAAGCCTTCCCCTTCCCCTGATTTGCAAGGCATCTTGGAGCTAAAGGCTGACGTCCTACAGCTTAATGGATGTCCCAGCTGAGAAAGGTGTTGAAGGAGCAATGTTGGTGCACTGCCCTGCTACCCTCGGCAGACACTTTTCATACCTAGTATAACTGGGCCTCCAGGCATTATGTTTTTTTCAACTCTAAACCTAACCCGAACCCTAACATTAATTGGCATAGCAACCTGAAGTTGACGCTTGATTCCCCCAGCTGAATGGATGTCCTAGTTGAGAAAGGTACAGAAGAAGCAAAGCTGGCACAGTCTTGTGCTCCTCTTGGCATGCCCCTTTCATCCATAGTATCTGTGGAGCTGTAGGCTTTGAGGCTCACTGAACACTAAGCCTAATCCTCACCCAAGTTTGAAAGACATGACGGACCTGAGGCTGTCGTCGTTCCGCAGAATATGTCCACCTCATGAGAAAGCTGTTGAAGAAGCTATGTTCGTGCAGATGCACTCTCAACTAGGCATACCATTTTCATCCCTAGTATCCTTGGAAATGTAGGGTTTGTGTCGCGGTGAGCCAGAACCCTTTCCCTTTTTCCCTTGAACTGATTTGGGAGGCATTTTGGAGCTAAGCCTGAAGAGCTCCAGTTTAAAGGATGTCCCAGCCGAGAAAGGTATTGAAGGAGCAATGTTGGGGCTGTGCCGTGCTACCCTCGGCAGACACTCTTTATCCCTAGTATCGCTGAAGCTGTAGGCTTTGTGGCTTTTGATCCCTAACCCTAACCATAACCCTAACCCTAGCTGTAGCCTTTCTGCCATAGCAACCTGAAGAAGATGCTTACTACCCTCAGATGAATGGATATCCCAGATGAGAAAGGCACTGAAGGAGTAAAGTTGGTGCAGTACCATGTTACTCTTGGCCATCCCTTTTTATGCAGAGGGTCTGTGGAGATGTAGGCTTTTTTGGCTTTCTTCATCCTGACCCGAAACAGAACTCTAATTTGCAAGACATCTTAGAGTTGAGGCTGATGTCCTCCAGCCAGATGGTTGTCTTAGATCATGGGGCTGTTGAAGGAGCGATGTTACAGAATCACAGAATCCCAAGGGTTGGAAGGGACCTCAAAAGATCATCTAGTCCAACCCCCCTGCAAGAGCAGGGTAACCTACAGTACATCACACAGGAACTTGTCCAGGCGCGCCATGAATATCTCCTGTGTAGGAGACTCCACACCCCCCCCGGTCAACCTGTTCCAGTGCTCTGTCACTCTTACAGTAAAGAAGTTCTTCCTGATGTTAACGTGGAACTTCCTATGTTCCAGTTTACACCCATTGCCCCTTGTCCTATCACTGGATATCACTGAAAAAAGCCTAGCTCCATCATCCTGACACCTACCCTTCACATATTTGAAAACATTGATGAGGTCACCCCTCAGTCTCCTCTTTTGCAAGCTAAAGAGACCCAGCTCCCTCAGCCTCTCCTCATAAGGGAGATGTTCCACTCCCTTAATCATCTTTGTGGCTCTGCGCTGGACTCCTTCAAGCAGTTCCCTGTCCTTCTTGAACAGAGGGGCCCAGAACTGGACGCAATATTCCAGATGCGGCCTCACCAAGGCTGAGTAGAGGGGGAGGAGAACCTCTCTTGACCTACTAACCACTCCCTTTCTAATGCACCCTAAGATGCCATTTGCCTTCTTGGTCACAAGATCACATTGCTGGCTCATGGTCATCCTCCTATCCACCAGGACCCCCAGGTCCCTTTCCCCTTCACTACTTTCCAGCAGGTCAACCCCCAACCTGTACTGGTACATGGGGCTGTTCTTCCCCAGATGCAAGACTCTACACTTGCCCTTGTTAAATTTCATCAAGTTTCTCCCCGCCCAACACTCCAGCCTGTCCAGGTCTCGCTGAATGGCAGCACAGTCCTCTGGTGTGTCAGCCACTCCTCCCAGTTTTGTGTCATCAGCAAACTTGCTGAGGGTGCACTCAGTTCCCTCATCCAGGTCATTGATGAAAATATTAAACAGCACCGGTCCCAGCACCGACCCCTGAGGAACTCCACTAGTCACAGACCTCCAGCTAGATTCTGCGCCATTGACCACAACTCTCTGCCTTCTTCCTTTCAACCAGTTCTCGATCAACCTCACTACTTGATCGTCAAGCCCACACTTCTTTAGCTTATCTATGAGGATGCTGTGGGAGACAGTATCAAATGCCTTACTGAAATCAAGAAAAACTACATCTACCGCTCTACCATCATCCCTCCACCTAGTCACTTCCTCATAGAAGGCTTTAAGGTTGGTCATACATGACTTCCCCCTCATAAAACCATGTTGGCTGTTCTTAATGACCCCCTCATCCTTGATATGCCTAGTGATGGAGTCAAGAATAAGTTGTTCCATCACCTTTCCAGGGATGGAGGTAAGGCTGACCGGTCTGTAATTACCCGGGTCCTCCTTCTTGCCCTTCTTATAGATTGGTGTGACCTTTGCCATCCGCCAATCCTCAGGCACCTCGCCCGTTTCCCACGACTTACCAAAGATGATGGAAAGTGGCCTAGCAATGACCTCCGCCAGCTCCCTCAGCACCCGTGGGTGCATTCCATCCGGACCCATCGATTTACAGATGTCCAGATTGCATAGCTGATGCCTAACCCAATCCTCATCTACCAAAGCAAACTCCTCCTTTGTCCTGCTCCTTCTGGGGCTATAGAAATCCGGGGCCCTCGGGGAGAGTCTGCAGGAGTAAAGACAGAGGCAAAGAAGGCATTCAGCACCTCTGCCTTCTTTATATCCTCTGTCTCCAGGGCACCCACTTCGTTCAGCAGTGGGCCTATATTGCCTCTTGTGTTAGTTTTATTTGCTATGTATTTGAAGAAGCCCTTTCTATTGTCTTTAACCCGACTAGCAAGATTGAGTTCCAAGGAGGCCTTAGCTGTCCTAATTGCCTCCCTACATCCTCTAACAACTGTCCTATATTCCTCGTAAGCGGCCAGCTCCTCCTTACATAATCCATAGATTCTCCTTTTCCACTTGAGTTTGCCCAGCAGCTCCTTGTTTAACCACGCCGGTCTCCTAGATCCCTTACTTGATTTCCTACTCATTGGGACGCTCCGATCCTGAGCTTGGAAGAAGCGGTCCTTGAATGCTAACCAACTATCTTGAGCCCCTTTACTGCCTAGTACACTTTCCCATGAGACTTCCCTTAGCAGTTGACTGAAGAGGCCAAAGTTGGCCCTTCGGAAATCCAGAACTGTGGCTTTGCTAGGTATTCTATTCCTCCCACACAGGATCCTAAACTCCACCATCTCATGGTCACTGCAGCCAAGGCTGCCATTGACCGTCACCACTTCGACCAAACCCTCCTTGTTGGCGAGTACTAAATCTAGCAGCGCTGCTCTCCTAGTTGGTACGTCCACCATTTGCATTAAGAAATTATCATCAATGCACTCGAGGAACCTCCTAGACTGTGAATGACTGGCTGTGTGAGTCTTCCAGCAAATATCGGGGTAGTTAAAGTCCCCCACGACGACTAAGGCATGTAGTCGCGAGGCTACTTCCAGTTGCCCGTAGAAAGCCTCATCAATTCCTTCGTCCTGATCAGGAGGTCTGTAATAGACCCCCACAACTGTTACTGCCCTTGGCAGACACTTTTCATCCCGAGTATCACTGGAGCTATAGGCCTTGTGCCTTTTGGAAGCCTAACCCTAATTTGCGAAGCAACCTGAAGTTGACGCTTGCTTCCCCCAGCTGAATTGATGTTCCACATGAGAAAGGTACTGAAGGAGCAACGTTGGTGCAGTGTCGTGCTCCTCTTGGCATGGCCCTTTCATGATAGTATCTGTGGAGATGTAGGCTTTGAGGCTCACTGAACACTAACCCTAATCCTCACCCAATTTTGCGAGACATGTTGGTCCTGAGGCTGACGTCGTCCAGACCAATAGGTGTCCCTCATGAGAAAGGTGTTGAAGAATCTATGTTCTTGCAGTGGCGCACTCAGCTTGGCATGCCTTTTTCATCCCTAGTATCCTTGGAAATGAAGGGCTTTTGTCGCTGCGAGCTATAAGTCTTCCCCTTCCCCTGATTTGCAAGGCATCTTGGAGCTAAAGGCTGAAGTCCTATAGCTTAATGGATGTCCCAGCTGAGAAAGGTGTTGAGGGAGCAATGTTGGTGCACTGCCCTGCTACCCTCGGCGGACACTTTTCATACCTAGTATAACTGGGCCTCCAGGCATTATGTTTGTTTCAACTCTAAACCTAACCCTAACCCTAACCCTAACATTAATTGGCATAGCAACCTGAAGTTGACGCTTGATTCCCCCAGCTGAATGGATGTCCTAGTTGAGAAAGGTACAGAAGAAGCAAAGTTGGCACAGTGTTGTGCTCCTCTTGGCATGCCCCTTTCATCCATAGTATCTGTGGAGCTGTAGGCTTTGAGGCTCACTGAACACTAAGCCTAATCCTCCCCCAATTTTGAAAGACGTGACGGACCTGAGGCTGTCGTCGTCCAGCAGAATAGGTTCACCTCATGAGAAAGCTGTTGAAGAAGCTATGTTCGCGCAGTTGCACACTCAACTAAGCATACCATTTTCATCCCTAGTATCCATGGAAATGTATTGTTTTTGTCGCGGTGAGCCATAAGCCTTTCCCTTGAGCTGATTTGGGAGGCATCTTGGAGCTAAGCCTGAAGAGCTCCAGTGTAATGGATGTCCCAGCTGAGAAAGGTATTGAAGGAGCAATGTTGGGGCTGTGCCGTGCTACCCTCGGCAGACACTCTTTACAGAATCACAGAATCCCAAGGGTTGGAAAAGACCTAAAAAGATCATCTAGTCCAACCCCCCTGCAAGAGCAGGGTAGCCTACAGTACATCACACAGGAACTTGTCCAGGCGGGCCTTGAATATCTCCAGTGTAGGAGACTCCACAACCCCCCTGGGCAACCTGTTCCAGTGCTCTGTCACTCTTACAGTAAAGAAGTTCTTCCTGATGTTAACGTGGAACTTCCTATGTTCCAGTTTACACCCATTGCCCCTTGTCCTATCACTGGATATCACTGAAAAAAGCCTAGCTCCATCATCCTGACGCCTACCCTTTACATATTTGAAAACATTGATGAGGTCACCCCTCAGTCTCCTCTTCTCCAAGCTAAAGAGACCCAGCTCCCTCAGCCTCTCCTCATAAGGGAGATGTTCCACTCCCTTAATCATCTTTGTGGCTCTGCGCTGGACTCTTTCAAGCAATTCCCTGTCCTTCTTGAACAGAGGGGCCCAGAACTGGACGCAATATTCCAGATGCGGCCTCACCAAGGCTGAGTAGAGGGGGAGGAGAACCTCTCTTGACCTACTAACCACTCCCTTTCTAATGCACCCTAAGATGCCATTTGCCTTCTTGGCCACAAGAGCACATTGCTGGCTCATGGTCATCCTCCTATCCACCAGGACCCCCAGGTCCCTTTCCCCTTCGCTATTTTCTAGCAGGTTAACCCCCAACCTGTACTGGTACATGGGGTTGTTCTTCCCCAGATGCAAGACTCTACACTTGCCCTTGTTAAATTTCATCAAGTTTCTCCCCGCCCAACTGTCCAGCCTGTCCAGGTCTCGCTGAATGGCAGCACAATCTTCTGGTGTGTCAGCCACTCCTCCCAGTTTTGTGTCATCAGCAAACTTGCTGAGGGTGCACTCAGTTCCCTCATCCAGGTCATTGATGAAAATATTAAACAGCACCGGTCCCAGCACCGACCCCTGAGGAACTCCACTAGTCACAGACCTCCAGCTAGATTCTGCGCCATTGACCACAACTCTCTGCCTTCTTCCTTTCAACCAGTTCTCGATCAACCTCACTACTTGATCGTCAAGCCCACACTTCTTTAGCTTATCTATGAGGATGCTGTGGGAGACAGTATCAAATGCCTTACTGAAATCAAGAAAAACTACATCTACCGCTCTACCATCATCCCTCCACCTAGTCACTTCCTCATAGAAGGCTATAAGGTTGGTCATACATGACTTCCCCCTCATAAAACCATGTTGGCTGTTCTTAATGACCCCCTCATCCTTGATATGCCTAGTGACGGACTCAAGAATAAGTTGTTCCATCACCTTTCCAGGGATGGAGGTAAGGCTGACCGGTCTGTAATTACCCGGGTCCTCCTTCTTGCCCTTCTTATAGATTGGTGTGACCTTTGCCATCCGCCAATCCTCAGGCACCTCGCCCGTTTCCCACGACTTACCAAAGATGATGGAAAGTGGCCTAGCAATGACCTCCGCCAGCTCCCTCAGCACCCGTGGGTGCATTCCATCCGGACCCATCGATTTACAGATGTCCAGATTGCATAGCTGATGCCTAACCCAATCCTCATCTACCAAAGCAAACTCCTCCTTTGTCCTGACTCCTTCTGGGGCTATAGAAATCCGGGGCCCTCGGGGAGAGTCTGCAGGAGTAAAGACAGAGGCAAAGAAGGCATTCAGCACCTCTGCCTTCTTTATATCCTCTGTCTCCAGGGCACCCACTTCGTTCAGCAGTGGGCCTATATTGCCTCTTGTGTTAGTTTTATTTGCTATGTATTTGAAGAAGCCCTTTCTATTGTCTTTAACCCGACTAGCAAGATTGAGTTCCAAGGAGGCCTTAGCTGTCCTAATTGCCTCCCTACATCCTCTAACAACTGTCCTATATTCCTCGCAAGCGGCCAGCCCCTCCTTACATAATCCATAGATTCTCCTTTTCCACTTGAGTTTGCCCAGCAGCTCCTTGTTTAACCACGCCGGTCTCCTAGATCCCTTACTTGATTTCCTACTCATTGGGACGCTCCGATCCTGAGCTTGGAAGAAGCGGTCCTTGAATGCTAACCAACTATCTTGAGCCCCTTTACCGCCTAGTACACTTTCCCATGAGACTTCCCTTAGCAGTTGACTGAAGAGGCCAAAGTTGGCCCTTCGGAAATCCAGAACTGTGGCTTTGCTAGGTATTCTATTCCTCCCACACAGGATCCTAAACTCCACCATCTCATGGTCACTGCAGCCAAGGCTGCCATTGACCGTCACCACTTCGACCAAACCCTCCTTGTTGGCGAGTACTAAATCTAGCAGCGCTGCTCTCCTAGTTGGTGCGTCCACCATTTGCATTAAGAAATTATCATCAATGCACTCGAGGAACCTCCTAGACTGTGAATGACTGGCTGTGTGAGTCTTCCAGCAAATATCGGGGTAGTTAAAGTCCCCCACGACGACTAAGGCATGTAGTCGCGAGGCTACTTCCAGTTGCCCGTAGAAAGCCTCATCAACTCCTTCGTCCTGATCAGGAGGTCTGTAATAGACCCCCACAACTGTATCACCCGTGCCAGTCAGCCCCTTGATTCGTACCCACAGACATTCCACTTGCTCCTCATCCGACCCCGGACAGAACTCAATACATTCTAGTTGCTCTCTCACATAAAGAGCAACTCCACCACCTCGCTTCGCTGACCTATCTTTCCTAAAAAGGACATAGCCATCCATGACCACATTCCAGTCATGTGAACTGTCCCACCATGTCTCTGTAATTGCCACTAGATCATAACCTTTAGCCCGCACACAGACTTCTAACTCCTCCTGTTTATTCCCCATGCTGCGTGCATTGGTGTACAGGCATTTCAGGGAGCCAGTCCTAGTACCCTTTTTCCCCTGCGGGACAGGGTCTAAAGAGCTATCCTTTCCCACAAGTGAAACAAGAGATTGATCGTCCTCCTTAGCCCGCCATCCTTCAATCCCTAGCATGTTCCTCTTGGGCTTGTCCCCAACAGGCCCAGTTAAATCCCCTCCCCCCTTCATAACTAGTTTAAAGCCCTGTCAATAAGCCCTGCTAACTCCTGCCCCAAGACCCTTTTTCTTCTCTGGGACTGGTGTATCCCGCCTGTCACCAGCAAACCAGGTGTCCCATACAGCAGCCCGTGACTGAAAAACCCAAACCCCTGCCTTTGGCACCAGTCACGTAGCCATACATTAACCTGCAGAGTCTTCTTATATATCCCTTCACCCTCGCATGCAACAGGTATGGAGGCAAACACCACTTGCGCTCCAGACCCTTTACCCAGCCGTCCCAGGGCCCTGAAGTCTCTCTTCATTGCCCTTACGTTCCTCGTAATAATTTCGTCACTGCCAACCTGAAAAACTAGCAGCGGATAGTAGTCAGACGGCTGCACCAGTTCAGAGAGTTTCTTTTTAACATCTCTAATCCGAGCCCCAGGCAGGCAGCAGACCTCCCTGTGGGGTGGATCCGGTCGACAAATGGGCCCTTCTGTTCCCCTCAGACAGGAGTCACCCACCACAATTACTCTTCTTTTCTTCTTGGTTGGGGAAGTTCTGAGGCATGTGGGTGAGTGACTAGCCCTGGGTGACTCACTAGATAGATTTGCCTCACCATCTTTATCCCTAGTATCGCTGAGGCTGTAGGCTTTGTGGCTTTTTGATCCCTAACCATAACTCTAACCCTAACCCTAACCCTAACCCTAGCCGTAGCCCTTATTGCCATAGCAACCTGAAGTAGATGCTTACTTCCCTCCGATGAATGGATGTCCCAGATGAGAAAGGCACTGAAGGAGTCAAGTTGGTGCAGTACCATGTTCCTCTTGGGGGTCAGTGGAGCTGTAGGCTTTTTTGGCTTTCTTCATCCTGACCCAAAACATAACTCTAATTTGCAAGACATCTTAGTGTTGAGGCTGATGTCCTCCAGCCAGATGGGTGTCTTAGATGATGGGGGTGTTGAAGGAGCAATCTTGGTGCACTGTTACTGCCCTTGGCAGACACTTTTCATCCCTAGTATCACTGGAGCTGTAGACCTTGTGCCTTTTGGAACCCTAACCCTAATTTGCGAAGCAACCAGAAGTTGACGCTTGCTTCCCCCAGCTGAATTGATGTTCCAGATGAGCAAGGTACTGAAGGAGCAACATTGGTGCAGTGTCGTGCTCCTCTTGGCATGGCCCTTTCATCATAGTATCTGTGGAGATGTAGGCTTTGAGGCTCACTGAACACTAAGCCTAATCCTCATCCAATTTTGCGAGACATGTTGGTCCTGAGGCTGACGTCGTCCAGAACAGTAGGTGTCCCTCATGAGAAAGCTGTTGAAGAATCTATGTTCTTGCAGTGGCACACTCAGCTTGGCATGCCTTTTTCATCCCTAGTATCCTTGGAAATGTCGGGCTTTTGTCGCTGCGAGCTATAAGCCTTCCCCTTCCCCTGATTTGCAAGGCATCTTGGAGCTAAATGCTGACGTCCTACAGCTTAATGGATGCCCCAGCTGAGAAAGGTGTTGAAGGAGCAATGTTGGAGCACTGACCTGCTACCCTCGGCAGACAATTTTCATACCTAGTATAACTGGGCCTCCAGGCATTATGTTTATTTCAACTCGATACCTAACCCGAACCCTAACATTAATTGGCATAGCAACCTGAAGTTGACGCTTGATTCCCCCAGCTGAATGGATGTCCTAGTTGAGAAAGGTACAGAAGAAGCAAAGCTGGCACAGTCTTGTGCTCCTCTTGGCATGCCCCTTTCATCCATAGTATCTGTGGAGCTGTAGGCCTTGAGGCTCACTGAACACTAAGCCTAATCCTCCCCCAATTTTGAAAGACATGACGGACCTGAGGCTGTCGTCGTCCAGCAGAATAGGTTCACCTCATGAGAAAGCTGTTGAAGAAGCTATGTTCGTGCAGTTGCACACTCAACTAGGCATACAATTTTCATGCTTGGCATCCTTGGAAATGTGGGGTTTTTGTCGCAGTGAGCCATAACCCTTTCCCTTGATCTGATTTGGGAGGCATCTTGGAGCTAAGCCTGAAGAGCTCCAGCGTAATGGATGTCCCAGCTGAGAAAGGTATTGAAGGAGCAATGTTGGGGCTGTGCCGTGCTACCCTCGGCAGACACTCTTTATCCCTAGTATCGCTGAGGCTGTAGGCTTTGTGGCTTTTTGATCCCTAACCTAACCCTAACCCTAACCCTAGCCGTAGCCCTTATTGCCATAACAACCTGAAGTAGATGCTTACTTCCCTCAGATGAATGGATGTCCCAGATGAGAAAGGCACTGAAGGAGTCAAGTTGGTGCAGTACCATGTTCCCCTTGGCCATCCCTTTTCATGCATAGGGTCAGTGGAGCTGTAGGCTTTTTTGGCTTTCTTCATCCTGACCAGAAACATAACTCTAATTTGCAAGACATCTTAGAGTTGAGGCTGATGTCCTCTAGCCAGATGGGTGTCTTAGATGATGGGGGTGTTGAAGGAGCAATCTTGGTGCACTGTTACTGCCCTTGGCAGACACTTTTCATCCCTAGTATCACTGGAGCTGTAGACCTTGTGCCTTTTGGAACCCTAACCCTAATTTGCGAAGCAACTAGAAGTTGACGCTTGCTTCCCCCAGCTGAATTGATGTTCCAGATGAGCAAGGTACTGAAGGAGCAACGTTGGTGCAGTGTCGTGCTCCTCTTGGCATGGCCCTTTCATCATAGTATCTGTGGAGATGTAGGCTTTGAGGCTCACTGAACACTAAGCCTAATCCTCATCCAATTTTGCGAGACATGTTGGTCCTGAGGCTGACGTCGTCCAGAACAGTAGGTGTCCCTCATGAGAAAGCTGTTGAAGAATCTATGTTCTTGCAGTGGCACACTCAGCTTGGCATGCCTTTTTCATCCCTAGTATCCTTGGAAATGTAGGGCTTTTGTCGCTGCGAGCTATAAGCCTTCCCCTTCCCCTGATTTACAAGGCATCTTGGAGTTAAAGGCTGACGTCCTATAGCTTAATGGATGCCCCAGCTGAGAAAGGTGTTGAAGGAGCAATGTTGGAGCACTGCCCTGCTACCCTCGGCAGACAATTTTCATACCTAGTATAACTGGGCCTCCAGGCATTATGTTTTTTTCAACTCGATACCTAACCCGAACCCTAACATTAATTGGCATAGCAACCTGAAGTTGACGCTTGATTCCCCCAGCTGAATGGATGTCCTAGTTGAGAAAGGTACAGAAGAGGCAAAGTTGGCTCAGTCTTGTGCTCCTCTTGGCATGCCCCTTTCATCCGTAGTATCTGTGGAGCTGTAGGCTTTGAGGCTCACTGAACACTAAGCCTAATCCTCCCCCAATTTTGAAAGACATGACGGACCTGAGGCTGTCGTCGTCCAGCAGAATAGGTTCACCTCATGAGAAAGCTGTTGAAGAAGCTATGTTCGTGCAGTTGCTCACTCAACTAGGCATACCATTTTCATCCCTAGTATCCTTGGAAATGTGGGGTTTTTGTCGCAGTGAGCCATAAGCCTTTCCCTTGAGCTGATTTGGGAGGCATCTTGGAGCCAAGCCTGAAGAGCTCCAGCGTAATGGATGTCCCAGCTGAGAAAGGTATTGAAAGAGCAATGTTGGGGCTGTGCCGTGCTACCCTCGGCAGACACTCTTTATCCCTAGTATTGCTGAGGCTGTAGGCTTTGTGGCTTTTTGATCCCTAACCCTAACCCTCAGCCAAACCCTAGTCCTAGCCCTAATTGCCATAGCAACCTGAAGTAGACGCTTACTTCCCTCAGATGAATGGATGTCCCAGATGAGAAAGGCACTGAAGGAGTCAAGTTGGTGCAGTACCATGTTCCTCTTGGCCATCCCTTTTCATGCAGAGGGTCAGTGGAGCTGTAGGCTTTTTTGGCTTTCTTCATCCTGACCTGAAATATAACTCTAATTTGCAAGAGATCTTAGAGTTGAGGCTGATGTCCTCCAGCCAGATGGGTGTCTTAGATGATGGGGGTGTTGAAGGAGCAATATTGGTGCACTGTTACTCCCCTTGTCAGTCACTTTTCATTCCTAGTATCACTCTAGCTGTAAGCCTTGTGACTTTTGGAACCCTAACCCTAATTTGCGAAGCAACCAGAAGTTGACGCTTGCTTCCCCCAGCTGAATGGATGTCCCAGATGAGAAAGGTAGTGAAGGAGCAACATTGGTGCAGTGTCGTGCTCCTCTTGCCATGGCCCTTTCATCATAGTATCTGTGGAGATGTAGGCTTTGAGGCTCACTGAACACTAAGCCAAATCCTCACCCAATTTTGCGAAACATGTTGGTCCCGAGGCTAACGTCATCCAGACCAATAGGTGTCCCTCATGAGAAAGCTGTTGAAGAAGATATGTTCGTGCAGTTGCACACTCAACTAGGCATACCATTTTCATCCCTAATATCCTTGGAAATGTAGGGCTTTTGTCGCTGCCAGCTGTAAGCCTTCCCCTTCCCCTGATTTGCAAGGCACCTTGGAGCTAAAGGCTGACGTCCTATAGCTTAATGGATGTCCCAGCTGAGAAAGGTGTTGAGGGAGCAATGTTGGTGCACTGCCCTGCTACCCTCGGCAGACACTTTTCATAGCTAGAATAACTGGGCCTCCAGGCATTATGTTTTTTTCAACTCTAAACCTAACCCTAACCCAAACATTAATTGGCATAGCAACCTGAAGTTGACGCTTGATTCCCCCTGCTGAATGGATGTCCTAGTTGAGAAAGGTACAGAAGAGGCAAAGTTGGCTCAGTCTTGTGCTCCTCTTGGCATGCCCCTTTCATCCGTAGTATCTGTGGAGCTGTAGGCTTTGAGGCTCACTGAACACTAAGCCTAATCCTCCCCCAATTTTGAAAGACATGACGGACCTGAGGCTGTCGTCGTCCAGCAGAATAGGTTCACCTCATGAGAAAGCTGTTGAAGAAGCTATGTTCGTGCAGTTGCTCACTCAACTAGGCATACCATTTTCATCCCTAGTATCCTTGGAAATGTGGGGTTTTTGTCGCAGTGAGCCATAAGCCTTTCCCTTGAGCTGATTTGGGAGGCATCTTGGAGCCAAGCCTGAAGAGCTCCAGCGTAATGGATGTCCCAGCTGAGAAAGGTATTGAAAGAGCAATGTTGGGGCTGTGCCGTGCTACCCTCGGCAGACACTCTTTATCCCTAGTATTGCTGAGGCTGTAGGCTTTGTGGCTTTTTGATCCCTAACCCTAACCCTCAGCCAAACCCTAGTCCTAGCCCTAATTGCCATAGCAACCTGAAGTAGACGCTTACTTCCCTCAGATGAATGGATGTCCCAGATGAGAAAGGCACTGAAGGAGTCAAGTTGGTGCAGTACCATGTTCCTCTTGGCCATCCCTTTTCATGCAGAGGGTCAGTGGAGCTGTAGGCTTTTTTGGCTTTCTTCATCCTGACCTGAAATATAACTCTAATTTGCAAGAGATCTTAGAGTTGAGGCTGATGTCCTCCAGCCAGATGGGTGTCTTAGATGATGGGGGTGTTGAAGGAGCAATATTGGTGCACTGTTACTCACCTTGTCAGTCACTTTTCATTCCTAGTATCACTCTAGCTGTAAGCCTTGTGACTTTTGGAACCCTAACCCTAATTTGCGAAGCAACCAGAAGTTGACGCTTGCTTCCCCCAGCTGAATGGATGTCCCAGATGAGAAAGGTAGTGAAGGAGCAACATTGGTGCAGTGTCGTGCTCCTCTTGCCATGGCCCTTTCATCATAGTATCTGTGGAGATGTAGGCTTTGAGGCTCACTGAACACTAAGCCAAATCCTCACCCAATTTTGCGAAACATGTTGGTCCCGAGGCTAACGTCATCCAGACCAATAGGTGTCCCTCATGAGAAAGCTGTTGAAGAAGATATGTTCGTGCAGTTGCACACTCAACTAGGCATACCATTTTCATCCCTAATATCCTTGGAAATGTAGGGCTTTTGTCGCTGCCAGCTGTAAGCCTTCCCCTTCCCCTGATTTGCAAGGCACCTTGGAGCTAAAGGCTGACGTCCTATAGCTTAATGGATGTCCCAGCTGAGAAAGGTGTTGAGGGAGCAATGTTGGTGCACTGCCCTGCTACCCTCGGCAGACACTTTTCATACCTAGTATAACTGGGCCTCCAGGCATTATGTTTTTTTCAACTCTAAACCTAACCCTAACCCAAACATTAATTGGCATAGCAACCTGAAGTTGACGCTTGATTCCCCCTGCTGAATGGATGTCCTAGTTGAGAAAGGTACAGAAGAGGCAAAGTTGGCTCAGTCTTGTGCTCCTCTTGGCATGCCCCTTTCATCCGTAGTATCTGTGGAGCTGTAGGCTTTGAGGCTCACTGAACACTAAGCCTAATCCTCCCCCAATTTTGAAAGACATGACGGACCTGAGGCTGTCGTCGTCCAGCAGAATAGGTTCACCTCATGAGAAAGCTGTTGAAGAAGCTATGTTCGTGCAGTTGCTCACTCAACTAGGCATACCATTTTCATCCCTAGTATCCTTGGAAATGTGGGGTTTTTGTCGCAGTGAGCCATAAGCCTTTCCCTTGAGCTGATTTGGGAGGCATCTTGGAGCCAAGCCTGAAGAGCTCCAGCGTAATGGATGTCCCAGCTGAGAAAGGTATTGAAAGAGCAATGTTGGGGCTGTGCCGTGCTACCCTCGGCAGACACTCTTTATCCCTAGTATTGCTGAGGCTGTAGGCTTTGTGGCTTTTTGATCCCTAACCCTAACCCTCAGCCAAACCCTAGTCCTAGCCCTAATTGCCATAGCAACCTGAAGTAGACGCTTACTTCCCTCAGATGAATGGATGTCCCAGATGAGAAAGGCACTGAAGGAGTCAAGTTGGTGCAGTACCATGTTCCTCTTGGCCATCCCTTTTCATGCAGAGGGTCAGTGGAGCTGTAGGCTTTTTTGGCTTTCTTCATCCTGACCTGAAATATAACTCTAATTTGCAAGAGATCTTAGAGTTGAGGCTGATGTCCTCCAGCCAGATGGGTGTCTTAGATGATGGGGGTGTTGAAGGAGCAATATTGGTGCACTGTTACTCACCTTGTCAGTCACTTTTCATTCCTAGTATCACTCTAGCTGTAAGCCTTGTGACTTTTGGAACCCTAACCCTAATTTGCGAAGCAACCAGAAGTTGACGCTTGCTTCCCCCAGCTGAATGGATGTCCCAGATGAGAAAGGTACTGAAGGAGCAACGTTGGTGCAGTGTCGTGCTCCTCTGGGCATGGCCCTTTCATCATAGTATCTGTGGAGATGTAGGCTTTGAGGCTCACTGAACACTAACCCTAATCCTCACCCAATTTAGCGAGACATGTTGATCCTGAGGCTGACGTCGTCCAGACCAATAGGTGTCCCTCATGAGAAAGCTGTTGAAGAATCTATGTTCCTGCAGTGGCACACTCAGCTTGGCATGCCTTTTTCATCCCTAGTTTCCTTGCAAATGTAGGGCTTTTGTCGCTGCGAGCTATAAGCCTTCCCCTTCCTCTGATTTGCAAGGCATCTTGGAGCTAAAGGCTGACGTCCTATAGCTTTATGGATGTCCCAGCTGAGAAAGGTGCTGAAGGAGCAATGTTGGAGCACTGCCCTGCTACCCTCGGCAGACACTTTTCATCGCTAGTATAACTGGGCCTCCAGGCATTATGTTTTTTTCACCTCTAAACATAACCCGAACCCTAACATTAATTGGCATAGCAACCTGAAGTTGACGCTTGATTCCCCCAGCTGAATGGATGTCCTAGTTGAGAAAGGTACAGAAGCAAAGTTGGCACAGTGTTGTGCTCCTCTTGGCATGCCCCTTTCATCCGTAGTATCTGTGGAGCTGTAGGCTTTGAGGCTCACTGAACACTAAGCCTAATCCTCCCCCAATTTTGAAAGACGTGACGGACCTGAGGCTGTCGTCATCCAGCAGAATAGGTTCACCTCATGAGAAAGCTGTTGAAGAAGCTATGTTCGTGCAGTTGCACACTCAACTAGGCATACCATTTTCATCCCTAGTATCCTTGGAAATGTAGGGCTTTTGTCGCGGTGACCCATAAGCCTTTCCCTTGAGCTGATTTGGGAGGCATCTTGGAGCTAAGCCTGAAGAGCTCCAGTGTAATGGATGTCCCAGCTGAGAAAGGTATTGAAGGAGCAATGTTGGGGCTGTGCCGTGCTACCCTTGGCAGACACTCTTTATCCCTAGTATCACAGAATCACAGAATCCCAAGGGTTGGAAGGGACCTAAAAGATCATCTAGTCCAACCCCCCTGCAAGAGCAGGGTAACCTACAGTACATCACACAGGAACTTGTCCAGGCGGGCCTTGAATATCTCCAGTGTAGGAGACTCCACAACCCCCCTGGGCAACCTGTTCCAGTGCTCTGTCACTCTTACAGTAAAGAAGTTCTTCCTGATGTTAACGTGGAACTTCCTATGCTCTAGTTTACACCCATTGCCCCTTGTCCTATCACTGGATATCACTGTATCGCTGAGGCTGTAGGCTTTGTGGCTTTTTGTTCCCTAACCCTAACCCTAACCCTAACCCTAGCCGAAGCCCTTATTGCCATAGCAACCTGAAGTAGATGCTTACTTCCCTCAGATGAATGGATGTCCCAGATGAGAAAGGCACTGAAGGAGTAAAGTTGGTGCAGTACCATGTTCCTCTTGGCCATCCCTTTTCATGCATAGGGTCAGTGGAGCTGTACCCTTTTTTGCTTTCTTCATCCTGACCGAAACATAACTCTAATTTGCAAGACATCTTAGAGTTGAGGCTGATGTCCTCCAGCCAGATGGGTGTCTTAGATGATGGGGGTGTTGAAGGAGCAATGTTGGTGCACTGTTACTCCCCTTGTCAGTCACTTTTCATGCCTAGTATCACTGGAGCTGTAAGCCTTGTGACTTTTGGAACCCTAACCCTAATTTGCGAAGCAACCAGAAGTTGACGCTTGCTTCCCCCAGCTGAATGGATGTCCCAGATGAGAAAGGTACTGAAGGAGCAACGTTGGTGCAGTGTCGTGCTCCTCTTGCCATGGCCCTTTCATCATAGTATCTGTGGAGATGTAGGCTTTGAGGCTCACTGAACACTAACCCTAATCCTCACCCAATTTTGCGAGACATGTTGGTCCTGAGGCTGACGTCGTCCAGACCAATAGGTGTCCCTCATGAGAAAGCTGTTGAAGAATCTATGTTCCTGCAGTGGCACACTCAGCTTGGCATGCCTTTTTCATCCCTAGTATCCTTGGAAATGCAGGGCTTTTGTCGCTGCTAGCGATAAGGCTTCCCCTTCCCCTGATTTGCAAGGCATCTTGGAGCTAAAGGCTGACGTCCTATAGCTTAATGGATGTCCCAGCTGAGAAAGGTGTTGAAGGAGCAATGTTGGAGCACTGCCCTGCTACCCTCGGCAGACACTTTTCATCGCTAGTATAACTGGGCCTCCAGGCATTATGTTTTTTTCACCTCTAAACCTAACCCGAACCCTAACATTAATTGGCATAGCAACCTGAAGTTGACGCTTGATTCCCCCAGCTGAATGGATGTCCTAGTTGAGAAAGGTACAGAAGCAAAGTTGGCACAGTGTTGTGCTCCTCTTGGCATGCCCCTTTCATCCGTAGTATCTGTGGAGCTGTAGGCTTTGAGGCTCACTGAACACTAAGCCTAATCCTCCCCCAATTTTGAAAGACGTGACGGACCTGAGGCTGTCGTCGTCCAGCAGAATAGGTTCACCTCATGAGAAAGCTGTTGAAGAAGCTATGTTCGCGCAGTTGCACACTCAACTAGGCATACCATTTTCATCCCTAGTATCCATGGAAATGTATTGTTTTTGTCGTGGTGAGCCATAACCCTTTCCCTTGAGCTGATTTGGGAGGCATCTTGGAGCTAAGCCTGAAGAGCTCCAGTGTAATGGATGTCCCACTTGAGAAAGGTATTGAAGGAGCAATGTTGGGGCTGTGCCGTGCTACCCTCGGCAGACACTATTTACAGAATCACAGAATCCCAAGGGTTGGAAAAGACCTAAAAAGATCATCTAGTCCAACCCCCCTGCAAGAGCAGGGTAGCCTACAGTACATCCCACAGGAACTTGTCCAGGCGGGCCTTGAATATCTCCAGTGTAGGAGACTCCACAACCCCCCTGGGCAACCTGTTCCAGTGCTCTGTCACTCTTACAGTAAAGAAGTTCTTCCTGATGTTAACGTGGAACTTCCTATGTTCCAGTTTACACCCATTGCCCCTTGTCCTATCACTGGATATCACTGAAAAAAGCCTAGCTCCATCATCCTGACGCCTACCCTTTACATATTTGAAAACATTGATGAGGTCACCCCTCAGTCTCCTCTTCTCCAAGCTAAAGAGACCCAGCTCCCTCAGCCTCTCCTCATAAGGGAGATGTTCCACTCCCTTAATCATCTTTGTGGCTCTGCACTGGACTCTTTCAAGCAATTCCCTGTCCTTCTTGAACAGAGGGGCCCAGAACTGGACGCAATATTCCAGATGCGGCCTCACCAAGGCTGAGTAGAGGGGGAGGAGAACCTCTCTTGACCTACTAACCACTCCCTTTCTAATGCACCCTAAGATGCCATGTGCCTTCTTGGCCACAAGAGCACATTGCTGGCTCATGGTCATCCTCCTATCCACCAGGACCCCCAGGTCCCTTTCCCCTTCGCTATTTTCTAGCAGGTTAACCCCCAACCTGTACTGGTACATGGGGTTGTTCTTCCCCAGATGCAAGACTCTACACTTGCCCTTGTTAAATTTCATCAAGTTTCTCCCCGCCCAACTGTCCAGCCTGTCCAGGTCTCGCTGAATGGCAGCACAATCTTCTGGTGTGTCAGCCACTCCTCCCAGTTTTGTGTCATCAGCAAACTTGCTGAGGGTGCACTCAGTTCCCTCATCCAGGTCATTGATGAAAATATTAAACAGCACCGGTCCCAGCACCGACCCCTGAGGAACTCCACTAGTCACAGACCTCCAGCTAGATTCTGCGCCATTGACCACAACTCTCTGCCTTCTTCCTTTCAACCAGTTCTCGATCCACCTCACTACTTGATCGTCAAGCCCACACTTCTTTAGCTTATCTATGAGGATGCTGTGGGAGACAGTATCAAATGCCTTACTGAAATCAAGAAAAACTACATCTACCGCTCTACCATCATCCCTCCACCTAGTCACTTCCTCATAGAAGGCTATAAGGTTGGTCATACATGACTTCCCCCTCATAAAACCATGTTGGCTGTTCTTAATGACCCCCTCATCCTTGATATGCCTAGTGACGGACTCAGGAATAAGTTGTTCCATCACCTTTCCAGGGATGGAGGTAAGGCTGACCGGTCTGTAATTACCCGGGTCCTCCTTCTTGCCCTTCTTATAGATTGGTGTGACCTTTGCCATCCGCCAATCCTCAGGCACCTCGCCCGTTTCCCACGACTTACCAAAGATGATGGAAAGTGGCCTAGCAATGACCTCCGCCAGCTCCCTCAGCACCCGTGGGTGCATTCCATCCGGACCCATCGATTTACAGATGTCCAGATTGCATAGCTGATGCCTAACCCAATCCTCATCTACCAAAGCAAACTCCTCCTTTGTCCTGACTCCTTCTGGGGCTATAGAAATCCGGGGCCCTCGGGGAGAGTCTGCAGGAGTAAAGACAGAGGCAAAGAAGGCATTCAGCACCTCTGCCTTCTTTATATCCTCTGTCTCCAGGGCACCCACTTCGTTCAGCAGTGGGCCTATATTGCCTCTTGTGTTAGTTTTATTTGCTATGTATTTGAAGAAGCCCTTTCTATTGTCTTTAACCCGACTAGCAAGATTGAGTTCCAAGGAGGCCTTAGCTGTCCTAATTGCCTCCCTACATCCTCTAACAACTGTCCTATATTCCTCGCAAGCGGCCAGCCCCTCCTTACATAATCCATAGATTCTCCTTTTCCACTTGAGTTTGCCCAGCAGCTCCTTGTTTAACCACGCCGGTCTCCTAGATCCCTTACTTGATTTCCTACTCATTGGGACGCTCCGATCCTGAGCTTGGAAGAAGCGGTCCTTGAATGCTAACCAACTATCTTGAGCCCCTTTACCGCCTAGTACACTTTCCCATGAGACTTCCCTTAGCAGTTGACTGAAGAGGCCAAAGTTGGCCCTTCGGAAATCCAGAACTGTGGCTTTGCTAGGTATTCTATTCCTCCCACACAGGATCCTAAACTCCACCATCTCATGGTCACTGCAGCCAAGGCTGCCATTGACCGTCACCACTTCGACCAAACCCTCCTTGTTGGCGAGTACTAAATCTAGCAGCGCTGCTCTCCTAGTTGGTGCGTCCACCATTTGCATTAAGAAATTATCATCAATGCACTCGAGGAACCTCCTAGACTGTGAATGACTGGCTGTGTGAGTCTTCCAGCAAATATCGGGGTAGTTAAAGTCCCCCACGACGACTAAGGCATGTAGTCGCGAGGCTACTTCCAGTTGCCCGTAGAAAGCCTCATCAACTCCTTCGTCCTGATCAGGAGGTCTGTAATAGACCCCCACAACTGTATCACCCGTGCCAGTCAGCCCCTTGATTCGTACCCACAGACATTCCACTTGCTCCTCATCCGACCCCGGACAGAACTCAATACATTCTAGTTGCTCTCTCACATAAAGAGCAACTCCACCACCTCGCTTCGCTGACCTATCTTTCCTAAAAAGGACATAGCCATCCATGACCACATTCCAGTCATGTGAACTGTCCCACCATGTCTCTGTAATTGCCACTAGATCATAACCTTTAGCCCGCACACAGACTTCTAACTCCTCCTGTTTATTCCCCATGCTGCGTGCATTGGTGTACAGGCATTTCAGGGAGCCAGTCCTAGTACCCTTTTTCCCCTGCGGGACAGGGTCTAAAGAGCTATCCTTTCCCACAAGTGAAACAAGAGATTGATCATCCTCCTTAGCCCGCCATCCTTCAATCCCTAGCATGTTCCTCTTGGGCTTGTCCCCAACAGGCCCAGTTAAATCCCCTCCCCCCTTCATAACTAGTTTAAAGCCCTGTCAATAAGCCCTGCTAACTCCTGCCCCAAGACCCTTTTTCTTCTCTGGGACTGGTGTATCCCGCCTGTCACCAGCAAACCAGGTGTCCCATACAGCAGCCCGTGACTGAAAAACCCAAACCCCTGCCTTTGGCACCAGTCACGTAGCCATACATTAACCTGCAGAGTCTTCTTATATATCCCTTCACCCTCGCATGCAACAGGTATGGAGGCAAACACCACTTGCGCTCCAGACCCTTTACCCAGCCGTCCCAGGGCCCTGAAGTCTCTCTTCATGGCCCTTACGTTCCTCGTAATAATTTCGTCACTGCCAACCTGAAAAACTAGCAGCGGATAGTAGTCAGACGGCTGCACCAGTTCAGAGAGTTTCTTTTTAACATCTCTAATCCGAGCCCCAGGCAGGCAGCAGACCTCCCTGTGGGGTGGATCCGGTCGACAAATGGGCCCTTCTGTTCCCCTCAGACAGGAGTCACCCACCACAATTACTCTTCTTTTCTTCTTGGTTGGGGATCTTCTGAGGCATGTGGGTGAGTGACTAGCCCTGGGTGACTCACTAGATAGATTTGCCTCACCATCTTTATCCCTAGTATCGCTGAGGCTGTAGGCTTTGTGGCTTTTTGATCCCTAACCCTAACTCTAACCCTAACCCTAACCCTAACCCTAGCCGTAGGCCTTATTGCCATAGCAACCTGAAGTAGATGCTTACATCCCTCCGATGAATGGATGTCCCAGATGAGAAAGGCACTGAAGGAGTCAAGTTGGTGCAGTACCATGTTCCTCTTGGGGGTCAGTGGAGCTGTAGGCTTTTTTGGCTTTCTTCATCCTGACCCAAAACATAACTCTAATTTGCAAGACATCTTAGTGTTGAGGCTGATGTCCTCCAGCCAGATGGGTGTCTTAGATGATGGGGGTGTTGAAGGAGCAATCTTGGTGCATTGTTACTGCCCTTGGCAGACACTTTTCATCCCTAGTATCACTGGAGCTGTAGACCTTGTGCCTTTTGGAACCCTAACCCTAATTTGCGAAGCAACTAGAAGTTGACGCTTGCTTCCCCCAGCTGAATTGATGTTCCAGATGAGCAAGGTACTGAAGGAGCAACGTTGGTGCAGTGTCGTGCTCCTCTTGGCATGGCCCTTTCATCATAGTATCTGTGGAGATGTAGGCTTTGAGGCTCACTGAACACTAAGCCTAATCCTCATCCAATTTTGCGAGACATGTTGGTCCTGAGGCTGACGTCCTCCAGACCAATAGGTGTCCCTCATGAGAAAGCTGTTGAAGAATCTATGTTCTTGCAGTGGCACACTCAGCTTGGCATGCCTTTTTCATCCCTAGTATCCTTGGAAATGTAGGGCTTTTGTCTCAGCGAACTATAAGCCTTCCCCTTCCCCTGATTTGCAAGGCATCTTGGAGCTAAATGCTGACGTCCTACAGCTTAATGGATGCCCCAGCTGAGAAAGGTGTTGAAGGAGCAATGTTGGAGCACTGCCCTGCTACCCTCGGCAGACAATTTTCATACCTAGTATAACTGGGCCTCCAGGCATTATGTTTTTTTCAACTCGATACCTAACCCGAACCCTAAAATTAATTGGCATAGCAACCTGAAGTTGGCGCTTGATTCCCCCAGCTGAATGGATGTCCTAGTTGAGAAAGGTACAGAAGAAGCAGAGCTGGCACAGTCTTGTGCTCCTCTTGGCATGCCCCTTTCATCCATAGTATCTGTGGAGCTGTAGGCCTTGAGGCTCACTGAACACTAAGCCTAATCCTCCCCCAATTTTGAAAGACATGACGGACCTGAGGCTGTCGTCGTCCAGCAGAATAGGTTCACCTCATGAGAAAGCTGTTGAAGAAGCTATGTTCGTGCAGTTGCACACTCAACTAGGCATACAATTTTCATGCCTAGCATCCTTGGAAATGTGGGGTTTTTGTCGCAGTGAGCCATAACCCTTTCCCTTGATCTGATTTGGGAGGCATCTTGGAGCTAAGCCTGAAGAGCTCCAGCGTAATGGATGTCCCAGCTGAGAAAGGTATTGAAAGAGCAATGTTGGGGCTGTGCCGTGCTACCCTCGGCAGACACTCTTTATCCCTAGTATCGCTGAGGCTGTAGGCTTTGTGGCTTTTTGATCCCTAACCTAACCCTAACCCTAACCCTAGCCGTAGCCCTTATTGCCATAACAACCTGAAGTAGATGCTTACTTCCCTCAGATGAATGGATGTCCCAGATGAGAAAGGCACTGAAGGAGTCAAGTTGGTGCAGTACCATGTTCCCCTTGGCCATCCCTTTTCATGCATAGGGTCAGTGGAGCTGTAGGCTTTTTTGGCTTTCTTCATCCTGACCAGAAACATAACTCTAATTTGCAAGACATCTTAGAGTTGAGGCTGATGTCCTCTAGCCAGATGGGTGTCTTAGATGATGGGGGTGTTGAAGGAGCAATCTTGGTGCACTGTTACTGCCCTTGGCAGACACTTTTCATCCCTAGTATCACTGGAGCTGCAGACCTTGTGCCTTTTGGAACCCTAACCCTAATTTGCGAAGCAACTAGAAGTTGACGCTTGCTTCCCCCAGCTGAATTGATGTTCCAGATGAGCAAGGTACTGAAGGAGCAACGTTGGTGCAGTGTCGTGCTCCTCTTGGCATGGCCCTTTCATCATAGTATCTGTGGAGATGTAGGCTTTGAGGCTCACTGAACACTAAGCCTAATCCTCACCCAATTTTGCGAGACATGTTGGTCCTGAGGCTGACGTCGTCCAGAACAGTAGGTGTCCCTCATGAGAAAGCTGTTGAAGAATCTATGTTCTTGCAGTGGCACACTCAGCTTGGCATGCCTTTTTCATCCCTAGTATCCTTGGAAATGTAGGGCTTTTGTCGCTGCGAGCTATAAGGCTTCCCCTTCCCCTGATTTACAAGGCATCTTGGAGTTAAAGGCTGACGTCCTATAGCTTAATGGATGCCCCAGCTGAGAAAGGTGTTGAAGGAGCAATGTTGGAGCACTGCCCTGCTACCCTCGGCAGACAATTTTCATACCTAGTATAACTGGGCCTCCAGGCATTATGTTTTTTTCAACTCGATACCTAACCCGAACCCTAACATTAATTGGCATAGCAACCTGAAGTTGACGCTTGATTCCCCCAGCTGAATGGATGTCCTAGTTGAGAAAGGTACAGAAGAAGCAAAGCTGGCACAGTCTTGTGCTCCTCTTGGCATGCCCCTTTCATCCATAGTATCTGTGGAGCTGTAGGCCTTGAGGCTCACTGAACACTAAGCCTAATCCTCCCCCAATTTTGAAAGACATGACGGACCTGAGGCTGTCGTCGTCCAGCAGAATAGGTTCACCTCATGAGAAAGCTGTTGAAGAAGCTATGTTCATGCAGTTGCACACTCAACTAGGCATACCATTTTCATCCCTAGTATCCTTGCAAATGTAGGGTTTTTGTCGCGGTGAGCCATAACCCTTTCCCTTGAGCTGATTTGGGAGGCATCTTGGAGCTAAGCCTGAAGAGCTCCAGCGTAATGGATGTCCCAGCTGAGAAAGGCATTGAAGGAGCAATGTTGGGGCTGTGCCGTGCTACCCTCGGCAGACACTCTTTATCCCTAGTATTGCTGAGGCTGTAGGCTTTGTGGCTTTTTGATCCCTAACCCTAACCCTCAGCCAAACCCTAGTCCTAGCCCTAATTGCCATAGCAACCTGAAGCAGACGCTTACTTCCCTCAGATGAATGGATGTCCCAGATGAGAAAGGCACTGAAGGAGTCAAGTTGGTGCAGTACCATGTTCCTCTTGGCCATCCCTTTTCATGCAGAGGGTCAGTGGAGCTGTAGGCTTTTTTGGCTTTCTTCATCCTGACCTGAAATATAACTCTAATTTGCAAGACATCTTAGAGTTGAGGCTGATGTCCTCCAGCCAGATGGGTGTCTTAGATGATGGGGGTGTTGAAGGAGCAATATTGGTGCACTGTTACTCCCCTTGTCAGTCACTTTTCATTCCTAGTATCACTGGAGCTGTAAGCCTTGTGACTTTTGGAACCCTAACCCTAATTTGCGAAGCAACCAGAAGTTGACGCTTGCTTCCCCCAGCTGAATGGATGTCCCAGATGAGAAAGGTAGTGAAGGAGCAACATTGGTGCAGTGTCGTGCTCCTCTTGCCATGGCCCTTTCATCATAGTATCTGTGGAGATGTAGGCTTTGAGGCTCACTGAACACTAAGCCAAATCCTCACCCAATTTTGCGAAACATGTTGGTCCCGAGGCTAACGTCATCCAGACCAATAGGTGTCCCTCATGAGAAAGCTGTTGAAGAAGATATGTTCGTGCAGTTGCACACTCAACTAGGCATACCATTTTCATCCCTAATATCCTTGGAAATGTAGGGCTTTTGTCGCTGCCAGCTGTAAGCCTTCCCCTTCCCCTGATTTGCAAGGCACCTTGGAGCTAAAGGCTGACGTCCTATAGCTTAATGGATGTCCCAGCTGAGAAAGGTGTTGAGGGAGCAATGTTGGTGCACTGCCCTGCTACCCTCGGCAGACACTTTTCATAGCTAGTATAACTGGGCCTCCAGGCATTATGTTTTTTTCACCTCTAACCCTAACCCTAACCCAAACATTAATTGGCATAGCAACCTGAAGTTGACGCTTGATTCCCCCAGCTGAATGGATGTCCTAGTTGAGAAAGGTACAGAAGAGGCAAAGTTGGCTCAGTCTTGTGCTCCTCTTGGCATGCCCCTTTCATCCGTAGTATCTGTGGAGCTGTAGGCTTTGAGGCTTACTGAACACTAAGCCTAATCCTCCCCCAATTTTGAAAGACATGACGGACCTGAGGCTGTCGTCGTCCAGCAGAATAGGTTCACCTCATGAGAAAGCTGTTGAAGAAGCTATGTTCGTGCAGTTGCTCACTCAACTAGGCATACCATTTTCATCCCTAGTATCCTTGGAAATGTGGGGTTTTTGTCGCAGTGAGCCATAAGCCTTTCCCTTGAGCTGATTTGGGAGGCATCTTGGAGCCAAGCCTGAAGAGCTCCAGCGTAATGGATGTCCCAGCTGAGAAAGGTATTGAAAGAGCAATGTTGGGGCTGTGCCGTGCTACCCTCGGCAGACACTCTTTATCCCTAGTATTGCTGAGGCTGTAGGCTTTGTGGCTTTTTGATCCCTAACCCTAACCCTCAGCCAAACCCTAGTCCTAGCCCTAATTGCCATAGCAACCTGAAGTAGACGCTTACTTCCCTCAGATGAATGGATGTCCCAGATGAGAAAGGCACTGAAGGAGTCAAGTTGGTGCAGTACCATGTTCCTCTTGGCCATCCCTTTTCATGCAGAGGGTCAGTGGAGCTGTAGGCTTTTTTGGCTTTCTTCATCCTGACCTGAAATATAACTCTAATTTGCAAGAGATCTTAGAGTTGAGGCTGATGTCCTCCAGCCAGATGGGTGTCTTAGATGATGGGGGTGTTGAAGGAGCAATATTGGTGCACTGTTACTCCCCTTGTCAGTCACTTTTCATTCCTAGTATCACTCTAGCTGTAAGCCTTGTGACTTTTGGAACCCTAACCCTAATTTGCGAAGCAGCCAGAAGTTGACGCTTGCTTCCCCCAGCTGAATGGATGTCCCAGATGAGAAAGGTAGTGAAGGAGCAACATTGGTGCAGTGTCGTGCTCCTCTTGCCATGGCCCTTTCATCATAGTATCTGTGGAGATGTAGGCTTTGAGGCTCACTGAACACTAAGCCAAATCCTCACCCAATTTTGCGAAACATGTTGGTCCCGAGGCTAACGTCATCCAGACCAATAGGTGTCCCTCATGAGAAAGCTGTTGAAGAAGATATGTTCGTGCAGTTGCACACTCAACTAGGCATACCATTTTCATCCCTAATATCCTTGGAAATGTAGGGCTTTTGTCGCTGCCAGCTGTAAGCCTTCCCCTTCCCCAGATTTGCAAGGCACCTTGGAGCTAAAGGCTGACGTCCTATAGCTTAATGGATGTCCCAGCTGAGAAAGGTGTTGAGGGAGCAATGTTGGTGCACTGCCCTGCTACCCTTGGCAGACACTTTTCATAGCTAGTATAACTGGGCCTCCAGGCATTATGTTTTTTTCACCTCTAACCCTAACCCTAACCCAAACATTAGTTGGCATAGCAACCTGAAGTTGACGCTTGATTCCCCCAGCTGAATGGATGTCCTAGTTGAGAAAGGTACAGAAGAGGCAAAGTTGGCTCAGTCTTGTGCTCCTCTTGGCATGCCCCTTTCATCCGTAGTATCTGTGGAGCTGTAGGCTTTGAGGCTCACTGAACACTAAGCCTAATCCTCCCCCAATTTTGAAAGACATGACGGACCTGAGGCTGTCGTCGTCCAGCAGAATAGGTTCACCTCATGAGAAAGCTGTTGAAGAAGCTATGTTCGTGCAGTTGCTCACTCAACTAGGCATACCATTTTCATCCCTAGTATCCTTGGAAATGTGGGGTTTTTGTCGCAGTGAGCCATAAGCCTTTCCCTTGAGCTGATTTGGGAGGCATCTTGGAGCCAAGCCTGAAGAGCTCCAGCGTAATGGATGTCCCAGCTGAGAAAGGTATTGAAAGAGCAATGTTGGGGCTGTGCCGTGCTACCCTCGGCAGACACTCTTTATCCCTAGTATTGCTGAGGCTGTAGGCTTTGTGGCTTTTTGATCCCTAACCCTAACCCTCAGCCAAACCCTAGTCCTAGCCCTAATTGCCATAGCAACCTGAAGTAGACGCTTACTTCCCTCAGATGAATGGATGTCCCAGATGAGAAAGGCACTGAAGGAGTCAAGTTGGTGCAGTACCATGTTCCTCTTGGCCATCCCTTTTCATGCAGAGGGTCAGTGGAGCTGTAGGCTTTTTTGGCTTTCTTCATCCTGACCTGAAATATAACTCTAATTTGCAAGAGATCTTAGAGTTGAGGCTGATGTCCTCCAGCCAGATGGGTGTCTTAGATGATGGGGGTGTTGAAGGAGCAATATTGGTGCACTGTTACTCCCCTTGTCAGTCACTTTTCATTCCTAGTATCACTCTAGCTGTAAGCCTTGTGACTTTTGGAACCCTAACCCTAATTTGCGAAGCAACCAGAAGTTGACGCTTGCTTCCCCCAGCTGAATGGATGTCCCAGATGAGAAAGGTAGTGAAGGAGCAACATTGGTGCAGTGTCGTGCTCCTCTTGCCATGGCCCTTTCATCATAGTATCTGTGGAGATGTAGGCTTTGAGGCTCACTGAACACTAAGCCAAATCCTCACCCAATTTTGCGAAACATGTTGGTCCCGAGGCTAACGTCATCCAGACCAATAGGTGTCCCTCATGAGAAAGCTGTTGAAGAAGATATGTTCGTGCAGTTGCACATTCAACTAGGCATACCATTTTCATCCCTAATATCCTTGGAAATGTAGGGCTTTTGTCGCTGCCAGCTGTAAGCCTTCCCCTTCCCCTGATTTGCAAGGCACCTTGGAGCTAAAGGCTGACGTCCTATAGCTTAATGGATGTCCCAGCTGAGAAAGGTGTTGAGGGAGCAATGTTGGTGCACTGCCCTGCTACCCTCGGCAGACACTTTTCATACCTAGTATAACTGGGCCTCCAGGCATTATGTTTTTTTCAACTCTAACCCTAACCCGAACCCAAACATTAATTGGCATAGCAACCTGAAGTTGACGCTTGATTCCCCCAGCTGAATGGATGTCCTAGTTGAGAAAGGTACAGAAGAGGCAAAGTTGGCTCAGTCTTGTGCTCCTCTTGGCATGCCCCTTTCATCCGTAGTATCTGTGGAGCTGTAGGCTTTGAGGCTTACTGAACACTAAGCCTAATCCTCCCCCAATTTTGAAAGACATGACTGACCTGAGGCTGTCGTCGTCCAGCAGAATAGGTGTCCCTCATGAGAAAGCTGTTGAAGAAGCTATGTTCGTGCAGTTGCACACTCAACTAGGCATACCATTTTCATCCCTAGTATCCTTGGAAATGTAGGGTTTTTGATGTGGTGAGCCATAACCCTTTCCCTTGAGCTGATTTGGGAGGCATCTTGGAGCTAAGCCTGAAGAGCTCCAGTGTAATGGATGTCCCAGCTGAGAAAGGTATTGAAGGAGCAATGTTGGGGCTGTGCCGTGCTACCCTCTGCAGACACTCTTTATCCCTAGTATCACAGAATCACAGAATCCCAAGGGTTGGAAGGGACCTAAAAGATCATCTAGTCCAACCCCCCTGCAAGAGCAGGGTAACCTACAGTACATCACACAGGAACTTGTCCAGGCGGGCCTTGAATATCTCCTGTGTAGGAGACTCCACAACCCCCCTGGGCAACCTGTTCCAGTGCTCTGTCACTCTTACAGTAAAGAAGTTCTTCCTGATGTTAACGTGGAACTTCCTATGCTCTAGTTTACACCCATTGCCCCTTGTCCTATCACTGGATATCACTGTATCGCTGAGGCTGTAGGCTTTGTGGCTTTTTGTTCCCTAACCCTAACCCTAACCCTAACCCTAACCCTAGCCGTAGCCCTTATTGCCATAGCAACCTGAAGTAGATGCTTACTTCCCTCAGATGAATGGATGTCCCTGATGAGAAAGGCACTGAAGGAGTCAAGTTGGTGCAGTACCATGTTCCTCTTGGCCATCCCTTTTCATGCATAGGGTCTGTGGAGCTGTAGGCTTTTTTGGCTTTCTTCATCCTGACCTGAAACATAACTCTAAGTTGCAAGACATCTTAGAGTTGAGGCTGATGTCCTCCAGCCAGACGGGTGTCTTAGATGATGGGGGTGTTGAAGGAGCAATGTTGGTGCACTGTTACTCCCCTTGTCAGTCACTTTTCATCCCTAGTATCACTGGAGCTGTAAGCCTTGTGCCTTTTGGAACCCTAACCCTAATTTGCGAAGCAACCAGAACCACTCTTTCTCCCTAGTATCGCTGAGGCTGTAGGCTTTGTGGCTTTTTGATCCCTAACCCTAACCATAGCAGTAGCCCTTATTGCCATAGCAACCTGAAGCAGATCACAGAATCACAGAATCACAGAATCCCAAGGGTTGGAAGGGACCTAAAAGATCATCTAGTCCAACCCCCCTGCAAGAGCAGGGTAACCTACAGTACATCACACAGGAACTTGTCCAGGCGGGCCTTGAATATCTCCAGTGTAGGAGACTCCACAACCCCCCTGGGCAACCTGTTCCAGTGCTCTGTCACTCTTACAGTAAAGAAGTTCTTCCTGATGTTAACGTGGAACTTCCTATGTTCCAGTTTACACCCATTGCCCCTTGTCCTATCACTGGATATCACTGAAAAAAGCCTAGCTCCATCATCCTGACACCTACCCTTTACATATTTGTAAACATTGATGAGGTCAACCCTCAGTCTCCTCTTCTCCAAGCTAAAGAGACCCAGCTCCCTCAGCCTCTCCTCATATGGGAGATGTTCCACTCCCTTAATGCTTAGTTCCCTCAGATGAATGGATGTCCCAGATGAGAAAGGTACTGAAGGAGCAACGTTGGTGCAGTGTCGTGCTCCTCTTGGCATGGCCCTTTCATCATAGTATCTGTGGAGGTGTAGGCTTTGAGGCTCACTGAACACTAAGCCTAATCCACACCCAATTTTGCGAGACATGTTGGTCCTGAGGCTGACGTCGTCCAGACCAATAGGTGTCCCTCATGAGAAAGCTGTTGAAGAATCTATGTTCTTGCAGTGGCACACTCAGCTTGGCATGCCTTTTTCATCCCTAGTTTCCTTGCAAATGTAGGGCTTTTGTCGCTGCGAGCTATAAGCCTTCCCCTTCCTCTGATTTGCAAGGCATCTTGGAGCTAAAGGCTGACGTCCTATAGCTTTATGGATGTCCCAGCTGAGAAAGGTGTTGAAGGAGCAATGTTGGAGCACTGCCCTGCTACCCTCGGCAGACACTTTTCATCGCTAGTATAACTGGGCCTCCAGGCATTATGTTTTTTTCACCTCTAAACCTAACCCGAACCCTAACATTAATTGGCATAGCAACCTGAAGTTGACGCTTGATTCCCCCAGCTGAATGGATGTCCTAGTTGAGAAAGGTACAGAAGCAAAGTTGGCACAGTGTTGTGCTCCTCTTGGCATGCCCCTTTCATCCGTAGTATCTGTGGAGCTGTAGGCTTTGAGGCTCACTGAACACTAAGCCTAATCCTCCCCCAATTTTGAAAGACGTGACGGACCTGAGGCTGTCATCATCCAGCAGAATAGGTTCACCTCATGAGAAAGCTGTTGAAGAAGCTATGTTCGTGCAGTTGCACACTCAACTAGGCATACCATTTTCATCCCTAGTATCCTTGGAAATGTAGGGCTTTTGTCGCGGTGACCCATAAGCCTTTCCCTTGAGCTGATTTGGGAGGCATCTTGGAGCTAAGCCTGAAGAGCTCCAGTGTAATGGATGTCCCAGCTGAGAAAGGTATTGAAGGAGCAATGTTGGGGCTGTGCCGTGCTACCCTTGGCAGACACTCTTTATCCCTAGTATCACAGAATCACAGAATCCCAAGGGTTGGAAGGGACCTAAAAGATCATCTAGTCCAACCCCCCTGCAAGAGCAGGGTAACCTACAGTACATCACACAGGAACTTGTCCAGGCGGGCCTTGAATATCTCCAGTGTAGGAGACTCCACAACCCCCCTGGGCAACCTGTTCCAGTGCTCTGTCACTCTTACAGTAAAGAAGTTCTTCCTGATGTTAACGTGGAACTTCCTATGCTCCAGTTTACACCCATTGCCCCTTGTCCTATCACTGGATATCACTGTATGGCTGAGGCTGTAGGCTTTGTGGCTTTTTGTTCCCTAACCCTAACCCTAACCCTAACCCTAGCCGAAGCCCTTATTGCCATAGCAACCTGAAGTAGATGCTTACTTCCCTCAGATGAATGGATGTCCCAGATGAGAAAGGCACTGAAGGAGTAAAGTTGGTGCAGTACCATGTTCCTCTTGGCCATCCCTTTTCATGCATAGGGTCAGTGGAGCTGTACCCTTTTTTGCTTTCTTCATCCTGACCGAAACATAACTCTAATTTGCAAGACATCTTAGAGTTGAGGCTGATGTCCTCCAGCCAGATGGGTGTCTTAGATGATGGGGGTGTTGAAGGAGCAATGTTGGTGCACTGTTACTCCCCTTGTCAGTCACTTTTCATGCCTAGTATCACTGGAGCTGTAAGCCTTGTGCCTTTTGGAACCCTAACCCTAATTTGCGAAGCAACCAGAAGTTGACGCTTGCTTCCCCCAGCTGAATGGATGTCCCAGATGAGAAAGGTACTGAAGGAGCAACGTTGGTGCAGTGTCGTGCTCCTCTTGCCATGGCCCTTTCATCATAGTATCTGTGGAGATGTAGGCTTTGAGGCTCACTGAACACTAACCCTAATCCTCACCCAATTTAGCGAGACATGTTGATCCTGAGGCTGACGTCGTCCAGACCAATAGGTGTCCCTCATGAGAAAGCTGTTGAAGAATCTATGTTCCTGCAGTGGCACACTCAGCTTGGCATGCCTTTTTCATCCCTAGTTTCCTTGCAAATGTAGGGCTTTTGTCGCTGCGAGCTATAAGCCTTCCCCTTCCTCTGATTTGCAAGGCATCTTGGAGCTAAAGGCTGACGTCCTATAGCTTTATGGATGTCCCAGCTGAGAAAGGTGCTGAAGGAGCAATGTTGGAGCACTGCCCTGCTACCCTCGGCAGACACTTTTCATCGCTAGTATAACTGGGCCTCCAGGCATTATGTTTTTTTCACCTCTAAACCTAACCCGAACCCTAACATTAATTGGCATAGCAACCTGAAGTTGACGCTTGATTCCCCCAGCTGAATGGATGTCCTAGTTGAGAAAGGTACAGAAGCAAAGTTGGCACAGTGTTGTGCTCCTCTTGGCATGCCCCTTTCATCCGTAGTATCTGTGGAGCTGTAGGCTTTGAGGCTCACTGAACACTAAGCCTAATCCTCCCCCAATTTTGAAAGACGTGACGGACCTGAGGCTGTCGTCATCCAGCAGAATAGGTTCACCTCATGAGAAAGCTGTTGAAGAAGCTATGTTCGTGCAGTTGCACACTCAACTAGGCATACCATTTTCATCCCTAGTATCCTTGGAAATGTAGGGCTTTTGTCGCGGTGACCCATAAGCCTTTCCCTTGAGCTGATTTGGGAGGCATCTTGGAGCTAAGCCTGAAGAGCTCCAGTGTAATGGATGTCCCAGCTGAGAAAGGTATTGAAGGAGCAATGTTGGGGCTGTGCCGTGCTACCCTTGGCAGACACTCTTTATCCCTAGTATCACAGAATCACAGAATCCCAAGGGTTGGAAGGGACCTAAAAGATCATCTAGTCCAACCCCCCTGCAAGAGCAGGGTAACCTACAGTACATCACACAGGAACTTGTCCAGGCGGGCCTTGAATATCTCCAGTGTAGGAGACTCCACAACCCCCCTGGGCAACCTGTTCCAGTGCTCTGTCACTCTTACAGTAAAGAAGTTCTTCCTGATGTTAACGTGGAACTTCCTATGCTCTAGTTTACACCCATTGCCCCTTGTCCTATCACTGGATATCACTGTATCGCTGAGGCTGTAGGCTTTGTGGCTTTTTGTTCCCTAACCCTAACCCTAACCCTAACCCTAGCCGAAGCCCTTATTGCCATAGCAACCTGAAGTAGATGCTTACTTCCCTCAGATGAATGGATGTCCCAGATGAGAAAGGCACTGAAGGAGTCAAGTTGGTGCAGTACCATGTTCCTCTTGGCCATCCCTTTTCATGCATAGGGTCAGTGGAGCTGTACCCTTTTTTGCTTTCTTCATCCTGACCGAAACATAACTCTAATTTGCAAGACATCTTAGAGTTGAGGCTGATGTCCTCCAGCCAGATGGGTGTCTTAGATGATGGGGGTGTTGAAGGAGCAATATTGGTGCACTGTTACTCCCCTTGTCAGTCACTTTTCATGCCTAGTATCACTGGAGCTGTAAGCCTTGTGCCTTTTGGACCCTAACCCTAATTTGCGAAGCAACCAGAAGTTGACGCTTGCTTCCCCCAGCTGAATGGATGTCCCAGATGAGAAAGGTACTGAAGGAGCAACGTTGGTGCAGTGTCGTGCTCCTCTTGCCATGGCCCTTTCATCATAGTATCTGTGGAGATGTAGGCTTTGAGGCTCACTGAACACTAACCCTAATCCTCACCCAATTTTGCGAGACATGTTGGTCCTGAGGCTGACGTCGTCCAGACCAATAGGTGTCCCTCATGAGAAAGCTGTTGAAGAATCTATGTTCTTGCAGTGGCACACTCAGCTTGGCATGCCTTTTTCATCCCTAGTACCCTTGGAAATGTAGGGCTTTTGTCGCTGCGAGCTATAAGCCTTCCCCTTCCTTTGATTTGCAAGGCATCTTGGAGCTAAAGGCTGACGTCCTATAGCTTAATGGATGTCCCAGCTGAGAAAGGTGTTGAAGGAGCAATGTTGGAGCACTGCCCTGCTACCCTCGGCAGACACGTTTCATACCTCGTATAACTGGGCCTCCAGGCATTATGTTTTTTTCACCTCTAAACCTAACCCGAACCCTAACATTAATTGGCATAGCAACCTGAAGTTGACGCTTGATTCCCCCAGCTGAATGGATGTCCTAGTTGAGAAAGGTACAGAAGAAGCAAAGTTGGCACAGTGTTGTGCTCCTCTTGGCATGCCCCTTTCATCCATAGTGTCTGTGGAGCTGTAGGCATTGAGGCTCACTGAACACTAAGCCTAATCCTCCCCCAATTTTGAAAGACGTGACGGACCTGAGGCTGTCGTCGTCCAGCAGAATAGGTTCACCTCATGAGAAAGCTGTTGAAGAAGCTATGTTCGTGCAGTTGCACACTCAACTAGGCATACCATTTTCATCCCTAGTATCCTTGGAAATGTAGGGTTTTTGTCGCGGTGAGCCATAACCCTTTCCCTTGAGCTGATTTGGGAGGCATCTTGGAGCTAAGCCTGAAGAGCTCCAGCGTAATGGATGTCCCAGCTGAGAAAGGTATTGAAGGAGCAATGTAGGGGCTGTGCCGTGCTACCCTCGGCAGACACTCTTTGTCCCTAGTATCGCTGAGGCTGTAGGCTTTGTGGCTTTTTGATCTCTAACATAACCCTAACCCTAACCCTAGCCGTAGCCCTTATTGCCATAGCAACCTGAAGTAGATGCTTACTTCCCTCAGATGAATGGATGTCCCAGATGAGAAAGGCCCTGAAGGAGTCAAGTTGGTGCAGTACCATGTTCTTCTTGGCCATCCCTTTTCATGCATAGGGTCAGTGGAGCTGTAGGCTTTTTTGGCTTTCTTCATCCTGACCCGAAACATAACTCTAATTTGCAAGACATCTTAGAGTTGAGGCTGATGTCCTCCAGCCAGATGGGTGACTTGGAGGATGGGGGTTTTGAATGGGCAATGTTGGTGCACTGTTACTGCCCTTGGCAGACACTTTTAACCCCTAGTATGACTGGAGCTATTGGACTTGTGCCTTTTGGAACCCTAACCCTAATTTGCGAAGCAACCAGAAGTTGACGCTTGCTTCCCCCAGCTGAATGGATGTCCCAGATGAGAAAGGTACTGAAGGAGCAACGGTGGTGCAGTGTCGTGCTCCTCTTGGCATGGCCCTTTCATCATAGTATCTGTGGAGATGTAGGCTTTGAGGCTCACTGAACACTAAGCCTAATCCTCACCCAATTTTGCGAGACATGTTGGTCCTGAGGCTGACGTCATCCAGACCAATAGGTGTCCCTCATGAGAAAGCTGTTGAAGAATCTATGTTCTTGCAGTGGCACACTCAGCTTGGCATGCCTTTTTCATCCCTAGTATCCTTGGAAATGTCGGGCTTTTGTCGCTGCGAGCTATAAGCCTTCCCCTTCCCCTGATTTGCAAGGCATCTTGGAGCTAAAGGCTGACGTCCTATAGCTTAATGGATGTCCCAGCTGAGAAAGGTGTTGAAGGAGCAATGTTGGAGCACTGCCCTGCTACCCTCGGCAGACACGTTTCATACCTAGTATAACTGGGCCTCCAGGCATTAAGTTTTTTTTCAACTCTAAACCTAACCCTAACCCTAACATTAATTGGCATAGCAACCTGAAGTTGACGCTTGATTCCCCCTGCTGAATGGATGTCCTAGTTGAGAAAGGTACAGAAGAAGCAAAGTTGGCACAGTCTTGTGCTCCTCTTGGCATGCCCCTTTCATCCATAGTATCTGTGGAGCTGTAGGCTTTGAGGCTCACTGAACACTAAGCCTAATCCTCCCCCAATTTTGAAAGACATGACGGACCTGAGGCTGTCGTCGTCCAGCAGAATAGGTTCACCTCATGAGAAAGCTGTTGAAGAAGCTATGTTCGTGCAGTTGCACACTCAACTAGGCATACCATTTTCATCCCTAGTATCCTTGGAAATGTAGGGTTTTTGTCGCGGTGAGCCATAACCCTTTCCCTTGAGCTGATTTGGGAGGCATCTTGGAGCTAAGCCTGAAGAGCTCCAGCGTAATGGATGTCCCAGCTGAGAAAGGTATTGAAGGAGCAATGTAGGGGCTGTGCCGTGCTACCCTCGGCAGACACTCTTTGTCCCTAGTATCGCTGAGGCTGTAGGCTTTGTGGCTTTTTGATCTCTAACATAACCCTAACCCTAACCCTAGCCGTAGCCCTTATTGCCATAGCAACCTGAAGTAGATGCTTACTTCCCTCAGATGAATGGATGTCCCAGATGAGAAAGGCCCTGAAGGAGTCAAGTTGGTGCAGTACCATGTTCTTCTTGGCCATCCCTTTTCATGCATAGGGTCAGTGGAGCTGTAGGCTTTTTTGGCTTTCTTCATCCTGACCCGAAACAGAACTCTAATTTGCAAGACATCTTAGAGTTGAGGCTGATGTCCTCCAGCCAGATGGGTGACTTGGAGGATGGGGGTTTTGAATGGGCAATGTTGGTGCACTGTTACTGCCCTTGGCAGACACTTTTAACCCCTAGTATGACTGGAGCTATTGGACTTGTGCCTTTTGGAACCCTAACCCTAATTTGCGAAGCAACCAGAAGTTGACGCTTGCTTCCCCCAGCTGAATGGATGTCCCAGATGAGAAAGGTACTGAAGGAGCAACGGTGGTGCAGTGTCGTGCTCCTCTTGGCATGGCCCTTTCATCATAGTATCTGTGGAGATGTAGGCTTTGAGGCTCACTGAACACTAAGCCTAATCCTCACCCAATTTTGCGAGACATGTTGGTCCTGAGGCTGACGTCATCCAGACCAATAGGTGTCCCTCATGAGAAAGCTGTTGAAGAATCTATGTTCTTGCAGTGGCACACTCAGCTTGGCATGCCTTTTTCATCCCTAGTATCCTTGGAAATGTCGGGCTTTTGTCGCTGCGAGCTATAAGCCTTCCCCTTCCCCTGATTTGCAAGGCATCTTGGAGCTAAAGGCTGACGTCCTATAGCTTAATGGATGTCCCAGCTGAGAAAGGTGTTGAAGGAGCAATGTTGGAGCACTGCCCTGCTACCCTCGGCAGACACGTTTCATACCTAGTATAACTGGGCCTCCAGGCATTAAGTTTTTTTTCAACTCTAAACCTAACCCTAACCCTAACATTAATTGGCATAGCAACCTGAAGTTGACGCTTGATTCCCCCTGCTGAATGGATGTCCTAGTTGAGAAAGGTACAGAAGAAGCAAAGTTGGCACAGTCTTGTGCTCCTCTTGGCATGCCCCTTTCATCCATAGTATCTGTGGAGCTGTAGGCTTTGAGGCTCACTGAACACTAAGCCTAATCCTCCCCCAATTTTGAAAGACATGACGGACCTGAGGCTGTCGTCGTCCAGCAGAATAGGTTCACCTCATGAGAAAGCTGTTGAAGAAGCTATGTTCGTGCAGTTGCACACTCAACTAGGCATACCATTTTCATCCCTAGTATCCTTGGAAATGTAGGGTTTTTGTCGCGGTGAGCCATAACCCTTTCCCTTGAGCTGATTTGGGAGGCATCTTGGAGCTAAGCCTGAAGAGCTCCAGCGTAATGGATGTCCCAGCTGAGAAAGGTATTGAAGGAGCAATGTAGGGGCTGTGCCGTGCTACCCTCGGCAGACACTCTTTGTCCCTAGTATCGCTGAGGCTGTAGGCTTTGTGGCTTTTTGATCTCTAACCTAACCCTAACCCTAACCCTAGCCGTAGCCCTTATTGCCATAGCAACCTGAAGTAGATGCTTACTTCCCTCAGATGAATGGATGTCCCAGATGAGAAAGGCCCTGAAGGAGTCAAGTTGGTGCAGTACCATGTTCTTCTTGGCCATCCCTTTTCATGCATAGGGTCAGTGGAGCTGTAGGCTTTTTTGGCTTTCTTCATCCTGACCCGAAACATAACTCTAATTTGCAAGACATCTTAGAGTTGAGGCTGATGTCCTCCAGCCAGATGGGTGACTTGGAGGATGGGGGTTTTGAATGGGCAATGTTGGTGCACTGTTACTGCCCTTGGCAGACACTTTTAACCCCTAGTATGACTGGAGCTATTGGACTTGTGCCTTTTGGAACCCTAACCCTAATTTGCGAAGCAACCAGAAGTTGACGCTTGCTTCCCGCAGCTGAATGGATGTCCCAGATGAGAAAGGTACTGAAGGAGCAACGGTGGTGCAGTGTCGTGCTCCTCTTGGCATGGCCCTTTCATCATAGTATCTGTGGAGATGTAGGCTTTGAGGCTCACTGAACACTAAGCCTAATCCTCACCCAATTTTGCGAGACATGTTGGTCCTGAGGCTGACGTCATCCAGACCAATAGGTGTCCCTCATGAGAAAGCTGTTGAAGAATCTATGTTCTTGCAGTGGCACACTCAGCTTGGCATGCCTTTTTCATCCCTAGTATCCTTGGAAATGTCGGGCTTTTGTCGCTGCGAGCTATAAGCCTTCCCCTTCCCCTGATTTGCAAGGCATCTTGGAGCTAAAGGCTGACGTCCTATAGCTTAATGGATGTCCCAGCTGAGAAAGGTGTTGAAGGAGCAATGTTGGAGCACTGCCCTGCTACCCTCGGCAGACACGTTTCATAGCTAGTATAACTGGGCCTCCAGGCATTATGTTTTTTTTCAACTCTAAACCTAACCCTAACCCTAACATTAATTGGCATAGCAACCTGAAGTTGACGTTTGATTCCCCCTGCTGAATGGATGTCCTAGTTGTGAAAGGTACAGAAGAAGCAAAGTTGGCACAGTCTTGTGCTCCTCTTGGCATGCCCCTTTCATCCATAGTGTCTGTGGAGCTGTAGGCTTTGAGGCTCACTGAACACTAAGCCTAATCCTCCCCCAGTTTTGAAAGACATGACGGACCTGAGGCTGTCGTCGTCCAGCAGAATAGGTTCACCTCATGAGAAAGCTGTTGAAGAAGCTATGTTCGTGCAGTTGCACACTCAACTAGGCATACCATTTTCATCCCCAGTATCCTTGGAAATGTAGGGTTTTTGTCACGGTGACCCATAAGCTTTTCCCTTGAGCTGATTTCAGAGGCATCTTGGAGCTAAGCCTTTAGAGCTCCAGTGTAATGGATGCCCCAGCTGAGAAAGGTATTGAAAGAGCAATGTTGGGGCTGTGCCGTGCTACCCTCGGCAGACACTCTTTATCCCTAGTATCGCTGAGGCTGTAGGCTTTGTGGCTTTTTGATCCCTAACCCTAACCCTAACCCTAACCCTAGCCGTAGCCCTTATTGCCATAGCAACCTGAAGTAGATGCTTACTTCCCTCAGATGAATGGATGTCCCAGATGAGAAAGGCACTGAAGGAGTAAAGTTGGTGCAGTACCATGTTCCTCTTGGCCATCCCTTTTCATGCATAGGGTCTGTGGAGTTGTAGGCTTTTTTGGCTTTCTTCATCCTGACCCGAAACATAACTCTAATTTGCAAGATATCTTAGAGTTGAGGCTGATGTCCTCCAGCCAGATGGGTGTCTTAGATGATGGGGGTGTTGAAGGAGCGATGTTGGTGCACTGTTACTGCCCTTGGCAGATAATTTTCATCCCTAGTATCACTGGAGCTATAGGCCTTGTGCCTTTTGGAACCTTAACCCTAATTTGCGAAGCAACCAGAAGTTGACGCTTGCTTCCCCCAGCTGAATGGATGTCCCAGATGAGAAAGGTACTGAAGGAGCAACGTTGGTGCAGTGTCGTGCTCCTCTTGGCATGGCCCTTTCATCATAGTATCTGTGGAGATGTAGGCTTTGAGGCTCAGTGAACACTAAGCCTAATCCTCACCCAATTTTGCGAGACATGTTGGTCCTGAGGCTGACGTCATCCAGACCAATAGGTGTCCCTCATGAGAAAGCTGTTGAAGAATCTATGTTCTTGCAGTGGCACACTCAGCTTGGCATGCCTTTTTCATCCCTAGTATCCTTGGAAATGTAGGGCTTTTGTCACTGCGAGCTATAAGGCTTCCCCTTCCCCTGATTTGCAAGGCATCTTGGAGCTAAAGGCTGACGTCCTATAGCTTAATGGATGTCCCAGCTGAGAAAGGTGTTGAAGGAGCAATGTTGGAGCACTGCCCTGCTACCCTCGGCAGACACTTTTCATACCTAGTATAACTGGGCCTCCAGGCATTAAGTTTTTTTTCAACTCTAAACCTAACCCTAACCCTAACATTAATTGGCATAGCAACCTGAAGTTGACGCTTGATTCCCCCAGCTGAATGGATGTCCTAATTGAGAAAGGTACAGAAGAAGCAAAGTTGGCACAGTGTTCTGCTCCTCTTGGCATGCCCCTTTCATCCATAGTATCTGTGGAGCTGTAGGCTTTGAGGCTCACTGAACACTAAGCCTAATCCTCCCCCAATTTTGAAAGACGTGACGGACCTGAGGCTGTCGTCGTCCAGCAGAATAGGTTCACCTCATGAGAAAGCTGTTGAAGAAGCTATGTTCGTGCAGTTGCACACTCAACTAGGCATACCATTTTCATCCCTAGTATCCTTGGAAATGTAATGTTTTTGTCGCGGGGAGCCATAACCCTTTCCCTTGAGCTGATTTGGGAGGCATCTTGGGGCTAAGCCTGAAGAGGTCCAGCGTAATGGATGCCCCAGCTGAGAAAGGTATTGAAGGAGCAATGTTGGGGCTGTGCCGTGCTACCCTCGGCAGACACTCTTTATCCCTAGTATCGCTGAGGCTGTAGGCTTTGTGGCTTTTTGATCTCAAACCTAACCCTAATCCTAACCCTCGCCGTAGCCCTTATTTCCATAGCAACCTGAAGTAGATGCTTACTTCCCTCAGATGAATGGATGTCCCAGATGAGAAAGGCACTGAAGGAGTCAAGTTGGTGCAGTACCATGTTCCTCTTGGCCATCCCTTTTCATGCATAGGGTCAGTGGAGCTGTAGGCTTTTTTGGCTTTCTTCATCCTGACCCGAAACATAACTCTAATTTGCAAGACATCTTAGAGTTGAGGCTGATGTCCTCCAGCCAGATGGTTGTCTTAGATGATGGGGGTGTTGAAGGAGCAATGTTGGTGCACTGTTACTGCCCTTGGCAGATACTTTTCATCCCTAGTATCACTGGAGTTATAGGCCTTGTGCCTTTTGGAACCCTAACCCTAATTTGCGAAGCAACCAGAAGTTGACGCTTGCTTCCCCCAGCTGAATGGATGTCCCAGATGAGAAAGGTACTGAAGGAGCAACGGTGGTGCAGTGTCGTGCTCCTCTTGGCATGGCCCTTTCATCATAGTATCTGTGGAGATGTAGGCTTTGAGGCTCACTGAACACTAAGCCTAATCCTCACCAAATTTTGCGAGACATGTTGGTCCTGAGGCTGACGTCATCCAGACCAATAGGTGTCCCTCATGAGAAAGCTGTTGAAGAATCTATGTTCTTGCAGTGGCACACTCAGCTTGGCATGCCTTTTTCATCCCTAGTATCCTTGGAAATGTAGGGCTTTTTTCGCTGCGAGCTATAAGCCTTCCCCTTCCCCTTATTTGCAAGGCATCTTGGAGCTAAAGGCTGACGTCCTATAGCTTAATGGATGTCCCAGCTGAGAAAGGTGTTGAAGGAGCAATGTTGGAGCACTGCCCTGCTACCCTCGGCAGACACGTTTCATACCTAGTATAACTGGGCCTCCAGGCATTATGTTTTTTTTCAACTCTAAACCTAACCCTAACCCTAACATTAATTGGCATAGCAACCTGAAGTTGACGCTTGATTCCCCCTGCTGAATGGATGTCCTAGTTGAGAAAGGTACAGAAGAAGCAAAGTTGGCACAGTCTTGTGCTCCTCTTGGCATGCCCCTTTCATCCATAGTGTCTGTGGAGCTGTAGGCTTTGAGGCTCACTGAACACTAAGCCTAATCCTCCCCCAGTTTTGAAAGACATGACGGACCTGAGGCTGTCGTCGTCCAGCAGAATAGGTTCACCTCATGAGAAAGCTGTTGAAGAAGCTATGTTCGTGCAGTTGCACACTCAACTAGGCATACCATTTTCATCCCTAGTATCCTTGGAAATGTAATGTTTTTGTCGCGGGGAGCCATAACCCTTTCCCTTGAGCTGATTTGGGAGGCATCTTGGGGCTAAGCCTGAAGAGGTCCAGCGTAATGGATGCCCCAGCTGAGAAAGGTATTGAAGGAGCAATGTTGGGGCTGTGCCGTGCTACCCTCGGCAGACACTCTTTATCCCTAGTATCGCTGAGGCTGTAGGCTTTGTGGCTTTTTGATCTCAAACCTAACCCTAATCCTAACCCTCGCCGTAGCCCTTATTTCCATAGCAACCTGAAGTAGATGCTTACTTCCCTCAGATGAATGGATGTCCCAGATGAGAAAGGCACTGAAGGAGTCAAGTTGGTGCAGTACCATGTTCCTCTTGGCCATCCCTTTTCATGCATAGGGTCAGTGGAGCTGTAGGCTTTTTTGGCTTTCTTCATCCTGACCCGAAACATAACTCTAATTTGCAAGACATCTTAGAGTTGAGGCTGATGTCCTCCAGCCAGATGGTTGTCTTAGATGATGGGGGTGTTGAAGGAGCAATGTTGGTGCACTGTTACTGCCCTTGGCAGATACTTTTCATCCCTAGTATCACTGGAGTTATAGGCCTTGTGCCTTTTGGAACCCTAACCCTAATTTGCGAAGCAACCAGAAGTTGACGCTTGCTTCCCCCAGCTGAATGGATGTCCCAGATGAGAAAGGTACTGAAGGAGCAACGGTGGTGCAGTGTCGTGCTCCTCTTGGCATGGCCCTTTCATCATAGTATCTGTGGAGATGTAGGCTTTGAGGCTCACTGAACACTAAGCCTAATCCTCACCCAATTTTGCGAGACATGTTGGTCCTGAGGCTGACGTCATCCAGACCAATAGGTGTCCCTCATGAGAAAGCTGTTGAAGAATCTATGTTCTTGCAGTGGCACACTCAGCTTGGCATGCCTTTTTCATCCCTAGTATCCTTGGAAATGTAGGGCTTTTTTCGCTGCGAGCTATAAGCCTTCCCCTTCCCCTTATTTGCAAGGCATCTTGGAGCTAAAGGCTGACGTCCTATAGCTTAATGGATGTCCCAGCTGAGAAAGGTGTTGAAGGAGCAATGTTGGAGCACTGCCCTGCTACCCTCGGCAGACACGTTTCATACCTAGTATAACTGGGCCTCCAGGCATTATGTTTTTTTTCAACTCTAAACCTAACCCTAACCCTAACATTAATTGGCATAGCAACCTGAAGTTGACGCTTGATTCCCCCTGCTGAATGGATGTCCTAGTTGAGAAAGGTACAGAAGAAGCAAAGTTGGCACAGTCTTGTGCTCCTCTTGGCATGCCCCTTTCATCCATAGTGTCTGTGGAGCTGTAGGCTTTGAGGCTCACTGAACACTAAGCCTAATCCTCCCCCAGTTTTGAAAGACATGACGGACCTGAGGCTGTCGTCGTCCAGCAGAATAGGTTCACCTCATGAGAAAGCTGTTGAAGAAGCTATGTTCGTGCAGTTGCACACTCAACTAGGCATACCATTTTCATCCCTAGTATCCTTGGAAATGGAGGGTTTTTGTCGCGGTGACCCATAAGCCTTTCCCTTGAGCTGATTTGGGAGGCATCTTGGAGCTAAGCCTGAAGAGCTCCAGCGTAATGGATGTCCCAGCTGAGAAAGGTATTGAAAGAGCAATGTTGGGGCTGTGCCGTGATACCCTCGGCAGACACTCTTTATCCCTAGTATCGCTGAGGCTGTAGGCTTTGTGGCTTTTTGATCTCTAACATAACCCTAACCCTAACCCTAGCCGTAGCCCTTATTGCCATAGCAACCTGAAGTAGATGCTTACTTCCCACAGATGAATGGATGTCCCAGATGAGAAAGGCACTGAAGGAGTCAAGTTGGTGCAGTACCATGTTCCTCTTGGCCATCCCTTTTCATGCATAGGGTCAGTGGAGCTGTAGGCTTTTTTGGCTTTCTTCATCCTGACCCGAAACAGAACTCTAATTTGCAAGACATCTTAGAGTTGAGGCTGATGTCCTCCAGCCAGATGGGTGACTTGGATGATGGGGGTTTTGAAGGGGCAATGTTGGTGCACTGTTATTGCCCTTGGCAGATACTTTTCATCCCTAGTATCACTGGAGCTATAGGCCTTGTGCCTTTTGGAACCCTAACCCTAATTTGCGAAGCAACCAGAAGTTGCCGCTTGCTTCCCCCAGCTGAATGGATGTCCCAGATGAGAAAGGTACTGAAGGAGCAACGGTGGTGCAGTGTCGTGTTCCTCTTGGCATGGCCCTTTCATCATAGTATCTGTGGAGATGTAGGCTTTGAGGCTCACTGAACACTAAGCGTAATCCTCACCCAATTTTGCGAGACATGTTGGTCCTAAGGCTGACGTCGTCCAGACCAATAGGTGTCCCTCATGAGAAAGCTGTTGAAGAATCTATGTTCTTGCAGTGGCACACTCAGCTTGGCATGCCTTTTTCATCCCTAGTATCCTTGGAAATGTAGGGCTTTTGTCGCTGCGAGCTATAAGCCTTCCCCATCCCCTGATTTGCAAGGCATCTTGGAGCTAAAGGCTGAAGTCCTATAGCTTAATGGATGTCCCAGCTGAGAAAGGTGTTGAAGGAGCAATGTTGGAGCACTGCCCTGCTACCCTCGGCAGACACGTTTCATACCTAGTATAACTGGGCCTCCAGGCATTATGTTTTTTTTCAACTCTAAACCTAACCCTAACCCTAACATTAATTGGCATAGCAACCTGAAGTTGACGCTTGATTCCCCCTGCTGAATGGATGTCCTAGTTGAGAAAGGTACAGAAGAAGCAAAGTTGGCACAGTCTTGTGCTCCTCTTGGCATGCCCCTTTCATCCATAGTATCTGTGGAGCTGTAGGCTTTGAGGCTCACTGAACACTAAGCCTAATCCTCGCCCAATTTTGAAAGACATGACGGACCTGAGGCTGTCGTCGTCCAGCAGAATAGGTTCACCTCATGAGAAAGCTGTTGAAGAAGCTATGTTCGTGCAGTTGCACACTCAACTAGGCATACCATTTTCATCCCTAGTATCCTTGGAAATGGAGGGTTTTTGTCGCGGTGAGCCATAACCCTTTCCCTTGAGCTGATTTGGGAGGCATCTTGGAGCTAAGCCTGAAGAGCTCCAGCGTAATGGATGTCCCAGCTGAGAAAGGTATTGAAAGAGCAATGTTGGGGCTGTGCCGTGCTACCCTCGGCAGACACTCTTTATCCCTAGTATCGCTGAGGCTGTAGGCTTTGTGGCTTTTTGATCTCTAACCTAACCCTAACCCTAACCCTAGCCGTAGCCCTTATTGCCATATCAACCTGAAGTAGATGCTTACTTCCCACAGATGAATGGATGTCCCAGATGAGAAAGGCACTGAAGGAGTCAAGTTGGTGCAGTACCATGTTCCTCTTGGCCATCCCTTTTCATGCATAGGGTCAGTGGAGCTGTAGGCTTTTTTGGCTTTCTTCATCCTGACCCGAAACAGAACTCTAATTTGCAAGACATCTTAGAGTTGAGGCTGATGTCCTCCAGCCAGATGGGTGACTTGGATGATGGGGGTTTTGAAGGGGCAATGTTGGTGCACTGTTATTGCCCTTGGCAGATACTTTTCATCCCTAGTATCACTGGAGCTATAGGCCTTGTGCCTTTTGGAACCCTAACCCTAATTTGCGAAGCAACCAGAAGTTGACGCTTGCTTCCCCCAGCTGAATGGATGTCCCAGATGAGAAAGGTACTGAAGGAGCAACGGTGGTGCAGTGTCGTGTTCCTCTTGGCATGGCCCTTTCATCATAGTATCTGTGGAGATGTAGGCTTTGAGGCTCACTGAACACTAAGCGTAATCCTCACCAAATTTTGCGAGACATGTTGGTCCTGAGGCTGACGTCGTCCAGACCAATAGGTGTCCCTCATGAGAAAGCTGTTGAAGAATCTATGTTCTTGCAGTGGCACACTCAGCTTGGCATGCCTTTTTCATCCCTAGTATCCTTGGAAATGTAGGGCTTTTGTCGCTGCGAGCTATAAGCCTTCCCCATCCCCTGATTTGCAAGGCATCTTGGAGCTAAAGGCTGAAGTCCTATAGCTTAATGGATGTCCCAGCTGAGAAAGGTGTTGAAGGAGCAATGTTGGAGCACTGCCCTGCTACCCTCGGCAGACACGTTTCATACCTAGTATAACTGGGCCTCCAGGCATTATGTTTTTTTTCAACTCTAAACCTAACCCTAACCCTAACATTAATTGGCATAGCAACCTGAAGTTGACGCTTGATTCCCCCTGCTGAATGGATGTCCTAGTTGAGAAAGGTACAGAAGAAGCAAAGTTGGCACAGTCTTGTGCTCCTCTTGGCATGCCCCTTTCATCCATAGTATCTGTGGAGCTGTAGGCTTTGAGGCTCACTGAACACTAAGCCTAATCCTCGCCCAATTTTGAAAGACATGACGGACCTGAGGCTGTCGTCGTCCAGCAGAATAGGTTCACCTCATGAGAAAGCTGTTGAAGAAGCTATGTTCGTGCAGTTGCACACTCAACTAGGCATACCATTTTCATCCCTAGTATCCTTGGAAATGGAGGGTTTTTGTCGCGGTGAGCCATAACCCTTTCCCTTGAGCTGATTTGGGAGGCATCTTGGAGCTAAGCCTGAAGAGCTCCAGCGTAATGGATGTCCCAGCTGAGAAAGGTATTGAAAGAGCAATGTTGGGGCTGTGCCGTGCTACCCTCGGCAGACACTCTTTATCCCTAGTATCGCTGAGGCTGTAGGCTTTGTGGCTTTTTGATCTCTAACCTAACCCTAACCCTAACCCTAGCCGTAGCCCTTATTGCCATATCAACCTGAAGTAGATGCTTACTTCCCACAGATGAATGGATGTCCCAGATGAGAAAGGCACTGAAGGAGTCAAGTTGGTGCAGTACCATGTTCCTCTTGGCCATCCCTTTTCATGCATAGGGTCAGTGGAGCTGTAGGCTTTTTTGGCTTTCTTCATCCTGACCCGAAACAGAACTCTAATTTGCAAGACATCTTAGAGTTGAGGCTGATGTCCTCCAGCCAGATGGGTGACTTGGATGATGGGGGTTTTGAAGGGGCAATGTTGGTGCACTGTTATTGCCCTTGGCAGATACTTTTCATCCCTAGTATCACTGGAGCTATAGGCCTTGTGCCTTTTGGAACCCTAACCCTAATTTGCGAAGCAACCAGAAGTTGACGCTTGCTTCCCCCAGCTGAATGGATGTCCCAGATGAGAAAGGTACTGAAGGAGCAACGGTGGTGCAGTGTCGTGTTCCTCTTGGCATGGCCCTTTCATCATAGTATCTGTGGAGATGTAGGCTTTGAGGCTCACTGAACACTAAGCGTAATCCTCACCAAATTTTGCGAGACATGTTGGTCCTGAGGCTGATGTCGTCCAGACCAATAGGTGTCCCTCATGAGAAAGCTGTTGAAGAATCTATGTTCTTGCAGTGGCACACTCAGCTTGGCATGCCTTTTTCATCCCTAGTATCCTTGGAAATGTAGGGCTTTTGTCGCTGCGAGCTATAAGCCTTCCCCATCCCCTGATTTGCAAGGCATCTTGGAGCTAAAGGCTGACGTCCTATAGCTTAATGGATGTCCCAGCTGAGAAAGGTGTTGAAGGAGCAATGTTGGAGCACTGCCCTGCTACCCTCGGCAGACACGTTTCATACCTAGTATAACTGGGCCTCCAGGCATTATGTTTTTTTTCAACTCTAAACCTAACCCTAACCCTAACATTAATTGGCATAGCAACCTGAAGTTGACGCTTGATTCCCCCTGCTGAATGGATGTCCTAGTTGAGAAAGGTACAGAAGAAGCAAAGTTGGCACAGTCTTGTGCTCCTCTTGGCATGCCCCTTTCATCCATAGTATCTGTGGAGCTGTAGGCTTTGAGGCTCACTGAACACTAAGCCTAATCCTCCCCCAATTTTGAAAGACATGACGGACCTGAGGCTGTCGTCGTCCAGCAGAATAGGTTCACCTCATGAGAAAGCTGTTGAAGAAGCTATGTTCGTGCAGTTGCACACTCAACTAGGCATACCATTTTCATCCCTAGTATCCTTGGAAATGTAGGGTTTTTGTCGCGGTGAGCCATAACCCTTTCCCTTGAGCTGATTTGGGAGGCATCTTGGAGCTAAGCCTGAAGAGCTCCAGCGTAATGGATGTCCCAGCTGAGAAAGGTATTGAAGGAGCAATGTTGGGGCTGTGCCGTGCTACCCTCGGCAGACACTCTTTATCCCTAGTATCGCTGAGGCTGTAGGCTTTGTGGCTTTTTGATCTCTAACCTAACCCTAACCCTAACCCTAGCCGTAGCCCTTATTGCCATAGCAACCTGAAGTAGATGCTTACTTCCCTCAGATGAATGGATGTCTCAGATGAGAAAGGCCCTGAAGGAGTCAAGTTGGTGCAGGACCATGTTCTTCTTGGCCATCCCTTTTCATGCATAGGGTCAGTGGAGCTGTAAGCTTTTTTGGCTTTCTTCATCCTGACCCGAAACATAACTCTAATTTGCAAGACATCTTAGAGTTGAGGCTGATGTCCTCCAGCCAGATGGGTGACTTGGAGGATGGGGGTTTTGAATGGGCAATGTTGGTGCACTGTTACTGCCCTTGGCAGACACTTTTAACCCCTAGTATGACTGGAGCTATTGGACTTGTGCCTTTTGGAACCCTAACCCTAATTTGCGAAGCAACCAGAAGTTGACGCTTGCTTCCCCCAGCTGAATGGATGTCCCAGATGAGAAAGGTACTGAAGGAGCAACGGTGGTGCAGTGTCGTGCTCCTCTTGGCATGGCCCTTTCATCATAGTATCTGTGGAGATGTAGGCTTTGAGTCTCACTGAACACTAAGCCTAATCCTCACCAATTTTGCGAGACATGTTGGTCCTGAGGCTGACGTCATCCAGACCAATAGGTGTCCCTCATGAGAAAGCTGTTGAAGAATCTATGTTCTTGCAGTGGCACACTCAGCTTGGCATGCCTTTTTCATCCCTAGTATCCTTGGAGATGTCGGGCTTTTGTCGCTGCGAGCTATAAGCCTTCCCCTTCCCCTGATTTGCAAGGCATCTTGGAGCTAAAGGCTGACGTCCTATAGCTTAATGGATGTCCCAGCTGAGAAAGGTGTTGAAGGAGCAATGTTGGAGCACTGCCCTGCTACCCTCGGCAGACACGTTTCATACCTAGTATAACTGGGCCTCCAGGCATTATGTTTTTTTCAACTCTAAACCTAACCCTAACCCTAACATTAATTGGCATAGCAACCTGAAGTTGACGCTTGATTCCCCCTGCTGAATGGATGTCCTAGTTGAGAAAGGTACAGAAGAAGCAAAGTTGGCACAGTCTTGTGCTCCTCTTGGCATGCCCCTTTCATCCATAGTGTCTGTGGAGCTGTAGGCTTTGAGGCTCACTGAACACTAAGCCTAATCCTCCCCCAATTTTGAAAGACATGACGGACCTGAGGCTGTCGTCGTCCAGCAGAATAGGTTCACCTCATGAGAAAGCTGTTGAAGAAGCTATGTTCGTGCAGTTGCACACTCAACTAGGCATACCATTTTCATCCCCAGTATCCTTGGAAATGTAGGGTTTTTGTCACGGTGACCCATAAGCTTTTCCCTTGAGCTGATTTCAGAGGCATCTTGGAGCTAAGCCTTTAGAGCTCCAGTGTAATGGATGCCCCAGCTGAGAAAGGTATTGAAAGAGCAATGTTGGGGCTGTGCCGTGCTACCCTCGGCAGACACTCTTTATCCCTAGTATCGCTGAGGCTGTAGGCTTTGTGGCTTTTTGATCCCTAACCCTAACCCTAACCCTAACCCTAGCCGTAGCCCTTATTGCCATAGCAACCTGAAGTAGATGCTTACTTCCCTCAGATGAATGGATGTCCCAGATGAGAAAGGCACTGAAGGAGTCAAGTTGGTGCAGTACCATGTTCCTCTTGGCCATCCCTTTTCATGCATAGGGTCTGTGGAGCTGTAGGCTTTTTTGGCTTTCTTCATCCTGACCCGAAACATAACTCTAATTTCAAGATATCTTAGATTTGAGGCAGATGTCCTCCAGCCAGATGGGTGTCTTAGATGATGGGGGTGTTGAAGGAGCGATGTTGGTGCACTGTTATTGCCCTTGGCAGATACTTTTCATCCCTAGTATCACTGGAGCTATAGGCCTTGTGCCTTTTGGAACCCTAACCCTAATTTGCGAAGCAACCAGAAGTTGACGCTTGCTTCCCCCAGCTGAATGGATGTCCCAGATGAGAAAGGTACTGAAGGAGCAACGTTGGTGCAGTGTCGTGCCCCTCTTGCCATGGCCCTTTCATCATAGTATCTGTGGAGGTGTAGGCTTTGAGGCTCACTGAACACTAAGCCTAATCCTCACCCAATTTTGCGAGACATGTTGGTCCTGAGGCTGACGTCATCCAGACCAATAGGTGTCCCTCATGAGAAAGCTGTTGAAGAATCTATGTTCTTGCAGTGGCACACTCAGCTTGGCATGCCTTTTTCATCCCTAGTATCCTTGGAAATGTAGGGCTTTTGTCGCTGCGAGCTATAAGGCTTCCCCTTCCCCTGATTTGCAAGGCATCTTGGAGCTAAAGGCTGACGTCCTATAGCTTAATGGATGTCCCAGCTGAGAAAGGTGTTGAAGGAGCAATGTTGGAGCACTGCCCTGCTACCCTCGGCAGACACGTTTCATACCTAGTATAACTGGGCCTCCAGGCATTATGTTTTTTTTCAACTCTAAACCTAACCCTAACCCTAACATTAATTGGCATAGCAACCTGAAGTTGACGCTTGATTCCCCCTGCTGAATGGATGTCCTAGTTGAGAAAGGTACAGAAGAAGCAAAGTTGGCACAGTCTTGTGCTCCTCTTGGCATGCCCCTTTCATCCATAGTATCTGTTGAGCTGTAGGCTTTGAGGCTCACTGAACACTAAGCCTAATCCTCCCCCAATTTTGAAAGACATGACGGACCTGAGGCTGTCGTCGTCCAGCAGAATAGGTTCACCTCATGAGAAAGCTGTTGAAGAAGCTATGTTCGTGCAGTTGCACACTCAACTAGGCATACCATTTTCATCCCTAGTATCCTTGGAAATGTAGGGTTTTTGTCGCGGGGAGCCATAAGCCTTTCCCTTGAGCTGATTTGGGAGGCATCTTGGAGCTAAGCCTGAAGAGCTCCAGCGTAATGGATGTCCCAGCTGAGAAAGGTATTGAAGGAGCAATGTTGGGGCTGTGCCGTGCTACCCTCGGCAGACACTCTTTATCCCGAGTATCGCTGAGGCTGTAGGCTTTGTGGCTTTTTGATCTCTAACCTAACCCTAACCCTAACCCTAGCCGTAGCCCTTATTGCCATAGCAACCTGAAGTAGATGCTTACTTCCCACAGATGAATGGATGTCCCAGATGAGAAAGGCACTGAAGGAGTCAAGTTGGTGCAGTACCATGTCCTCTTGGCCATCCCTTTTCATGCATAGGGTCAGTGGAGCTGTAGGCTTTTTTGGCTTTCTTCATCCTGACCCGAAACATAACTCTAATTTGCAAGACATCTTAGAGTTGAGGCTGATGTCCTCCAGCCAGATGGGTGTCATAGATGATGGGGGTGTTGAAGGAGCGATGTTGGTGCACTGTTACTCCCCTTGGCAGATACTTTTCATCCCTAGTATCACTGGAGCTGCAAGCCTTGTGCCTTTTGGAATCCTAACCCTAATTTGCGAAGCAACCAGAAGTTGACGCTTGCTTCCCCCAGCTGAATTGATGTTCCAGATGAGCAAGGTACTGAAGGAGCAACGTTGGTGCAGTGTCGTGCTCCTCTTGGCATGGCCCTTTCATCATAGTATCTGTGGAGATGTAGGCTTTGAGGCTCACTGAACACTAAGCCTAATCCTCATCCAATTTTGCGAGACATGTTGGTCCTGAGGCTGACGTCGTCCAGAACAGTAGGTGTCCCTCATGAGAAAGCTGTTGAAGAATCTATGTTCTTGCAGTGGCACACTCAGCTTGGCATGCCTTTTTCATCCCTAGTATCCTTGGAAATGTAGGGCTTTTGTCGTTGCGAGCTACAAGCTTTCCCCTTCCCCTGATTTGCAAGGCATCTTGGAGCTAAAGGCTGACGTCCTATAGCTTAATGGATGTCCCAGCTGAGAAAGGTGTTGAAGGAGCAATGTTGGAGCACTGCCCTGCTACCCTCGGCAGACACGTTTCATACCTAGTATAACTGGGCCTCCAGGCATTATGTTTTTTTTCAACTCTAAACCTAACCCTAACCCTAACATTAATTGGCATAGCAACCTGAAGTTGACGCTTGATTCCCCCTGCTGAATGGATGTCCTAGTTGAGAAAGGTACAGAAGAAGCAAAGTTGGCACAGTCTTGTGCTCCTCTTGGCATGCCCCTTTCATCCATAGTATCTGTGGAGCTGTAGGCTTTGAGGCTCACTGAACACTAAGCCTAATCCTCCCCCAATTTTGAAAGACATGACGGACCTGAGGCTGTCGTCGTCCAGCAGAATAGGTTCACCTCATGAGAAAGCTGTTGAAGAAGCTATGTTCGTGCAGTTGCACACTCAACTAGGCATACCATTTTCACCCCTAGTATCCTTGGAAATGTAGGGTTTTTGTCGCGGTGAGCCATAACCCTTTCCCTTGAGCTGATTTGGGAGGCATCTTGGAGCTAAGCCTGAAGAGCTCCAGCGTAATGGATGTCCCAGCTGAGAAAGGTATTGAAGGAGCAATGTTGGGGCTG